>NC_025685.1:8711000-8749060 GCF_000633955.1 Camelina sativa | reverse complement strand
TCTTCCTCGTCTGGTTCCTCACTATCTGTGTCGGATCAAATGCATATGCTTTGTTTATACCATGATGACAAAAGGGACAAGTTGAGATTCATCTAGCTTTCTTACCTCCAACTGATTCCATTTTTTGCTTTCCATTCTTTGGGGAGTTAGAGCTAATTGATTCTCCTAGACCAGAGACAAACAACAATTAGTATATGGTTAAAATGCCAAAATCGGGAAAAGATGGCTCCCGTAAAATGTAAGAACTTTCCAGTCATCAAATACCTGCATTATCCTCTAGAGGCCATATGTGCTTTGTTAGCAGTTTATTCATCTGAAACATATTGATTGACTCGAACGGGAACAGAGATCGCAATGACTCATCGCATATTATTGTGCGTCCATCATTCGGATCTTGCAATTTGTTCTCCTTTATGTACTTCCAAAGCAACTTCACCACCTAAAACCATTCAACAGACAAAATGTTAAAACAAGGGATTTGGTTACGATAGATTAGATAAGTAACTTGGAATTTAGGCTCAGATCTTGAGTTATATAACGAAGAGAAACTAATTCCCTCGAGTCAGACATGTACCTCTGTCCTGGCTAATTCTGTCACCCCAGTAAATGCCTGAAGCTCCGGTGAGAGGCTGCAAATTTTAGCAAAGCCGCCGCCTCCTCCTTTTCTCTTGGGCTTCTCTACCGACTTGGCAGGCCTATTTGATAGAGAAAAACTTAGTTTATGAGAATCAGAGTGGCAATAACTAGCTGGACAATACAAAATCTGCGTGAGAAAGAGAGAACTAACGTTTTTCTCTTGCGTTTCCGCAAATTCCTAACTTCCTCATCTTCACTTTCTTCAACCTTATTCTCTCCCACTTCTTCGTTTTGCTCCCCTTTCTTGTCTGTTCCCTCCGATGCCTCATCTTCAGCATCATATTCTTGTGGAAAAAAAAAGTCATTTCATTATACTTGCATAACACAAACTCAGAAACTGCTGTCTACAACCCTAAAAAGGTACTCAGAAAATATATAATACCGTAAAAAACAAATTCATGTTCATTGGAGTGGTCTCTTGCACAAATATATAAGCACCTTAACAACACAAACGCTAGGGGAAAATTCTTTCCACACAGTTACACATGATCAGTCTCTACAGCGGAGTACTCCACATGATACAACTTCGCCTATCAAGCAACTTAGGATCAATGCACCACATTAGACAACTTCTTAGCCTATCAATCAACTTAGGATCATCAACGCAGTCCAATGTGACTGTACCAGACGCATCAAGTCCATGAAGAATTTAAGCAGAAATCTAAACACTAGAGCTTTTTATAGTTATTATAAACACCACCCTACAGAAAACTGTGAAAGCAGTAAAATGAAAAGGAAGTTACCATCTCCCTCGCCTAAGGGCCAAATATGCTTGGTTAGAGCCTTGTTCATCTGAAACATATTAATGGTCTTGACACGGAACAAGGAATGAAGCAACTCGTCACACACAATCTTCCTCCTGTCCTTTGGGTCCTGCAAATCCTTCTCTTTGATATAATCCCACAATTTCCTCACAACCTGAATAATATATATACACACAGGGGACAAAAAGAATGAAGTAAATTCCACTCCAAAGCATCGCCATTACACTTGTAGAACAAAGACAGAACAAGTATATAACCTCGGTTCGAGCTAACTGAGATGTACCAACAACCTTCTCAAGCTGTGGAGAAAGCTGAGATACTTTGGTAAAGCCACCTCCTCGTTTCTTGGCCTTTACTGGCCTAACACATAAACAATGAACATGTATATTTAAACCACCACACTAATGAATCATTTTGATTAGTTGGTTCGATCGAAACGATTCCTATAAAAACTCAATTTTTGTGTGTGTGATCGTTGATTCATTGGTATTGGAATTCAAAAGATTCCAATTTGAGATAAACCAGAATCAATACAAAGAGAAATTACCGTTCCTCCTTCTCCTCTTCACTTTCACTTCCTCCATCTCCGTCGCCGTCTTCGCCTTCTCCATCAGCTACTTCAATTTCCGACTTGATTCCGTCGGCATCACTGTCATGTTCTGCCTTAGGGGTCTCTTCTTCTTCTTCTTCTTCTTCTACAGCACCATTGGTCTCGAGAAAAGCGTCGATTTGATCCCTAATGAAGGCTTTCTTATCAGTAAAGTCGACACCGAAATCCGTCTCGAGTTGACGACGGACGCTAGCCGGAGTCGCCTTTTCTAGGTCGGAGCTACCGAGAATCTCACGGAGTCTGGTCACAAGGTCCAAG
Organism: Camelina sativa; assembly: GCF_000633955.1. NCBI lineage: Eukaryota > Viridiplantae > Streptophyta > Magnoliopsida > Brassicales > Brassicaceae > Camelina > Camelina sativa. The sequence goes on along the minus strand of NC_025685.1, from coordinate 8,746,792 downwards.
TCGGAAACCATACTTTTCCGTTATTGAAGAAAAAAACACGAAGCGGCTGATGCAAAAGCCAAAAACCGATTCTCTCTCTTGATGTGGAGGAGGAGAACTTAGAGAAAGGGAAACGTCGTCGTTTTGGGTCCTATACGACCATGACCATGGATGGTTAGAAGAATATGACCATGGCAAAACATTAACACGTTTTTTTGTGGTATTGTTTTAGTTATGATTTGATTGAAAAAACAAAAACAAAATAGTTTGGATATTTTTCTTCTCTAGAAGTTTCCATCAACCAATCCAAAAAAGTAAAGTACCGTACAAGTAAAGAGATTTCTTTATAAAATGTGGTTTTAAGCAACCCTCGTGAAGCCATATAAGACTGGACCACGTAAGATGCAAATAAATCATATGAAGGTTACGACTTTAATCTTAGAAAAGTAAAAGTTTTGATTCAAAAGTCAAAGATAATTAGACCTTATCGGGAGAGAGCTGAGACTTAATTGCCTACACAAAAATTGAAAATATTTTGATATGACTAACACTAACAATCTAACATATACAGTTAGAATAATAAGATGAGAAACATTAACACGTACGTTTATGATTGTTTGCAATACAATGGCCCTGTTCGGAAGGTTAGTTGCTGCGACAGTGACTGTTCTTCATAAAATTACTTTCAGATTTTTTTTCTCTTTTTCATTTCCTCTACTTTCTGTCGCAGCGATCAAAATTTTAAAAATTTGTAATCGCCAGTTAAAGCAGCGACAGTCGCTAATTTTTTTTCATTTTATAGATCGGCAAAACCAAATCAAATTGCCATTGACAAAAAATTCACATCTGTACTTTTCTTATTTTTTCTTCTCTGTAAGACACAACCCAACTTAAAAAAACAAAAAAAAAAATCAAAACTCAGCGTTTTAGAAACAGTCGCCGTAAAGAGTCGCGCGACACTGAAACGAACAGGGATATAATAATCTCAGTAGAGAACTTCCTTTTAACAGTTCATTTGAATCTTACAATGTTAACATTTTTTTTCCTCCACAAATGCTTTATTTATCAGCAAACTCCCATCCTTCTCTCATTATAATCCATACATACTTACTTTTATACAGAGCTCCATGATTGGGACTACCAAACTTCATCAAAATATCTAATTTTACGAGATAACCCCCTAGTCATACCCTGATATTGTTCTCTGTTATTGTTGTGTAAACTAAGACAACTTCTTATGGCATCGGCCAAAACCACTTGGCCATCCTTCCTTCTCAAAGATTCAAACCTTTTATAANATATCAGGTGCACAAACCAAAGGGAAAGAAGAAAAAATATGTTCTACAATTACTATTTTTTATGTAAGTAAGTAATATCTTCAGAAACCTATTTCTTCAATATATTCTTCATCTTCAGTTCGAGTCGTCAGCGGGATCTCTACCACGCTTCATAACTTGTAAACGATTCTGAATTTGTTTATTAGTCAGTCCCTCTGCCTGCATTAACTCGTGTATGTCATTGGCTGTTGCCTCTGTAATCAAAACAAAACAAAAAAAATCAAAAAGTTAGAAAAAAAATGGAGTAAGAGTTAAAAAAGAATAGACCAAAAAAATGGAAGGAATATTAAATAAAGTTACTAATTACCCGTTAATCCCCATAGGCTAGCAACTGACTCATCAAACACCTGTTGAAGCCGACCTTCCCACCTGATTCTTGGTACTCGTGGTCGTGGAAGAGGGTGTTGGTTTGGATTTGGCAGTGGAAGAGGAAGTGGGTCTTGTAAGATCTGTAGTCGTGGGTTTGGGCCTTGGGGATGAGGATAAAGAAAAGGGTTCAACGGAGACGAGGATAACGGCACCGGCGAGATGTTACCCAAACGTGGACGAGTAGACGATGGTGATGCCGATAAGCTACCGAAGAGTGGTCGATTAGATGAATCGGGAGGATGAAATGGTGACGGAGAGGAGGATGAAGTCGTTGACAACATATCACCCAAACGCGATCGACGATGATGATCAGAGGAATGAGGGGGTCTTCGAACAAAGTGTGAGACTGACGACGGGAATAACTCCAACTCCCTCAATCCTGTTGGATGTACTTGAACAGATGATGATGACGAAGACTGTGATTGAAGCACGGTTTGACGAATACCTCGAAGTTGAGCAATTTCTGCATGCGTGAAAAGATTTGAGACTTAGAGAGAGGAAGAAGGAATAAAGAGGGTTAAGCTGATGAGAAGATGATATATACTAACCTTCGTTTCTCCGGTAAGTCCGATCATGAATATTCTTGAGCAAATCTTCATCTTCTTTAATCTTCTCTTCTAACTCCATCAAACGTTCATCTATTTTGGCAAGTTTACTGGGAATTGGATCAATGGTATGAAGATGGTCAAGAAATTCATCAAGACTCTTATTCTCGTAACTCATGATGGCTTGCGACGGAAGAAACTGATCCTCTCTCTGCGTTATATAGGAGAAAGAATTAGGAGATGGCTCGCGACGGAAGAAACTGATCCTCTCTCTGCGTTATATATAGGAGAAAGAATTAGGAGAATTACAAAGTAAACCTTTCACTGTTTGTTATGCATAATTACTAAAACCCCACATATTTAACAATATTCATTTCACTTACGATTTAAAGTATTCTGGATGGCTCTGTTTGGTTGAGTTTAATCAAGAAATGCTAATCACCTCGCTTCCTGCACATTTAAAATGTTGTTGACGTAAGTCTTTAGGGTCAATTAGTTCGAAAGCTAGCTCTTCTAATGCCTGCAAGACTGAAGAGTTGTTGTATTTTGGAAAGTGGCGTAATTTTCCAAGGGTTTGGGATTGAATTATACATGTTTCGGTGTGTGAGGTGACTGCTCCGACAGAGAAAGCTGATTCAGCTCCGACAGAGAAACCTGATTCAGCTCCTAAGAGAGCTCACCAAACCGAGAAGAGGCGCATTCAAAACAAATCTAAGAAATCTGAAGCCTGAACACAGATGAAGAAGGTAATGTACTAAACCTCTCGTGTTGTTTCTGTTTGAAGATAGGATACAAGATTGTTGATAAGCTTGTAGATGCTTGCTGCCTCTGAAGTTTTAGTGATAAGTTAGGTGGAAACAATATTAGGGAACGTTTCTCATTTGGAATTCTTGTAGTAACCAGTAAACAACACTGAACACTGGAATATATGCAAGTAGGTGGATTAATTATCATTGTTGCAACCGGTTTATCGCAAAAATTGAACTAGCTCGAGTGGTAGCTGCATGTTGAGAGATGGTTTCATGTTTCTATTAGAAAGTGAGAGAATTTTAAAAGTCTTGGTAGTCTACACAACATCTCCTTTTCCTCGACAACTACAAGAATAACATATGTTCTCCGATCAGGTCCTAATCCACTTCGTTCCATCTTTTCCCCCATTCTCTCCCACTAATTTTTCTTCATTGCCCCATTGAACATATATATATATATATCCTAAAACATCAAGTTGTACAAGTCGCTTGTCATTTTGCAACTTTTCTTTCTCATCCTCTCCACAACATCCTTAGGCTTCTGCGAACACTTAAGCAAATTAAATAACCGAATGTCACGTCGTTGGACGAACAATTACTACCTACATATGTTGCATCGTTTACAGAGAAGCTCCCAAACTTATATCTGTGCTCCAAATCTTGCAGAGATATGCTTCAAAAGCGAGTTATAGGCCCACAACATTAGGAAAGCAGCCCTTATCACTCATCTCTTTGAATACTGAAGAGCCTCTAGGATTTTCTCTTCTTGAAACACAAAGCATCAATGACGTTATTGCAGATTTTAACATCTAGGTTTCTCACATGCTCTCTGTATAGTTCCATATATGGTCTTTCCCAATTTCCCCATTTTTGTCAAAGCTTTTATCATGCATTGTCCCATAGCTGACTGAGAGTCCAAGTCCAATAAACAAGAGTCCAAGCCCAACAACAGTTGCAAGTTTAGCCCAACAAGCTACTTTGCCTCCACTGCAACAAAATGACAAAAGTACAAAACAGAGGAAGAGTGTGACGACGAAGGTACAAGGACCACCAGCTGGAGAGAGCTGTGCAATCGTCCTATCTAGCCGTTATGATGCTCTCTCATCATTAGAGAGTGAGTAGATGACAAACAAGTGTCATAAGATCCTTAGGCTTTGGTAAGAGTCTAGAATGTTCCTATTGTTGTATAAATACAACCTTGATGTAATGAACAAAACATCAATAAGGAAAGTAAAGTTGAATATCTCAAAACCCTTCTATCGCTTGTTCTCATGGTATCAGAGCTTTCTTGAAACCCTAACAGGTTGTTCTCATGGCAGAAAGACTCGATCCGTATCCTTTTCCTTCTAATATTCATGTTGCGAGTTCTGTTACTATCAAGCTGAGCGACACCAACTATCTCTTGTGGAAAATTCAGTTCGAATCTCTGCTCTGTTCCTAGAGGCTGCTTGGTTTCGTTAATGGTGAAATCCCAAAGCCGGCAGCTACTCGAGTTACTACGGTCAACAATCAACAAGTCACCAATCCTAATCCAGCTTATGAAGCATGGATCTGTACTGACGAGCTTATCAAGTCATGGCTTTTTGGAACCCTCTCTGAAGAGGTTCTTGGTCTCGTTCATGCTCTATCAAGGTCTCAAGAGGTATGGATGTCTCTTGCCTCTAGTTTCAATCGAAGCTCTGTGTCTAGAGAGTGTGAGTTGCTGCGTCGCCTTAATCTTTTGAACATGAAAGATAAGAGTTTTTCTGTGTATTGTCGTGAGTTTCGTGCTGTCTGTGACAAACTTAGTGCGATAGGCAAGCATGTCAATGAATCTATGAAGGTTGTCCTGTTTCTGAATGGATTAGCTAGGGAATATGACCCCATTGCTACGGTTATCCAGAGCTCCCTGTCTTTCTTGCCTTCTCCTACACTTAACGATGTGGTTCTTGAGGTCGCGGGATTTGATTCGAAGTTACAGTCGTATGAAACTGCTTCGGAGGTCTCGCCAAACTTGGCCTTTCAAGCTCAAAGAGGTGGTTTCTCTGGTTATCGAGGCCGTGGATCCAACTCTCGTGGTAGAGGAGGTCGAGGAAACTTCTCTACTCGTGGTCGTGGTTTCTCTCAACAGGTCAACAACTCTGGTTGGAATCAGTCTCAGTCTGGAGATCCAACAACAGTCGTCCTGTTGGTCAAATCTGTGGAAAGGTTAGTCATGTTGCTCTTAAGTGCTGGAACAGATTTGATAATGCTTATCAGAGTGATGACGTCCCACAAGCTCTTGCTGCGCTTCAGGTCTCAGACACTTGCGGTCAGGAGTGGGTTACAGAATCTGGTTCCTCTGCTCACATCACTGCCTCTGCTACTCAGTTAACAACGACTACACCATATAATGGTTCTGAAACAGTGATGGTAGATGATGGAGCCCATCTTCCTATTACTCATGTTGTTTCTACAACACTCACCACTCCTACAGGTAGTCTTCCTCTCTTAGATGTTCTTGTTTGTCCATCAGTGCAGAAGTCGTTACTATCAGTATCGAAGTTATGTGATGATTATCCTTGTGGTGTGTTTTTGATGCTAATGTTGTGTATGTAATTGACCTGCAAACTCAGAAAGTGGTGATAAAAGGACCTCATCGTAAGACCCTTTATATGTTGGAGAATAAGGAGTTTGTGGCTTACTTCTCAAATCGACAGTCTGTTGCTAGTGATATGATCTGGCATCAACGTCTAGGACACGCAAATCTTCAGATTCTCCAACATCTCAAGAACAGCAAGGCGATATCATCTAATAAGAGCAGCACATCTCTCGTTTGTGGACCTTGCCAGATGGGAAAGAGTTGTCAATTACCGTTTTTTAGTTCTGATTTTAGTGCCAAGGAACCCATTGATCGAATCCATTGTGATCTTTGGGGACCATCTCCAGTTGTATCTGTCCAATGATTTATATACTATGCCGTTTTCATTGATGCATTCTCTCGATATTCTTGGTTGATTCCTTTGAAAACGAAGGCTGAGTTTTGTGATGTGTTCATAGTGTTTCAAAAACAAGTTGAAAATCAATTTGGTAAGAAGATCAGAATTTTTCAGAGTGATGGAGGTGGAGAATTTATGAGCACAAGATTTAGAAAGCATTTGCAGGATCATGGTATAAAACATTTCTTATCTTGTCCATTCACACCACAACAGAATGGTATTGCAGAAAGGGAGCATCGGCACCTAACATAACTTGGTCTTTCAATGCTGTTTCAGAGCAAAGTTCCTTTGCGTTTTTGGGTTGAGGCTTTCTATTCTGCAAATTTTATCAGTAAACTTCTACCCTCAGCTACTTTGAATCAGAAAAGTCCGGTGGAGGCACCAACTATAAGGATTGTTCTTGCAGTAGCTACTTCAAAGAGCTGGAGTGTTACTCAACTTGATGTTAAGAATGCTTTTCTCCATGGGGATCTGCAAGAACAAGTTTTCATGATTCAACCACCAGATTTTGAGGATGTTGCAAAGCCAAATCATGTTTGTTCCTTGAAGAAAGCCTTATACGGCTTAAAACAAGCCCCACATGCCTGGTTTGATAAGTTCAGCAGGTTTCTGATTGGGTATGGTTTTGTGTGCAGTATAGCAGATCCATCTCTCTTTGTATATCATCACAATGGCAACACCATGGTCCTACTATTATATGTGGATGATATACTACTAACTGGTTCTAATTCTGATCTTTTCAAGTCATTGCTTGCAGAACTCAACACAAGGTTTGCAATGAAGGATTTGGGCAATTTACACTACTTCTTGGGGATTCAAGCACAAACATTTCCTAATGGGTTGTTTCTTAATCAAGCTAAATATGCAGAGGAAATCTTACATCATGCCAACATGTCAACATGCAATCCTGTTCATACTCCTCTGCCTATTCGCTTGGACAATGTCTTCAAAGACGAGCGGTTATTCTCTGAACCGAGTTACTTTCAAAGCTTAGCCGGCAAACTACAATATCTTACAATCACTCGTCCAGACATACAATTTGCAGTGAACTTCATTTGTCAGCGTATGCATGCTCCAACAGAGTCCGACTTTCACCTTCTGAAACGAATCCTACGGTATCTAAGAGGCACAACCACAATGGGTCTTCACATGTATCGGAACAGTGATCTATCCTTGGTTGTTGATAGTGGAGTCTTGTCTTTGGTCTCCTATAGTGACGGTGACTATGCTGGTTGTCAGGATACTCGACGTTCTACAACAGGCTTTTGTGCACTTCTTGGTTCGAACTTGATCTCTTGGTCCGCAAAAAGACAACCTACGGTGTCACGATCCTCCACAGAGGCAGAGTATAGGGCTCTAGCTACGGCGGCTTCAGAACTAACCTGGATATCATTTGTTCTGAGAGATTTGGGTGTTGTTCAGTCCAAGCCTGCAGTTTTACGATGTGATAATCTCTCTGCAGTTCATCTCTCTGCAAATCCAGTATTTCATAACCGATCCAAGCATATTAAGGTGGACTACCCTTATGTTCGAGAAAGGGTCGCACTTGGTCTTTTGGAGGTTCAACATGTTCTTGCAGCTCTGCAACTTGCAGATATCCTCACAAAATCACTTCCCCGTCAAGCTTTTCAACAGCTTCGGTACAAACTGAGTGTTGGGCGTCCTCCCACCATCAGTTTGCAGGGGATGAGAGTCCAAGTCCAATAAACAAGAGTCCAAGCCCAACAACAGTTGCAAGTTTAGCCTAACAAGCTACTTTGCCTCCACTGCAACAAAATGACAAAAGTACAAAACAAAGGAAGAGTGTGACGACGAAGGTACAAGGACCACCAGCTGGAGAGAGCTGTGCAATCGTCCTATCTAGCCGTTATGATGCTCTCTCATCATTAGAGAGTGAGTAGATGACAAACAAGTGTCATAAGATCCTTAGGCTTTGGTAAGAGTCTAGAATGTTCCTATTGTTGTATAAGTACAACCTTGATGTAATGAACAAAACATCAATAAGGAAAGTAAAGTTCAATATCTCAAAACCCTTCTATCACTTGTTCTCACTGACAACATGCCTACATTTAGAAGCAATGATATCTTTCCAAATCTTCTTAGCTTCTTAGGTAATATTCATGCATGGCTTTAACCAAATTGACTCTCTTCTACGAGAGCACAAGAAGGTGGTCTCCGCAAATTCAACATGCTTTTATACCTACACAACCACATCAAAAGCCCATGGAATGCAACCAGATCATCCTGACCTCTAATCCCAAACTCTCTTCTCCTCTCAAATATTTACTCTTTACTGTTTCATCTACTTTGTGCCCAGCAGCGTATCGGTTTAGCAAAACCGCATATATGTCTTCGATCGATCTCGTTAACAAATCCATTCATTGCTCTTAGACATATCGTCGAGCACTTGGTGGAACTCTTCGAAGCGCGCCGTATTTTCCCAAGAACATGGAGAATCTATACACCAAGGAGAGCTAGATTAGATAAACTGGCCGGTCTCCAATGTTTAACGATCAATTGGGAAAGTACATAAGCTGGTCTCCAATCAGATCGAAGAAGAACCATCTCTTCAGTTAACCATTATTCACTAACATATACAAATTGTTGCAATTAACATTGTAAAAAGAAATAACTCTTAAATTAAATCTAACGAGTTTATGATTAAACATTACAATTTTTCAGTTTTCAAAAATATTTAATAACAGATTTATTAGATTTAAAATGTAAATATAGTGACAACAGATTTATTTTTTATATTTTTCAGTCCTATTTTTATTAATTATATTTTTTATAAATCATATTATGAATTATATTTTTAAACTCATATATTTAAAGCATATTTTATACATTTTCATTTTCCTAAATCATATTAAAAAAATTAACATCATATTCAAAATCATATTTATATATATTAGATTATATTTTCATAAATCTTATTTTAACATTTTTTATATACATTATTTTTTAGTTGTAATTTCATACATTATATTTTTTATAAAACTTATTTAAACTATATAACCTTAAACTTCATATTTTTAAATCATCTTTATACATAATATTTTTATAAAACAATTTTTGAATATTATTTTTATACATTACATTTTAAATCATATTTTTTTATATATATATATTATATTAAAAATAAACATCATATTTTTTAATCATTTTATATTTTTAATTAATCATATTTTTAAATCAAAATATTAAACACTATAATTTTTGGGTTTTTCGTTTTTCAAAATAGAAGTTAAAAAAAAATCTGGGTTTTTAGTCTTTTTACATAAAAATTGTATCATTCTAGTTATTGGATAGGATGAAGTGTTAATCTAGCAATTAATTGCCAAATTTGTGACAAACTGGTATATTTTCACTAAATAACAAATAGAATTTACTTTATACAATTAAAAAAATTTGCTGACCAAACTAAGATTTGAATGATAATAACAAATTTTAGTACATGATATAGTTCTGGCAATTCGTGCAGACAAAAAAAAAAAAAAAAACAACTAATACGGTAATGCATGTAAATTGTTGGGAAGCACCGCTCAAGAACGCTCTGTTTGATAATTAACATCGATCTCTCAAGAAGAATATGCATGCATGTCATTATGTCAAGGTTTGTTATTAAATGCTCCCTGACCAGAGAAGTCCTAAGTCATATACTCGTATGATTCTGGAGGTGATGAGATCAGCACCCTTCCCATAGACATAGGTAAACAGTCGTCGTATTAAAATTCTTTGGAAATACATGTTTCCAATACAATAAAATCACACGCCATCTGAATTTCATAATCTTTTTTTCTTGGATGTTACGGTTCCACTATATATGAATCGATTGCTACAACTTTTCTTCTTGTAAAAAAATAAACAAAAATTCTCGAATATAATATAGGAAAACATTCTAAATATTATAAGAACATTAAAAAAGGTACGGGCATGCATATGACAAGATATATGTTAAAGAAAAAAACACAAACAAAAAACCCCTTAACCGCGTTCATTATAGAATGAAATTTATTAATTTGAATCTTTTGATCCTCAGTTCTTCTTCCGGAGTAGAGTTTGCTTTAAGGCACGTAACTCGGCGATTTCTATGGAGCGAATCCTCATCCTCTCGGCGATAATAGCCTTGGCTACACGAATATGAACACATTAAGGTTTATTTGTTTATTTAAAATAGAGAATAAAATAGAAAGAATGATCAAACAGAGAAATCAAAATCAGTACCTAAATCTAGATCCCTGATCTCCTGTTTCAATTGTTTAAGATAGTCGTCAATTCTGGATATTATTTCCGGAACTGATTTGAGTTTTGAGAATTCTTCCAGGAACTCACCAAAATCCTTCCTGGGGATTGAAAGTGAAGAGAAGCTTGGGAGAGAAGAAAGGTTTTTGAATCAGAGTGGAAAAAAAAACACATTAAAAACCCTCGAAATTTACCTCATCTTCTTCAAATGTCTTGGACGAGGATGACGAATTAAGAATAAACGTGAACGGACTTGTCGGATTTCAAATGAATAATGCGGCTGTGCATGCACCATTCTCCATAACGAGATATGTCGTCTCTTCTTCTCTTTCGCCAAACAAACTCTCAACTTTTGTCGCTGTAATTATATATAGGGTAAAGATTAAATAATATTAGTGTTGCCAAAAAAAAAAACTCGCCCGATTCTAACAAATAATATTACAACGTTGCCAAGATACCGTTTTTTAAATATTATATTTTATAAGAAGATAATAATACCAAGGTTGTTATTTAACTATATATCTATCTCGAATATTCTTTATTGCGGTTTTTTTGGTTTGTAAAAAGATATTTGGTAAAATCTAAACAAATTACGATTTAGATTCCATTAGTGATCTCTCTTTCCTTTGATAATTCTTAGAAACAATAGAAAAACGAGAATTAATTGATCGACGAAACTATTAACAATGTTGACGACAAAATAATAATAATAATAATGTGGTTGCCGGTTTCGTACGTATTATTTTCTGATCAGTTGATTGCTTTACATTTTTTTGTCCATGGTTCTGTGCCATTAATACTTTTTGATATAAGTTGTGTACAAACCATCATATATATCAGTTTGTAATATAAAATATATTTAAAATAAAAAAAACAAAATGTATATCAAATTATAAAGAAAAAATATAGATTTTTTTGTATGTGACATAAATTTAGAAAAAAATATATATTACAAAATATTTGAATAACTAAATAAGAAGACATATATAAAAAATAATAAGAATAATTTTTTTTTTGCTTTCTCTCTCCTTTAACACACACAAATCACTTCTCTCTTTCACTCTTTTTTCTATTTTACAGATTGTCCCCACGACTAATTCTCCTGTTCGCTAACTTTCCAAATAAGTTTTAGAAATGTACTAATTTCCTATTTATCTAAACATAATGCAAGAGAGTCGATTGGCGGGACGAGAGGATGTTTGGAGGATGGTGGAAGCCAGGAAACCCTAGTTAAGTTCTCACGGACGCTGCAGAACAAAGTAATCTCTATTTTTTTTGAAAGAAACTCAAGAAAATGAATTGAGAAGAATCTTCCAAACATAGATGATAAGAGCATATGAATGAAAAAGAAGAATTACAAACAGTTCTTCGTATTTTCGGATGAACTTATCCAGTTAAACTATCTTTTCTGGCATCGACGGTGTTTTTTTCTAGTTGAGATATCTTGAGAACAAACTCTGCCATGTTGATGATGATGATGAGTGAGTGATTGAAGAGAAAAAGTGAGATCCTTTCAATTGCTTTTATACGTTCTCTCGGGTAAAAAAGGTCCCTAATTACTAACGGATAAGAAGAAGTTGCAAACTTACACATGAGTTAAAAGGGTTAAACTGTTAAAGGACTTCAAAATTTCTCATAATTTAATTACCAAACCCGCCCACGTCTGAATTAGTCTATTCGAGTCTTTCTTTTGTTGTTAAATATATTTCCCAAATTTTATCTCATATTAAATGTAGTGAAAATAATTTTGTAATTTTTCTTCCACGACTGAAATATTGTTTGAAATTTCGAAGAGAGCCCTTATATTTATCCTATACGTTTCCATTGTTCATTGTATTAAAATTTAAAAATGTTTTTTCCACCTAGAGATACAGACACTATAAGAAATATGAGTTTCGGTAGCAGACCTTTGTAGCACAAATTTACGAACTGCTACTAAAAATACCAAAATCGGATGCCAAATATTTCGTAGCATTATATTAACGCTAGTATATATTTTCATTAAGCGGGAACATAAAAATCAGTATTATAGCCGGGAAGATGTATTTTGGATGCAAAATAATTGGGTTTTTTCCCCCAAACAAAAAAAAGTCTCGATTCTAACTATGACCAAAAATTAAACACTGTCTTTTACACTTAGCCAAAAAAACAAAAAAACCCAGAAAACAAAAAGCTTTTCAGATTCTCTAAAATTTTCTTAGATCTCTTATCTCAATCTCAAAGTTTTTGATTCCTATCCTGAAATTTCAATACCCATTCCATGAAATCTCGATTCTCATTGACAAGACCTTGATTCTCAGCACCAAAATCTCCCACAGTCTCTGTGTAGCTATCTCTGTTATCTCTGTCTCTCTTTCCGGTATCCATCGCTTTATCTCTGTTGCTCTCTATCTCCGTCGCTCTCTGTGTCTCCGTCGCTCTCTGTCTCAGTTTCTCTCTGCCTCAGTCTCTCTCCGCCTTAGTCTCTCTCCGCCTCTGTCTCTGTCTCAATAGCTCAGCCGATCTCAGTAGATTCGAACCCAGCTGATCTCATCCACCTGAATGGTATAAGGCATTCAATTGATGTATTTCAGTTCTTTACTATGTACTCTGATTTATTTTTTGACCATTATATGTACTCTGATTTAATTTTCGACCGATTTAAATTTTGTCAGGTAATCATCTCATCAGCCGGATCTTCTGCCTACATCATCTGCCTGTTTGCATCAGAACACAGAGGCTAGTTCTCACAATGAAACTGACATTTGATGCATTTGTTTACGAGTTGAATGAATTGGTTGTTTGATATTTCGTTTTAATAAACTGTTGCTGAATGTGTGAATATGTTTGTTTGGTGTTTGTTTGGTATTTGTTTGGTGGTTGTGTTATTATTATGTGTTTGTTTTGTTTTCTTTATGGGTAAGGACATAAAATGGTTATGGAAAAGACATGGGTTCATCTTAACAGGTATGTGAAAACGTTTTTTATAGTTGAGTTTATTGGTTTAATTGATATGTTAAAGATTTTTTAAAGTTTGTAATTCGTTTTTTTTCTTTTGGTTTTTTGCTTTTATTTTACTTCATTGCAGAACCGATCCTGGTTATGAGAAAGGTGCTTGGGATTTTGTGAGGTTTGTGGCTGCAGGTTTAAGAGACAATGCAATGATTATTTGCCCGTGTATTGACTGTCGCAACGTATATCGCCACTCAGACGCTGATGTTGTTGATCATCTTGTAACAAGGGGAATGGATTGGAGTTACAAGTCGAGGGAGGACTGGTTTCATCATGGAGAAGTGAAATCAGGGACTGAATGTAGAAAGAACACAAGCCAGTGGAACGAAGAGATCTTAGATTTGTTCAAAGCTGCTGAGTTTATGGATGAAGAGCTGGTTAGTCAGGGTGATTTAATTGATGCTGCTGATGGGGATGATAAGGTAGAAGATGAGTTCTTAGCCAAGCTAGCTGATGCAGAAACACCACTGTATCCAGGTTGCACAAACTATAGCAAACTATATGCGATTGTTTCACTCTTTAGGTTAAAGACTCAGAGTGGTTGGTCTGACAGAAGTTTTGATAGTCTACTTGAGACTTTAAAACAGATGCTACCCAAGGATAATGTATTGCACACATCCTTGTATGAGGTGAAGAAATTCTTCAAATCTTTTGATATGGGTTATGAGAAGATACACGCTTGTGTAAATGACTGTTGTCTATTTAGAAATCAGTACGAAGAGCTCGACAGTTGTCCTAAATGCAATTCTTCGTGATGGAAGATTAACAAGCGAACTGGTGAGGTGAAGAAAGGTACTCCACATAAAGTACTTAGGTACTTTCCGATAATTCCACGTCTCAAGAGGATGTTCAGTTCAGAGGACACAGCGGAAGACTTACAGTGGCATTTCAGTAATAAGAGCACATATGGAAAAATGCGTCATTAATCAGCCCTTTTTATTAACTTTTCATCATCTCGATATCTACTTTTCTCCAAGGAAACCCAATAAACTCTCAATCTGGAAGCTTCTTTCACCATTGCCAAACACCAAAAAAAACACAGATTGAATCTAAAGAAGAACTCATATCATCTCTTTCACCATCGCCGAATCTAAAGGTTTTATTCTCTCTTTCTATTGCTTGTTTCTCGAATCTTCTGATTCTTTGTTTCAAAAAGAAATCTGGATTTTCATTTATTGTTTGATGAAGTAGATCTGAGTATTACGACATTATATTAGTTACTGCTTCAATTTGGAATTAGGTTTTTTTGCAGATATTCAATAGAATCCAACACTGATAGTCATTATTATTAGATTTAAGAAATATAAAAACAGGTTCTTGTTAATATTTTGACTGTTGAGATTGTTTATGGTGTTTTGCAGATTCTTGTTGACAAATCTATTCATTTTCAGGTTTCGGATCTAGATATCACAGGTTCGTCATTCAATCAAAGGTTGTACTCTTTTATATTGAATTATATTGTTTTCTTTTGATTGTTGTGGTTGTTGATTAAAAATAAACATCTCTAAACAATATCATATCTGGTACTGCAGAAAATATTACTTAAATGGAAGGTAAGGGACTCATTTGCGGCCTTCCCGCTAAGAATGTTGTACCAACACTCAGACAACATACACAACAACAAGCAATCAACGATCAACAAACTGATGCGGATGATGAACTGAAGGAGATAACAAGCTAGAGTTTAGAAGGTCTTGTGCTCACCTAGGCTACTTAATACACATCAAACTAGAGGAAGAAGACATTGATCCACTATACAAGCAAGTTTGGAGAAACATTGTGGAGGATACACGCAACAACACTGGTATGAAACGCCCAAAAGTAGAGAAAGGAGAGCCCTCAAACCGCAAGACTCTTTGAATAATAATGGCATGGTAACCACTTTTAGAGCGAGTTCATGTTTTTTTAGTTCATGTGATGTTTACATTTTGTTAAGTTAACTTTATGTAATATGATATTTTATGAGTCATTGTGTTTCATAAATTAAAGCTAATTGCATTTTGTGCAATTCAATGTTTCAAATAACAAATTATTATGCAACTCAATATATATGCAATATAGGTTAAATATAGATCCAAATTGCAATATAAACAGAATTTTCTCAGTGTCATGATAAATATTACATAGTACAAAATAAAAGCCAAGAAATCTTATATTATAGCACGAGAAAAATGCTGGAATACATTATTAAACCGCAATTGATAAATGCTATTGTAAATGATGGTATCGCAAGGTATAGTAGCCATTAAAAACTACACAATAGCAAAAGGAAACCGCTATATAACACTTTCCCATAGCAAGTATTTTGTTCTACTATAGTGTTAAATTCGAGAACCATAATGTCAGGAAACAACATCCACCAGCACATATAATGTGTTATCATTACAAGTTACACAGCATGAAATGTTTGCTATGAAAACAAACATAATAGCACAAACTAAGCGCTAGTTAATAATATAAAATAGTAGACTATTAGCGCTATAATAGGTCAATCTACCATAGCGCGTAAAAACTGCTATGGTAAATGGGAGTCTACTGTAACTGCTCATTATACAGCGTTTTCAAATGCGCTACAAAAACTCTTTAGTAGCATTATTCGTGTGCTACCGAAGCTCATATTTCTTATAATGAGAAGTACGTACACATGAAGTGATGAAACTAATCTCTCTTTTTTCTGTGTGTATGTATTGTATTGTGTACTTACTACATACACATGTAGAAGTAGAACGACATCTTTTCTCGAACATAAAGTAAGAAATCATTGTAAAATATTCTAATAACTAAAGATGACAAAAATAATGTAAATCACTGAATTTTTAAATAACTATCAATAGATAGTTAGATGCCAAAGAAAAAGAAAAAAAACCCTCAAAATTTCATTTATTTTCAAACCTTTGTTTGATCCTCAAAGTTTGTTGTGGAGTAGTAACCTATAGTAGCAAAAATAATCTTTAATCTACCTATAAAGTATTAGAAACGATGATATTTTCTATTGATGTAAATGAATCAGTTGTTAAACTTACATTTTAACCGCTTCAATGTTCCTAAGGAACTCGGTGTTTCTCCTTTCCTCCTCTTCGTCCATCTTCCTAAGCTCTTCCGCGACTTTCATACGCAACTCTGTGATTTCCCTCAGTTCTTCTTTGAGTTTGGCCCTGACTGCAAGAATACAAAAAACCTTAGACACTAGCTATAAAGATTAATCATAACAAGAGAGTGAAATATATATAGAAATATATGATAAAATAGAAATTTAAAACATATATATACCGGCATCTTCTCTCATCTTCCACTCTTCGAGTTCCTTTATTCGATCATCTTTCTGGATATTTGTTCTGGAACTGATTCGAGTTTGAAGATTTCTTCTAGAAATTCACGAAATTCTTTCATCTGTGGGATTAAATGTGAAGGGTGGCTTGGGTGGCAAGCAAGTGTTGTAGAAGATTGCAACGAAAATAATTAAAATAAATAAACAGCAAAAAAAAAAAAGAATTAAAAAAATCCTAGCTAGAAATACAAAACCTCGAGTAAATTCTAGAATCGACTTGCTGGATCTCAGATGAATTATACGAATGCACCATCTTGAGGACGAGAGATCTGTCGTCTCTCGACTGTACTTCTTATCTTTAACAAAAGAAACTTAATTATAAGTTAACACACGCACTATTAGAAAGGAAGTTTCTTTTTATATTAAAACTAGGAAGTCAACCCGTGGGTTGCGTGAAAACTTTAAATAATTAACATTGATAAATCATGTTTTCCCGCATGGTAAAGTAAAAACTTTAAATAATTAACATTGATTCCTTGAACTTGTAAAACTCTTTTTTTTTCTTTTGTAACACTTGATTCTCTAATAGTAACTCTACTCTACTTGAACCTAGTGTGTGCTTGTTCAAAAAAAAAAGAACTTAGTGTTTTAGTGTTTTCAATGGTTTTTTTTTTTTTATGTTTTCAGTTTGATTTGATTCTTTTTATTAATGATTATATTCACTTTATTCAGTTTGGTATGTTCTTCATAATTTGAATTGATTTTATTTTCTTCATTGAATTCGGATTGATCTCAGATTTTTTTTTTTACTTTGTTTCGGATTAAAAAAAGTATACCAAATCTGATGCAAACCCAAAATATATTTCAAGGTTTTGAATACAATCCAAGAATATCCAATTTCGGTGAGTGTTTAACCGAAGCTGACAGGAAAGCTAAATATACCAGAGCGCTACGTTTCTGGACAGAAAATTCGAACCCAAAATATCTTCCCCGAACTCAATTGTCCATTTGTATATTAGAAGATAAACTTGATAACCTTCTAAAGATTTTCTTTTTAAAAAAAAAATTACCGAAAATTTTCTTTGGCTTTAGTTTTTTCCGATATATCAAATTTTGAATGCTAACGATGTGGCAAAAAAATGATAATCACAACGGGAAATTGAAAGATTTAAGAGAGGACAACATATGATATATATCCAATTATAAGAGGATTTATCACCTCAACGAAAAAGTGACATTTTAGTGAGAACAAAAGGTTTTAATTATCTAATTATGAGAACATTGAGAAGAATGTAAGATGTGAAGACTGAAGAGTAAACATCTCATAGCTCGACGGCGTGGGTGTATGAAAAAAAATTAAAGGAACACAAACGAAGAAAAAGGTACAGAAATGAAATCCCTAAGATCACCTCTAAACATGTATTTTTTGCCCATATAATTTTCTTCTCTTGCGTGACTAATATATCAGTATAAATTTCAAATAATCTGCTGATTAAGATAATACCTACTTCCACTTTTTCAATAGATACATTCTTTTTTTTCTCACATCCCTTTGCCGCTAAACCTTGGCTTTAATACTCTCCCATCATCGAGGCTTGCACCATATTAACTTTGATGAAAGGATATTTTCTCATTAATGAACTAATGTATCATACAAGGAGTATTTATACTCTATACAAGTGTATAAAGATAGTAAGAGCTAAAGGAGACTCTACTATGTTAATACACCATATAATTAACTATACAGTATAAGTCAATTGAATAACTCGTCAGCAGTTCCCCAACCTCTCCTCACAGCTTTCACTCTGCGTCACATATGTATTCAGCAAAATCTGATTATTACAACTTCCCTCATCTCTGTTCGAATGCCCCTTCCAGAGAACAATCTAGATACTCCTACTTATTAGTCGACCGCAACACAACACATAACACGGACAACAAAACTATCAACATATATGCTTAATCTTTTATACTACCCCACGATGAATGATGGAAGCAACATGATATGGTAACAGTTTCCTCAATTAAAGTTTGGGAGAGAAAACATAATAGATCAGTACTTTTAAGGAACAAAAGGTTTACAATGATAGTTAAAAATTTTGTGTATCAAAACATGGAAAATTTAGTTTTGTTAATATAAGCGTCAAAAAAATTTCAATATGTCGTGTACCAATACATAGGAAATTATTCATATGTCCACTTAACAAACTGCTCTATATTATTCAATGAGATATGAATATATAAAATCAACCAAATTAGTACGATTAAAATATAGACAAAAAATCAAAATCTTATTATATAAAGTTAGGTTTTCAAAGTTAGTCATTAACAAGATTTTGACATGTGTCAAGTTATCAATTTCAGATTTTGACATGTGTAAAAATTAATATTTAATAGGAAAAATTTGATTATAAAAAAAATTGTTTTTAAAAATATTAATAATGTAAAAAGATAATTATCAAAAATAACAGAATTTATTAAAAAATAAAATTTTTAATATAATTATAAGGATATTATATATATATATTTCATAAAATTCGAAATTATAATATTATTTATTTATTTTTAATATTAAGTTATTAATTCTACAAAAAAAAGTATATAGAAAAAGTGATTAAGGAGTATATACAGTTAATTATTAATTCTAAATTTTGTAAATATTCACTTCTATGTAAACATCCTTTCATATTTAAATAATTTATTCAAAAACACTGCTTTTCACTTTGTTTAACTGAATTTTTTTTAATGAGAAGATAAAATTTTCTTATTATTTTAAACCAAAATTTTCTCATACTTTCTCCTTTTTCAATTGGGAATAGGTAATGTTAATATGTTGACCCAAAAAACAGATTAATATATGCGTCTTTTTTTCCTAATATTATTTTTTAAAATTGATTATAGTATTTTTAGATTGTTTTATTTAATTTATATTTTTGTCTTTGCATTAGTTGGGATTCATATATTACCGCGTTTATAATTTTCTATTTTATTTTAATTATAACAAATTAATTTTCTTCTAATTTCTCAACCTTGATTGGTTGGTCATAAACCTTTTTTTTTTTGCAAACATAGTTATTACTATTATTCATTCAATCTCAAAGAGAGATAACGAGTAGAAGCTCATCAACCTAATAGATGAATAAATTAGGCTAATTAAACACAAGCTTACAACAAACAGAGATAGATAGATTGGAAAAACATAAATCGTTGTTGATAGATCCATAAAAGCTTAAAGACTATGACATCCTGATTTATGGTAATGTTCCAAAGATTGATTTGGCCACATATGTCATCAAAATGCACTTATTTTTTTTGGTAAAAGGTCCTGAGAGAACTTCATAATGGGTGATCTTCTTGGAAGTGATTTTCGAAACTATGCGAGTGAGGACAAAAGACATGAAATATCATTTGTTGATTTGTAGGGTCGGTAAACAAGTTTTTAAAGCTTCCCAAATATAACAAACCGGCCATCGAATATGAGTGGGTCCACAGGCCGGGGATAGATGTAGGAACCACTTAGGAAGGTGGGCCCATGGACTGAGAGTCGACATGAGCTCACTAAGCAAGGTGGCGGTTGAGGTGTTAGAGAGACATTTCCACAAATACATTGGAAAATTTAACATTAGTTACTATCAAAAGATTTTGTGAGGTTAGAAAAAGGTTTTTACTTTCATTGGTTGTTGGAGCAAGCCATCTTGAGATAGCAAAAAGATGTAAACATTTTCTCTCCAAACAGGAAGAGGGCAGAGCCGAGGTTCTCTCTATGGTGGAGAAGGTTGAACAGAAGGTTGTCTTCCCAAGGGAGGTGAAGGAGGTTGGACGTAAGGTTATCTCCCCAAGGGAGGAAGGCGAAACCAAAGTTCTCTCCATGGTGGAGAAGGTTGGACGCAAGGTTCTCTCCATAAGGGATGAGGTCGGAGTTGAAGTTTTCTCCATGGTGGTCATACATTATTGTGATGATACATCATTGATTAGTATATTATGTAATATATTTTTCTTCAAAATGTTTTTTGAGCCAACAATTTTAGTAATTAAAAACTATGCAGGAGTGAAAGTAAAATAGTTGGCTTAATGTGTTCATATAGACATTTTCTAGGTGGTGATAAATAATATATTTGTAACATAGAGTATATTTAAATGTAAAAGATACACTTTTAATAGTAACATACATAACTTTTAATAGTAACTTACATAAGAGATTTGTAAATGAATATAAGTCAGTATATTATAACAAAAATAAAATTTATAAATAACATACAACAAATTTTAATATATTTTTGTTAAATTTAATTTAATTGATAAAACTATAAATCCGCACATCGGTCGGGTCCTAAGTTACAACTATTTTAGAGTTTACAACTAACAAGATAACACGCACGATGAATTAAGTTTGTCTACGATCGTTTTCTATTTTACGTTTTGGTGGTATTTTTTTTTAAGGGAGATCATTTAAAATTGGAATCGACTATGTTTTCTCTCTATTACTTATCAACTCCGTTTGTAACTTATGTTTTAGTGATGTCTCGAGTTTAGAGTTGGTTGCCCATCAACTCTAGAATTCACTTATCTTCGTCAATAATCGACAAACTTTTCTTTTTTTTCTTCGATGGTCGCAGATTCGGCTTCCTACCAACTTCTTCCACTAATTCTTCTCTCTAATCAGCCTTTAAATTATAAGATTGTATATTAGTACTAAGCTAAACCATCAACTACCATACCGTCATCTTTTTCTGATATGCTAATATCATGAACACACGTTCCCTCATTTGTCGAATACACAACAGCATCTACTTCAAGGTTCCATAGTTCCCCTCTCCAAAGGTATATTCTGGAGTTAATCTCGTGATCAACATGAAACTTAGATCCCATCCCCTTCCCTACTACTTTCTCCTTCAGAAGACAAAGCCAACGTATTTGCGTAATGCGGATTAGAGTTTGCTGGATCTCCGGTTTCACCGTCCAAAGATAATCTCTTCTCAACATCCCTTTACCGTGGAATACAACGTAACCACAAGTCTATGTTGCAGTTCCTCCACGAGAGGTTGTCGCCGTGGGAATGGCTTGTTACCCCTCTAAAGAGGATTTTCCCACGACTTTGCATGTTGCTGTCAAAAGCTTATTCACTGGAAATTGGGAGACAAACAAAACAAGTAAAAATTTACATTACATTTAAAATCAAATCCAATCCCGGGTGAGAAAAACTACCAGAAAGTGTTACAAAAACAACATCACAAGGAGAAAAAGATCAACACTTATTTCTAATCTAAATCATAGAATTTTTCCCACAAAATCGAAAAATAAGAACACCGAGAGGTCTTTAGATCAATGATTCACCTGAATTTTGTAACAGAACAAGAGACGTTTGTCTCTTATCTTCTAGAGAAGACAAGAATTAACTGAAACTTGTTATTTACATCAACAACAACACTGACGTATATAGAAAACAAACATACACTACATCATAACGAGTTGTGTCTCTTTGTACTTGCGAGTCTTACATGAAACGACAAAAACCAAAACATCACGACTTAAACGTTGCGACTCTGAAACTCAATTATCGACCAACACTAAAAATGAGGAGAACCGTGAAATTGAACAAATTACCTGGAAACTAAAGAACACTTCGGATAGAACAAAAAAGGGGAAATCACAACTACAATAGCAGAAATAATAAAACATTCAAATGACGGTTAAATGCAAAATGAAGTTTTTAAAAAGAATAAATAGGGTTTGTTAACCATATATGAGAGAAGGAAAGAGTGTGATGAGCAATTCACAATATATGAGAAAGCAAGGAGTGTGATGCTTGAACGAAGCAGTGTGAACATGTGGACGCAATCCTTGGCTGCGAAGGGGTGAGAAGAAATAACTTTTTTCAACCGTAAGATCAACTTTATTTTTATCTAAACCGTTAGATTTTGCTATGACGTCAGCAGACCCTTAAAAAATAGGTTTGCTATTATATATAGATTTCTCCACTGCTCTTTGTTTAAAAAATGCATCCACCAAGATGCGACAGAAACATGCGTGAAATCTCCCTTTTTTGTGTGTACGTAGAACGCCATCTTGTAATTGATTATAAACTAAAAATACAATAATAACTAAAAGATAATTGCAGATGATAAAAGTAATGTCATCAATAGATACCAAAAAAGACCCCAAAAATTCATTTATTTTGAGACCCCTTGTTTGATCCTCAAAGCTTCAGTGTTTATGTATGTAACCAGCTCTTCTCCTGTTACACGTGCTGTTTGAAGTAATAAGAATATTAAGATGCTACGTACGTACTGTGCTAAAGATGAAATTGTTTTAATTATAGGATTCTTAATTAAGACGAACATATGTACAGTATATAGTCCACAAAGTGACAAATTAAAAGAGTTTTTGTATTCTTCACAGTTTGTATGTGTATGCTTCAAAAATGTTTCACTTCTACACAAATTTCCTTCTGTGATTCGATGTATACGTATATGTTGTGAATAAACTGTGAAGAAGAGTTATTTACAAGCAAAAAAGGACAAACAACTGAATCATTCTAGTGATTGTATATTAAAAAAAAAAGGGGCAACACTTGAAAGACGCAGAAAGAGAGGGGTGCGCATGGCAAACAAATCAAGAACAGTCTCAGAATCAATGCAATGCATTACTCCCGTAGCTAATGACCAAAGATGATTTTTTTTTTTTTTTTTTTTTTTAAACTTTTAAACCCAACAAAAAACCCTAATACAATACTCATTCCCGAGACTCAATGTCTTCTTTTGCTCGATGATGGTCCAGCGTCGTCGTCGTCAATTCTTGGGCGCTTGTCCGTGGCCCGGGTTCGAGATTCCTGCAGTCTTCTGCTGATTTGTTGTTCAGTTATACCTTCGATGCCCATCGCCTGTTTGACTCCTTTAGGAGTAGCGGCTGTCGAAAGAGGAAAAACAAGAAAACTAAGCAGAATGTCCTAAATATGAAAATCAAAGCACAATTTCTTTAGAAAAGTGATAAGAAGATTTACTAAATAATCCGCTGAGTGAATGCACTGCTTCATCGAACGACCTTATGAGCTCCTCTGTCCATTGCAATCTGAATCTTGGTTCTGCAGCTTCTGGTTCTTCTTCAACCGGTGGTAATGGGCCATAGAAAGGGTTCCATGTAGGTTGTGGCCAAGAGAAAGGTAAGCCAGAGGAGTACGACCACGGGGCCGTTGGTGGTGGATAACATGAAGGAGGGAACCCCGGCGGCGGGAGAGAGTAAGTCGGTGGAGGCATAAAAGATTCAGGCCGTGTCTGATAGGAGAACGGAGCCGTTGGTGGTGGTGGAACATGGAATGCCTGCGGCGGTACGAAAGTTCCCGGCGGTGGTGGATCGAAGTACATCGACGAGGCCGTTGCTGGTTGAGAGTATGATGAAGATGGTGGAAGGGGGAGTCTCGGCGGGGGCATTGAGCCTAAAGACAATGCAAGAGAGTCCGGTGGGGCAAGAGAATGTGTGGAGGATGGTGGAGATAACTTCTCACGTACGCTCCGAAACAGAGTATACTCTGTTTTATTTTTTTAAAGAAATCAAGAAAATGAAATTAAGAGGATATGAATGAAAGAGAAGAATCATTACTAAACCTGTTTTAAGTTCAGCAATCTTTTCATCGAATTCTTTCAACTTATCGGCCACCGGCTTTCTTCTGCTCGTCAACACGTTTATCGATCTCCTCCCAATCTTTCCTCATATGAACCTCTTCTCTTTGCAGTTTAACTATTTTTTCTGCCATGGAAGGCGTTTTCTCGAGTTCTTTGATAAACTCGACCTGAGATTTTTTGAGAACGAACTCTGACATGATGATGATGAGTGATTCAAGAGAAAAAGAGAGATCGAGAGCGAACTTTTAATTGCTTTTATACGTTCGGTAATTTACTAACTGATAAGAAAGTAATTGCAAACTTACCCATTCGAGAGATCCGAATTAGTAATTTGTTAAATACTTTAAATAATTTTCAATATAACCCTTCCACATAAGTTACAAGGGTTAAACTGTTAAATGACTTTAAAAATCCTCCAATTATCGGGATAATTAAAATACCATCGTAAAATATTCTAATAACTAAAAAGATAATTGCAGGTGACAAAATAATTTATGTAAATCACTAAACTTTTACAAAAGAAAAAAAAAAAACCTTAGAATTTCGTTTATTTTAAAACCCTTGTTTGATCCTCAAAGCTTGCTGTGGAGTAGTAACCTATATTGTAGGTTAGAATAATCAATAAAAGTATTAAAAACAATGATCTTATCTATTTGCTATAAATAAATCAGTTGTTAAACTTACTTTTTAAGTGCTTCAATGTTCCTAAGCAACTCTGTGTTTCTCCTTTCCTCCTCCTCGTCGATCTTCCTAAAATCCTCCATCAGTTCTTCTTTGAGTTTGGCCCTGGCTGCAAGAATACAAAAAACCTTAGACACTATAAAGATTGATCATAACAAGAGAGTGATCATAAAATAGGAATTTAATACATATATTATTGATATATATATATATATATATATAGATAAATATATACCGGCATCTAGTCTCATCATCCGCTCTTCGAGTTCCTTTATTCGATCATCAACTCTGGATATTTGTTCTGAAACTGTTTCCAGTGTGAAGATTTCTTCTAGAACTTCACGACAATCTTTCATCGGTGGGACTGAATGTGAAGGGTAGCTTGGGGGACAAGCAAGTGTTGTAGAAGATTGCAAGGAAAATATTTAAAAAAAAAACAGCAAATAATTTTTTTTATTTAAAAACCCTAGCTAGAAATATAATACCTCGAGTAGGGTGAGTAATTTCTTGAATCGACTTGCTGGATCTCAGATGAATTATACGAATGCACCATCTTGAAGACGAGAGATCTGTCGTCTCTCGAGTGTACTCTTATTGTTAACAAAAAAACCAAAACCCTACTTTTGTTTTTATATTTATAAGGTTAATATTTTTTTTTGTAGATAAATTTGTTTAACAATATTTTCGCCAACTAGAAAAGTCTCCCCATCCTATATTATAGCGCCACCCCTTTTTCTAACCATATCAAACTTAAACACTCAATATTATATTGTTTTTTTCTTAAAATCTAAGTTTTAAAAAAACGAAATAAATGGCCACCACACTATATACGTTGAATTGCTGGAAACGACGTCATAATAGAGAAAATACAAATCAGGATGAACGAGGAGGTTACATTAATATTATTTACCAATCTAAGTATAACAGTTACATAAGAACATTCATAAATGTACAATGACTGTGTTCTCGTACAAACATATCATTCTTTCACCTGTCTAAAGAAGAGAAAAAAGGAACCTGAGACATACTTCTTGGACTCTGGCTCCATGATCTTCGAGGCGAAGGCATTGAAGGCATCTTTCTCTCTGGATTCCTACTTCTTCTGCTCTTTGTTTTTGCCTGCATCAAGATTTTTTTCACAAGCCTCTCTTAAAACTGAATAGAAAGCTTCAAATGGAAATATATATATATATATATATTTTTTTTTTGAATAAAAAAAGACGAGGCATTTAGGAATGCCCTTCGGGGACATCCGATAAAAATGGAAATATATCTTACCTTTAATCTAAAGTGGTCTAGTTCACGTTCAAGTAAACCAAGTTTTGTCTTGAGCTGTTCGAGAGCCTCTTCAGCAACTTCAGGGTTTATGTCTGTAATGTCTTCTCCTGTTACACCGGCTGCCTGAGGGAATTTTGAGTCCACACAAAGATGTTTAAATACTGTTTTGGAGTTTTAGATCATTGGAATTGCAGAGCTTATTACAGCGAGAAACTATGACTGTTGTTCCTCTTACCTTGAGGATACTGGTGCAGAGACCTAATAGCTTCTGAGCAAGCCGCATTCTATCCTCTTCAGTTTCCTTCAGTTTGGTACTTAACTGATGCGTCTTGTCAAGGTTTGAATGTAGGTTCTTTCCAGACGACGCTCGGTACCAAGCAAGCTCTTCTTTGGCACGAGAAACACTCACATCTGCTCGCCGTAACTTCAAATTGAGCTCATCAAGCTGAAGTTTTAACACACTGTTTTCTTCCTATTGCATATGACACCAAAGGAAAGGATAATAAGTACCAGAATAAAGAAGAGTAACTATATCTCTACACAGAAGTATTGCAAGTTAGAGATTTCTTGCCTTGATTCGAGCTTCATCACGAGTTCTCCACTCAGGGTTTTGATGGGAAGATAGCTTCTTCATTTCCCCTTCAAGTTCTATCACTTTTCTTTTATGACTAACATTCTCCTTCTGTTGAAAGTAAAAAGATTAAGATACGTTCTCTGATGACTAACTTATTTTGTATAATGTGTAACAGTCAAAATAAAAATATGGTGCCTAATTTTCCAACCTTAAGTAATTCATTCTCTTTCTTAAGCAGCTGCTCATGCTGTCGATGTTCCTCGAGTTTTATCTGCGCAGTAACTAAATCTGTCTGCTTTCCTTCGATTTCCTCTATCCATCTGCATCCAGATATTGTAAAAGAAACTATGATAAAACATCTGGAACTGGCCAGAATCCATAGTTTTCTGCTACTGAAGATTTGGCAGAGTGCATCACTTGCTTACCCTTGTCTTTCGTCATTGTATTCATTGAGTTGCTGCTTGAGATGAGAAACTTCAAGATCCTATTTACATAAAATTTCAGACACAAGAAGTTTGATTATTATAAAAAACTTATTAATCTTTCTTCCTGGAGTTGTATCCAAAGAAAAATTACCCTTTCTCGTGAATCTGAACTATTAAGTTGAAGCATCTCTGCTATCTTCAATACTTGTTGACTATCCAAGAATGACTGCAAAAAAGGCGGAAGAAGGAAAAAAAGGTCATTGACTTTCAGTTACCATTTAGCGGTTTCTACAATAGAGGAACAACAAGACAATGACTAATGTAACCAGGTTCCACAGAGATTAAAGATCTTTCTTTATTTTTTCATTACAGAGGCAGAAACATGTTAAAGCTATACACAACACTGGGGAAAAAAAAAAAGTTAAATAACCACTTACCGCACAATTCTGTTTGACTCCCAGCAAAACTCGATTAATATCATGGGTCATGCTATCCACCTTGGCGAGTTTTGAGTTCAATAAAAATATCTGGGAACAGAAATACGAGATTAGATAATATATACCATGTGGATGCCAAACGTTCCAATATAACATAAATATAACATTTTCGACTAGTTACCTCTTTCTGTCGGGTTGCAACTACAGTTTCAAGCTCCTCAATTCGTAGCCTTGCAACAGAAAGCTCCTCATCCTTCTCAGATCTCATTTGTTGTGCAATTCCCAACCCTATGCATCTGAAAGGAGAACCAGAACCCCGAGGTTTCCCTGAACCTTTACTCAATGAAGAATCTATAGCTTGAGAAACATGGATTTCTGGCTTTACTTGCTCAGCCATTGCTTCCAAATCCTTGAACTGTTTGCAATGGATCAGTCGTAGTAATGCCAGTCTTTTGGTGAACTTTTAAGGTTAGTCAATCAATTAGGAACCATCTTTACCTTATGCATGTATTCTCTAGCCTGAGCCTCAGCATGCAAATTTAATTCTGAGATATGGGCACTGAGTTGAGAAATCTGTTGCAGAGTAAACATACATATACCATCAAAAACACTGACACTATCATTAACGATCCATCCCTGTTTAAAAATAACAAATTATGTTACCTCGGTCTTTTGGTCAGTCATATTTCTCTCAAGCGCTTCTATATGCTTCTTAGCTTCCTCAAGATCCATATGCTTTTCATCTAAAATTCTTTAACCATGCAAAATAGGAAATGAGTTGCTTTAAACATATACCTATAATTTAAGTTGCTTAAACTTTTCTCACCTTTTTATTTCCCCATCAGAATTTCTAGCACTTTCCATCTGCTGGCGTATGGTATGAAGCTCCATTTCTAGCTCCTCCCTTTGCAGACGCTGTCTTTCAGCTTCACCTTTGACAGCATTAACCTATTGAAAAACGTCTCCGTCAGAAAATTAAACACATCGATTAAAATAAGCTGTTACATAGTAAAGAAAGATTAGCTCTAACCTTGTTTTCAAGAACATTAATAGTATACTCAAGTTTCTCAACTGATCCTTCTAATAGCTTCACTTCTTCTTCTCTCTCATCGGCATATATCTTTCTTGATTCAGCAATCTGTGAGAAGTTAAGTAAGTATTGCAAAAAGGACTAAGAAAATGGACGTGTCGCGTCAAGTCGAATTGTGTTGTTGTCTACCTGTTGAGCTTCTATGTACCTAGCTTCCGTTTCTTTAGCCTCATATTTTATCTTCCTGAATTCTTCTTTCAGATACAAAACCTCATCTTGGAGATTATCCCTGTCATCGATGGCCTCATTCAGTTTTCTCTGGGTAAACTCAACTGTATCATTCAATTGTCCGAGAGCATTTCTTAGATTAAAGAGCTCCATCTCCATGCTCTCCGATACCATATTTTTCTGGATCAGCTCCTCCTCTAGAGAGCATTTTTCTGTCATGAGAGCTTCAGCTTCCGCTCTAATGTCTTTATTTTCCGCTGACATCTTTTGTTGACACTTCCTTACCGTTTCAGTATCCACTTCAAGGTTGCAGATTATTTCCTTGCTCTCTTGCAGTCGAAATTCAAGCATTTGGGCGTGAGAAACAGCATCTTCTAGTTCAAAGGTTTTCAATGCTAGTGTCTTTTCTAAAACTTCAACATGAACCATGATTTCCTTTGTTTCATCTTTCTTGTCCCTGGAATTGGAAGCAGATTCTTGTAGTAGGCTGAGGTCAAAAGACAACCCCTTTAGAACATCATCCTTTCTCAAAAGCTCATCGTGGAGTTTCAGATTCTCAGACAACAAGTCTTGTACATCAATCTGCAAAGATTGAACAGTATCTGCGAATTCTGAAGCCTTATTGATGTTTTCACATATCAGTTGCAACATTTTATCAGAAATAACTAGACCATCTCTGGTTAGTTTCTCCAGGATCCTGCTATCTTCAGCTAGATGTGTGCATTTGGCAATGCTTAACCTCGTGACATCTAGTGCTTTAAATTGATCTTCACCAAAATGTATGACCTTGTTCTTAAGGGAGATGTTTTCCTTCTTCAACGAACTGACAACGTCAGCATAATCTTGTATATCCCTTTCTTTGATATCCAATTCTTCTGCAGCGACTGACTGGGAATGTTGGAGACTGTAAAGTTCAGAAGCTTTCATTGCCAACTCTTGCTGTATCCCAGTGATGCGAGACTCCAAGAATAAGACTCTTTCTCCAAACACCTTGTTTACTTCGTCCATTTCAGCGATTTTTTGTACACTGTGATCAAGATCCGATGAGAGAACCTTGATTTTACTTTGTGCTTCAGTCACCTTTTGTTTCACTGAAACGGTCTCCAATTTGTTATCAACCAGACGTTGGTCTTTGAGCTCACTCTCCACTTGAGAAACAAACAGTTTCTCTTTAAGATCATCAACGATGGCATGATGATCAAGAAGCTCTCTATCTACAACTGCTAGACGAGAAGAATATTCTTTTACTGTTTGCGTCAGAACAACTGACTCAACGTCCTTTGAGCAAAGGTCCATTAAATAAAGCTGAACTTCGGTGTCAAAGAAATCATTTTTCTGATTCAGATGCAGCTCTTGCTCCAACAGAGTTTCTGCAAGGTTCCCATTGCTCAAATCTATTTCTTTCAGCAAAATATCAAGCTGAGACCCCATGCTGTTAGATCTTTGCAACATCAGCTCCTCCTGGTACTGGAGCCCTGAAATTTTCTGATCAAAACTGCTTAATTTTGTAGTAAGCAGATTAGTTGCTTCTTCATTTCTCGAAATTCTCTCAAAACCGTTCTTTATGTCAGTCAGTAGTTTGCCCTTCAGATTTGCAAACATTTCAAGCTCCCTTCTCAACCTTAGATTGTTATTTCTTAATCCGGCTATGGAAGAGTTTGATACACACAGACCACGTTGAAGCAGACCATTTTCGGTATTGATCCCTGTAACTGTTTCTAACAAAACCCCCATATGGCATAGGTGTAGAACTGAGAGAGCACAATCCTTCATGATTATTTCTGACCAGATATCCTCAAGGAACAATCTAGCTGAGTTTGTATCTGAAACCCAAGACTTCAACTCAGATAAATCATTGGCCATGCCAGTCAAGGCCACAGACGACTCATCTTGTAATTTTCTGACAATAGTTTCCAGCTCTTCGACCAGATTTCCTATTCCCATCAAACTTGACCCGAATAGTTTCTCAAGGTACGCAAGTTTCTCATTATCTTTGACACTTATGGATTCCAGCTCCTGCAGCTTGTCATCTAAGGCGTTTTTCTCTCCAACCAAGCTGATTTCCCTTTTCTTCTGCTTCTCCAGGTCAAATTTCATCTTTTCGTTCGCTGTTATGAGTTCATTGACTGTGATATCTGCATCTTTAATAATCCCGTGAGCCTCCTCAAATTTCTTAAGAACACACAAGTTTTTTACATATTCTTGGCCATCATCTATCTTCATCTTAGCTAATTCATGCTCCAAAGTCTGTAAAATATCATAAGAATTTCAGAAAAACAGAGTGAAAATATATAGCATCTGAGAGATGTCAATTATAGGTGAAACCATAAATGCACAGTCCCATATGAATCAGAATGAGAAAATTAAATTTGAAAGGGACAAAAATAAACAGTTACTTGCCTTAAGTTTATTATCTGTGACTTCCACCTTGTGCTCATATTGTTCTTGCATGTTATTCATCACAGTTTCAAGGTTACAAAACTGTGCAGCAAGATCGTTCAAGTTGCTTAAGCTTCTTTTCTCAGATGCCTTTAGTTCTTCCTTCTCACCCTGGAGTTTGGCCATCTCAACTTGAACCTCCTTCAAGCTTACAAGTGCAGATTCCATTTCTTGCTTTAGCAGTATGATCACTTTACCCCTCTCACTTGACACCTTGCTGGTCAACCTCATGGACTCTGTATGGTTGTTGTTTGGAGTATTCTCTATGCAAGAGGAGACAACTACATTCTTTCCAAGTTCCTGTTTCAAAAAAATTTCAAGTAAAGGACTAAGCACACTACTATACATAAAGGCATGATCGTTAATTAAGAAAGTTTTCAGCTCACCTGTCCTTCACTACAGTGGGGTGGAGAACCTAATGAATTCTCTGCCTCAGTGTATTTGTCATGCTCTTGACACATGTTTATGCATGATCTCAGTCCAGACACGCCACCCTTGAGCTCAGAAAGCTTCTCTTTCATTGCCGAAATGCCAGTTTCCTCAATTTCTTCAACCTTTTGTGCTATAGCAGAAGCAATTTTTTCTTCCTGTACAAGTTTGCTTCTAAATTCCTTACAGGTTGTTTCCAAATCTTGTACTTGTTGCTTCAGAGAAAGAATTGTTCCAGCGGATTCCGCAAGCTGAAAATCCTTTTGCTTCAACTCAAAAGTATGGGATTCGGTTACCTCAGAATAGCGGTTGACAATTATTAGAGAAGCTGTTGCACAATGTGATGCTTCACAAATCAACCTTTCAGCCATTTTGAGCTTCTCTTGAAGCTTTGATATGATCTCTGTTTTTGTGCACAACTGCGATTTCAAGAGTGTCTCCTTTTCCTCGTACTCTCTCTGGTGCGCTTCATTCATTACTATTGCTGCCCCTCTAAGAGACGTCAACATGGATTCTATATCACATTGCTTTTTATTGGCATCCTCCAAACAACTTTCAAGATCTTCAATCATTAATTCCCTCTCAGAAAGTGTTCTTCTTAATCCGCCAACCTGTTCAGATATCCATATCCTTCTATCTGGTAAGGAACCCGAAATAAGATCAGCCTGGTAACACGCATCTGTAAGGCCTTCATTCCCATTCAGCAGAATTTCTTCAAGCTCAGATGTGAGAAGTTCCATTTCATTTGAGATGATCTGTAGTTCCATGTCTTTGCCTCGGAGCTTTTCTTGCAACTGCTCGTTATCCATAATCGTGTCTCGTAAGTTATCCTGCAGCTCCTCCATCTGAGCTTCTAAAAACTGTACCTGCTTTTCAGTGACGTTTTCTTTTGATTGGAAATCACTGACCTCCTTCTGAAGAACTTCAAGCTCATTCTGCAAACAGACAATCACCTCCGCAGTTGCAGCTTCAGCTTGCTTGCAAACTTTTTCCATTTCTTCATCTCCACATGCCTTAGAAGCAATATCACTCTTGTACAACATGTTCAACCTCTTAGCTTTTTCAAGAGATGCTTGCATCTTTTTAAACTTTGTATCAATTGCATTGTTCTCTGCAGGAATATCTTTGAACTCATTGCACTGTTTGGACTTCATTGCTGGGATGTCAAGCTCTTGTTTTTGTAAAAGCTCAATATAGTTCTCCTTTATTCTCCTCAACTCCACTGCTTCTTGGATCAATATAATGTTTTGCGATTCAAGAGCTTCAACTACAGACTTTGTCTCCCCCAGCTCACTATATACATTTTCTTGCTGCTTGCTAATCAAAAGTAGTTGGTCCTTCAACTCTCCAATATCAAATTTCAAGCGAACTGCCTGTGCTTCTGAATCACCACGTAGTGTTCTTTCCTCATCGAGTATAATTTTTAGTACATCCAAATCAAGCTGCAATTTGATGATTTCTTCTACATAATTGACCTGCTGACCAGCAAGTGTTTTGTTCCGCTCAACATTTTGAGTTTCCAACAAGACCTGCAATTTTTAGGTAACATTCAACTGTTTAGTGAAAACGCTCAATGGTAACCTGCAGAGACAATATCACAGATGATTGTGCAGATTAGTAAACCACACTGTTCTTATTGTGCAGACCTTTTGTTTGTTCTCAATGTTATTTTCACCAGGTGTGCAAGCTCTGATATTGTCGACCATGACCTGTAGATCTTGGATTTCTCTGCAGAAGAAAGGCAAGAAGACTTGTCAGGGGTATGGAGAAAATGAGAACTCAGTTGCCATATAAAAGGAAACAAAAAAGAATTATCAAATCAGATTTGCTAACCTACTAAGCTTTGCATTCTCTTCCAAGCAAGAACCAAGGTTACTTCTACATTTCTCAAGTTCGTAACAGGTCGTTTTTAACTGCAATAGAAATACGTTAAGAAACTGAAATTGAAAATATAGATTAGAAAGAAAATAGGAGAATGACTTATGAAAAAGAAAGTGAATCGACCTCCTCCTGTAAAGAACAATTTTCTTTACTCCTAAGTAATGCACCCTGTACCATAGCGGATACAACAAGATTATTGACAAGCAAGCAATGACGCATAATTATTCTGCATATTAAGAGATTTAACGTATAAAAATAGGTGAATATATGTAACCTGTGGCTCTATTTCATTATCAACATGTTTTTGCCGGTCAGAGTTTTCATTAAGAAACTGGAAGAGCTGCAAAATCAATAGCTAAGGTTAAGGATGTCATCGCAATCGAAAACAAGAGTGCATTACCAGGATATTGTGCTAACTAGAGGCACCTGGTTCCGCAGATTTGAGACTTCGCCCAGTAGAATTTCTCTCTCACCTTCCTCATAAAACTCTTGAAATCTGCATAATAACAAAACACTTTTATATAAAAAAGCCCACATTATCTTTAACTTTAGCGTTAGATGTTTCCCGAAGATTTATCACCTTCTAAGTTGGTCCAGAAGCCTTATGTTTTCCAGGGCAAAGCGAGTCAATTCTGGATTTTTATCAATTTTAGCTTGAAGCAGTTGAATCTCTTCTGACAAAATGCTATTCTCTTCCAGCAAAAAAGAATCTCCAGATATATGGTTGCCAAGAAGTGATTCCAGCCTCTGTATCTTGTCTTCTCGAAACCTAAGCATCATTTTTGTGCTCCTAGTATCTTCCTCCCTTTGTCGAACCTAATGATATCATAAATGGATTCAGGCGATTTCTGAAACATAAGTGGGAACAGTGTAGGTTAGAAAAAATTACCAGACGATTTAGATGCTCTATCTCAGCTTCAAGCTTCTTAATTGAAGCATCAGCCACATTTTCTCTTCTCAATGAGCCAGCAAGTGTTATCTCCAAAGATTTCAACTGATTTTAATAAATATATATAATTTTTTAGTGGAATCACAAGGCAAAGGCATATGAGTCCCAGTAAATCTTACCATAATTTCTCAAAGCTAGTATACCTGCTTTCTAGACATCCTTACACAGCCTCCAGATTCATACACAAGCGAGTTACCAGCCTGCTTATGTCCTAGCTCGTGCATTTCACTTGATGGAGAATCGACTTGTAGTTCTGCAAAGTTGGCTGTTGCTGATCCAAATGACAACGCCCTGGAGATGTTCTGGCGCTTGAGGAGGGAAAGCTCTTCCTATTCCGCACACACAAAATTTGTCTTAGCTTTTTTACAGCTTCACATACAAAGCACTTAGGCAGTCTAAAATGTTACACCTTTAAAAGTCGGATTTGACGGCGTAATTCCAGGACATCCTCGTTAGAATCTTCGTTGACCACAGCCTAAGTAATTTGAACCATAATAGTTATCCAAAGGTTATTCATGATTCATCTCTCTCAAAGCTTACAATATGGATTAAAGTGCAGACTTACATTGTTCTGGATTAGCTTTGCTCTCTGAGCAAATTTAAGAGTATTTAGCGTCTCTGCTGCACAACTGCAGGTGATAATGGATAGAAGCAATAAGATGAAGTTCCTTACTAACTGTACGAGTTAATGTAATACTATATCAAACTAGCGTTGACAGAATACCTGACGGAAGGACTGGCATTAGCAATTATCATTGTTTTAGAATTTCCACCCAGTGAGTCCTTTAGATGAAATAACTACCGTTATAATGACATGAAACGATAGATTCCAACTTAAGTGAAGAAAGGCAATGAATTTAGATTTAACCTGAAGAAGAAATGTCAGCCTGGAATCACGATATGGAATATGCCTTGGTTTACCATTTGCCACATCCACAAGAACCATAATTACATGTCTGCAATCAATAAATAACAACAAATAGTAAAATTTAACATAACAACTAGTTGAGAAAACGACTTATGCAAGGGATTAAACAATTTCTTTGGTTATACCCTAGTGTGGACAGTGATTTATTGATACTAGCAGCTTCTTTTAGGCGGTCACCCTCAGCGCCAGAAGTCTTCTGCCTGTTACAGAATGCACAATGTTAGATGAGGTTTCTAAGGCAATACAAAGCAAAACGCACCATAGCTACCTCTCTGATCCGGCGAGATCAACCAGGTTCAGTCTTGCAAAACGCATATTAGCTGTTGAGTCTTTTTCCCATCTGCTCTCGATCACGCATGTAAATACACTATGTGATCGACTACTCTCTCTGTTCATATTTGTGGCTCCGACTTTTCGATTCATAGAACCCTATCGTACAACAGATGAGATTTCA
>NC_025685.1:8699368-8708867 GCF_000633955.1 Camelina sativa | reverse complement strand
GCGAGATCAACCAGGTTCAGTCTTGCAAAACGCATATTAGCTGTTGAGTCTTTTTCCCATCTGCTCTCGATCACGCATGTAAATACACTATGTGATCGGCTACTCTCTCTGTTCATATTTGTGGCTCCGACTTTTCGATTCATAGAACCCTATCGTACAACAGATGAGATTTGAGGAACATTAACATAAAACAAAAATGTTTGGGAGTCGGCAGTACTAACCTGTGTGATAAGCCCTAAGATGTCTTGAACACTTTGTACTTCACATTCAGTCAGATTTTCCACATAGACACCGCTCTTAATGTCCTCCCGAAGCTAAAAAGTGAAAACACATTAGTGAACTAAGCCTTGCGCATGTATGGCACTTTCACCAACAAAATATAAAGTTACCTGCAAATTTGTAGAAGATGGTTCAAGAAGGTCTGTAATTTGTTCATTGTAAATCTCAAGGAAAGAGCATTTGCAATTGTATTTAAGTCTCTCGTCTCTTCTGCTCTCT
The DNA here is from genome assembly GCF_000633955.1 of Camelina sativa. Lineage (NCBI taxonomy): Eukaryota > Viridiplantae > Streptophyta > Magnoliopsida > Brassicales > Brassicaceae > Camelina > Camelina sativa. The sequence goes on along the minus strand of NC_025685.1, from coordinate 8,708,369 downwards.
TCCTCCTGCAACAAGAACAGCGAAGCAAGATGCAATTAGCAAAGTTAAGATATCTCTGTAATAGAAATGGAAAAAAGCTATATCATAAGAGAATTACAGCTTGTATTCTTGCAAATAAAAACTCAAATATCCGAGGCATCATTCCTCTGTTGGGACTTGGTTTGACTTCTAAATCACCAACATCCCCGAGCATTGTATATGTTTTCCCACTTCCTGTCTGCACAATACCAACCAATTATTACAAGTTAGGAACTCAAAGAAAAATAATAAATAACTCCAACGAAGGAAACTATTCCCACTCAATCCTACTCTGAAAACTTAAATAACTCATCTCATTGCAACCTTGTAAGGATTTTCAAATGATTTCTTAAAGAGGACAGCATAAGTACCCTAAACAAGGATAGGGTCACCAAAATACCTAAAATAGGACGTCTTTACAGCTCTATCACAAAAACAGCTCAACCATGGTCACTAGAAAACATAAGGCTTAACAGAAATAAACTTGCTAGTGTTGAAAGCTTGAGCCTGACCCAGAGGTAGTAGATCACTATCATAATCCATCTCTAGAATGACAGAAGAATATACCTGGCCATATGCAAATATACAGCTGTTGTAGCCAGACAAGCAATTTTCCACCATGGGCAGACCGGCTACCCGAAAAAGGGTTTCCTACAAATTTAGGATGCAACAAAAAAAAAAAACTTCATATATACGAATAAAAGGAAACCAAATTTTCATTTTTCGTTATGATGAGTCTTACCTGGTCAATTGTCTCACATGCCACATGATCAAACTGAAACCGTGTTTCAGGTGGTCCAATCCATGCTACGCATTGGGAACTTTCTTGCTTTAAGCACCTACTGTACCCATTTGTACCCTTCTCCATGCTATTAAGCGGTCGAACACGTATAAGAATCTGCAATACATTCAGTAACCATCAATGACTGCCACCCCTAACCAAAACTTCTAAAAGTCGAAAACAATATAGACACTTCTGTTAAACCTAGATGTGTACTGGAGTACTGGACAGTGAACACTGAGAATAGTAATACAATAGAAAAACCCCAAAAATGAAAAGAGAGTAAACAAATTGATACCTGTACATTGTGATCCATCCAGAAAGATGGATCCTCCTTAAGGCTAAAGTGAGGGACTTGAACCGTGTTAACAACTGCTGAAACTAGCCCAGAAGAACTAGACAACCCTCTATACAAGGAGGCATAACCACCAGCTCTAACAGCTCCAGTCCCATCAAGCTTCCCTCTGTAACAAGACCCCGGAGGCTTAGACACGCTCTTAGTAGGCGTGTTCTGAGTCGAATTGGTCTCCGAATTAGCTCTCCCGACAACTCTACCAGTTTTAGGAGTCGTATTCAAAAACCCCACGTTTGCGTTCGTGACGGAATCACACTTGTCTCCCCAACCAAACCGATTCTTAGAAAACGCAGCAATGCTGGATCTATACTTATCAGGAGTCCGTAAAGGCAATGCTGGATCTGGGTTCTTGGGTCTAGGCTTAGACGGAGTTCGATCGATCTTACTCCCCAACTCCTTTGTTGGGTTCGTCAATGAATCGTTGGTGGTTTGAGACAAAAGCGAAGCTCGGAGATTCTCAGGGACATTCTCGATTTCGTCATCGTGCTTAACCTCCCTTGACATTAAATCTGAAATCAGAAAAAGCAGATTTCAAAGAAAAAGAAAAAAAAAACCCAGTTCAAAATTCACGAAATTGACACGGAGAAATGTGAAAGTCAGAAACTTTCGAATCCAACAGCTAAAAGCTAAAGAGCTCGTTGGGTTTTATATCTCACCTGTGTAATGTAAATCGAGCCACAAAATCCAAAATTTCGCGAGCTTCTGAAGAGTTCTCTCTCTCTGAATCTCACTCTCTGTCTCTCTATCTCTCTCTCTCTCTCTCTCTCTCTCTCTATCTCTAGGTTCGCATGATTTCAGCAGTAAAGCCGGACGGAGAAAGGAATGTTAAAAGAAGAGGGACGATGGAAAACGGACGGCTGAGATTGTTTGCACTTTCAGGCGCTGTTTGAATTTGAATTTGGAAAAAGGGCTTTCTCACCGTAATTAAGTAGGCTTCATGAGGTTATTTTCGTCAATAACCAACCTATTTTCTTTTCCCAAAAACAATTCAACGGCTAAAAAAACAGTGAAAAATAAAAAAACGAGGAAGACGCCAGGGCCCATTTATAATTCAAATATATTTCATTGTTTAATCAACAAATATTATTATATACACTCTTACCCAGCGCCTTTTTGGACTTTTTTTTTTTCTTTTTCTCAACATCATCAACGCTTCGAAACAATATATCCAAATTCAAGATACATAACATTTTCTTCCATAGAATTGGACTAAATGCAATGATTTAATATATTATTATCCTGGAACACTAGGCCGATTGAACGCGCTACATGATGGACTTTGTTTACTTTAGTAACCTTTTCTTAACCGGAGGAGGAAACTGAGTAAATTGTATTCGGGTTGAGAATAGGACCCGGAAACAACTAATTTTATTCGGGTCGGGTAATAAACTTCCCAATATAAAACACACTTCCGATGATTAACCCCGCCCGCTTCTTTGATCCCTCGACGATTTCTTCTCTCCGTCGTCTCTTCCAATCTCCACCCAATTGAGAGCTCCGCTTCACTTCCTAGGGCAAAGGGGTATGTGTTATTCTGCACATACATGCTCTCAATTAGGGTTTCAATCCCAATTTCGTCTCGGGGTAGATATCAAATAGGGTTTTTGTTCTTTTCCCCTAAAAACAAAAATTTGAGACGCTTTTTTGATGAACTTTTCTTGATTTTTCTGTTGTAATGTTCTCCCAACTTTCTTGTAACTGTGTGCGGGAAATTTTTGATGATGGTTGTATGTGTTCCTTTGTAGGGTTTTTGTTGAGTCGTGGATCTCTTCTTGCTCCTGATTCTTTCAGTAGTTCGTTTTCACGCCAATCTTGCATTACACATGTCTGATTCCAACGACGACGAGACTTCCTCAGGTTATATTATATATAAAGTTTCTTAATTTCGCTCCCTTCCAACTAGAACTAGTGATTGTTTTTTTTTTCGTATTATGCGTTTGTCACTTAGTTGAAGTAAGTAGAAACGGAGCGGCGTTAATTGTTCCTGGACATGTTTTTAAGTTGTAGTGAGGGTCCGTTATTCCAACTTTACTGCTAGAAAATTTCTATCCACTAGTGTCTAGTGAACGTTTCTATCATCAGTGCCTTGTCTTCTCCTAGTTTGGCTGTAGTTATAATCTACTTATTTATGTATAGAACGTTTTTGTGTCTGAGGTGTTCATATACTCTACAAGCCCTGCCCATAGCAGTTACAAAACTGACACTATAGATTTAGACTACCAACTCGTTGTCATTCGCGACACTGACTTGTGATGATACGTTTTGTAGATTATGAGAGCAATGGCGAAGAGTATGATGGGCCTGAAGTTCAAGTAGTTACTGAGGAAGATCATCTACTGCCAAAAGGGGAGTATTTTTCGGCTGCATTTGCTTTCGGTAGTTTAAATTCCAGAGCTTCTGTGTTTGACGACGAAGATTATGATGAGATAGAAGAACAAGAGGAGGAACACGCGCCAGTTGATAAATCTTTTGTTTCTGAAGAGAGTGAACCAGGTTTGCTTTTGAAATTGCCATTTCTTGAACAAAACGATTAGCGCATTGTGTTCTGTACTTTTAATTTGTCATTTCATTACTCTCCAATTGGCTTAGTTTAGTTATACTCCCAACACTTACACTTTTTGAGCTCGGTAAAATAATCTCTTGCAAAGTTGTACTCAAGTGCGTCATAAATCCTTGAGATCACCACTCTTGGAATTTTTCTTATATTCCTTGTGAGATAGTGATCATGAGACAGAAAACATTATTGTTTTGCAGTTGTCTTGAACGAGGAAAAAGCCGTGGAGTATGAGAAAGAGGCTTGCATCTTGGGAAATGAGGATCAGATGGACACAGGAGATGTCCAGGAGGTCGGTCAGCAAGAATGATTTCTGTGTCTCAGAAAACATTTTTTTTTTGCTGTGGGATGATTTTGTTCTGTTAGTGATCTCATTGAAACATTCAGGAGGAGGTGGATGACATATCAGAAGGTACTTTGGATGAGAAAAGCGTCACCCCACTGCCTACATTGTATCTGGAAGATGGTATGGTCGTCTTACAATTCTCTGAGATATTTTCTATTCACGAGCCGCGGCAGAAACGACACAAGAGAAAACTCAGATGTATCACTTATAGAGGTATGTGATCTGGACCGGTCTTACTAATTTTTTTTATTCTAAAAACTGTTTGTTGTCCATTGGTTTGCTAAACTCTGAAACGACAATAAGTTTTCTCAAAATTTTCAGTATCTCCCGTTCAATTCTAAAGGCCATTCGGTGTTGAAAGCATGAGATGTTCTTTATGTGGCTCAATCTCTTCCTGGCAAGAATACATTAGATAGTTATATTTGGTGCTTCTAAAATGACACATTCTTTTTCTGAAAAAAAAAAAAAATTGTACCTTTCTTTTTGTCTCCGCATTCCTCATTTCTGTTTATTGTTCATCTCTTCATATGGGACTCTTACATCATAGCCTTCTTTCATATAGACAAGTACCTATCTATGGATATTTCTGAGCTTGTCGAAGACGATGAGGAAGTACTTCTGAAGAGCCATGGCAGGATTGACACTCATGTGAAAGAAGCTGATCTAATTCAGCTGGATGTTCCCTTTCCAATCAGAGAGGGTTCACAGCTGGTAAAAGCTGGTACAGTCAGGGGTACTACACCAGAATCAAGAGAATTTACCAAGCTAGGAAGCGATTCATGTATCATGGATGAACTGTTGAAGCAGGACTCAAAAAACGATAATTCATCTCTTTGCCAGTCCCAGTTAGAAATGGAAATTTTCCCCCTTGACCAGCAAGAATGGGAACATCGTATACTCTGGGAAAATTCTCCTGAATTTAGTGGTAATTCTGGTGAGAGCTTCAAATCTGGAATTGAGTCAGAAAGTATGCTGGTTCAGGTAACAAATTCAGAGACTGAACAAGAAGAAAGCGTAAATGTGATGAACTCTGGAGGGAAAGCTCAAGCTGGCAGTGATACGGTCATGCCTTTTCTTGTAAATCCCTTGGAGTCTTTTGGCTCAAGAGGTTCCCTGTCTACATATGAGTTCACTAATAAACGTAGACATCATCCACAACTTCTGAGGTTAGAATCCCACTGGGTTGAGGATCATCGAAGTGAAAATGACAATACTGGAGGGGAAAATCTAAAGTGGCTTAATAGTGACGTTCTTGGGGGCTTGATTGGATTTGCATTGCAAGATAGGGATATGGGGGATGAGGCATGGTTAGATCGCATAATATGGGAATCAGATACAGATTTAAGCCGGTCTAAACTAATATTTGATCTTCAAGATGAGCAAATGGTCTTTGAAGTTCCGGATAATGAGGAAAGAAAATATCTTCAACTTCATTCCCGATCTATGATTGTATCCCAATCTTCAAAATCCAAGGATGAAACCTCTCAAGAATCCTGTGAATCAAATTCTGGGTGGCAATTCAATATTTCAAATGACCATTTCTATACAAATGGGAAAAGCTCTCAGCTGCAAGGAAATGCGAAGAAATATGGCGAACACAGTTTGAGAGTTTTTCATTCATCACCAGCGATTAAATTGCAGACGATGAAGATTAAACTGAGCAAGTAAGTGAGTCACTCATATTTTTATATTTCTTGTATTTGTACGCTTCATTGTTACATTGTGTGTTTTATGTGCTCTTAATGTTGCCACTGGATATCGTTTGAAAATACATCCTTCTTTTAGTGATTTATGGTAAAAAGTTTTGATTTACTCATTTCAGTATAGAGAAAGCAAATTTTCACCGGCCCAAAGCTCTGTGGTATCCACATGACAATGCACTAGCCATCAAGCAGCAAGGAAAATTACCCACCCAAGGATCCATGAAAATAGTAGTTAAGAGTCTGGGGGGTAAAGGATCACTACTACACGTTGGTAGGGAGGAATCTGTCTCTTCATTAAAATCCAAGGCTTCTAGAAAGCTAGGTTGTTTATATTCCTTTCAATTTTTGTCTACCGCTTTTATGGCATGGATTCTATTTGGAGAACATGCTGCACTATCAGTTTCACCGGCAAATCTTAGAGCTCATTTCGTACAATTGTTTTGCAGATTTTAAGGACACAGAAGCAGTGAAGATGTTTTATATGGGAAAGGAACTTAAGGATGAAAAGTCTCTTGCTGAACAAAATGTTCAACCAAATTCCTTGGTCCATATTTTACGTACTAAGGTTCATCTGTGGCCATGGAAGCTACCTGGCGAAAATAAATCCTTAAGACCTCCTGGGGCATTCAAGAAGAAATCTGACCTATCTACTCAAGATGGCCATGTTTTCTTGATGGAGTAAGATAAATTTCTATACGAGACTTGCGTGTCAACTTTTCAACTTCTTTTGCTACTTTATGGCTCTTGTGGTTATCTTGATCTATGTTTATTATTCCCCTTTTAGATTTCATTAAACTGTGTAGGTATTGTGAAGAGAGGCCATTGATGCTCAGCAATGTAGGAATGGGTGCAAATTTGTGCACGTATTATCAGAAGTCATCCCCAGAGGATCAACATGGGAACTTGCTACACAACCAAAGAGACACCTTAGGAAGTGTGATGATTCTAGAACCTGGGGACAAATCCCCTTTCCTTGGGAAAATACACAGTGGTTGCAGTCAGTCATCTGTTGAAACAAACATGTACAAAGCACCTGTTTTTCCTCATAGGCTGCAATCAACAGATTATTTGTTGGTCCGGTCTGCTAAAGGAAAGCTCTCTATAAGGCGTATTGACAAGATAGTCGCTGTTGGACAACAGGTTTGCCTTTTACAAGATTTCTCTCTTAGAATTGCTGTCCATGGAAACTATTACTGCTTATATATATTGAAGAATGAGTCAATACGTTCCATGCTTGTGACTTAGGTGTGTATCAATAGATCTTACTGGCCTAACCAAATTAAATTCCCTTTTCCTTTCACGCTACCACATTTTCCATTACTACTTTTGTTGGTACTTTGGCGTCAGTGTGCTAGCAAAAATTTTGGTGAAGTAATGGAAGAGTATATAGTAAAGGAAGAGCCATAAGAATCTAGAATAAATGTGTGTTGATAATAAAGGTACTCCAGTAATCAGAGAGAAGTGCTAGTAATATCTAAGTCAAAAGAGTCGGTTATGAGTTACACTTTCAGTCGACCTATACGTTCCAAAGTTTTTTTTTTTTGTGAACACGTTCCAAAGTTATGAGTGGCAATTTACATTTTTTTTTTCTTTCGTTCCTAAATGTCATATTCCCGGCATGCTGATAAAATACTTTTGTAGGAACCGCGAATGGAAATAATGTCTCCTGCATCAAAGAAACTACAGACTTATTTGGTGAACAGAATGATGGTCTATGTGTATAGAGAGTTTAAGCTTCGCAACCGTATTGCTGCATCGGAGCTGTCTTTCTTATTTTCAAGCTTATCGGACGCAGTCATCAGGAAGAACATGAAAGTTTGTGCAGACTTGGAGGTACTCGTCAAATTCTCACTTGGCATAAGCGGCATCTAGTGTTGCATGTGTACTCTTTCTCCCTTTGTTTTTCATCATCATGCGTTAAAAATGTAGAGGGATAAAAATGGGAAGCCTTGCTGGTCCAAGAAATGTGATTTTGACAAGATTCTACCTGAGTTGAAAAATCTGGTGGCCCCAGAGGATGTAAGTCTCTCTTTCTAATTTGTTTCATGTTTAAAATACAAGCCATCTGTTTTATACTATTTAGATGCAGTTAGTGAGCTTTTGAGGGCTATTTTTGAATACATATATTTCAAGATGGTATTCTATGTTTTGCTGGCCTAGGTGTGTTCCTATGAGAGTATGCTAGCTGGGCTGTACCGGCTCAAACAATTAGGGATCACCCGGTTTACATTGCCTGCTAGCATATCAACTGCACTGGCTCAGCTCCCAGATGAAGTTACTACTCTTGCTGCTGCATCACGTGTTGAGAGGGAGTTGCAGACTACTCCGTGGAATCTGAGCCGTAATTTTGTTATTTGTACAACTCAGGTGAACATCACTTATTTGAGAATTTTGATGTAGTGAGTTCTTATCTGTTCTCGTTTATAGATTAGCTCGAGCTATATATTATGACTTCAAGCAAGACTATAACCTATTTCATCTCTATCTTCTCTAGTTTTGTAAAGAGTCATATTGAATCCTGTCAGTAGAAGTGGATATGACGGTCCTGATTAGTCATAGACTCATACATCCTGCATTTGTTACTTGGCCGGGTTGATGCTCATTTATCTGGTTTTCATCTCTGGGTTTGAGTAGGGCAGAGCAAATATAGAGCGATTGGAAATTACTGGAGTTGGCGATCCCTCTGGACGGGGTCTAGGATTCAGCTACGTCCGATCAGCATCAAAAGCACCAGCTGCAGCCGGACATATGAAGAAAAAGGCAGCAGCCCGTTGCGGAGTCCTCTCTGGCACAGAAGTTGATCTTCGCAGATTAAGCATGGAAGAAGCTCAAGAGGTTCGCTTCTTCATTTTAGATGTCTAGGAACCTAAAAGGACATACTCTCTTTATTCCCATTTCTTCTAGATACCATAGTAAAGGCCATCTGATATTTGACTATGTGAAACATGGTTTGGGTGGATATGTTTATAGGTTCTTCTCAAGTTCAATATTCCTGATGAGATTATTGTCAAGCAATCTCGACGGCATCGTATTGCTATGATACGCAAGCTATCAAGTGAGCAGGTTGCATCTGGTGGTAAGTTTGACCCCACAACAATAGGTAAGTATGCCTGTGGCCAGAGAATATCTTTCCCACAAGTTCAACAGCAGACCCGACAAAAGTGTCAGGAGATTTGGGATAGGCAACGTCTGTCCCTTTCAGCTTGTGATGATGATGAGAATGAAAGTGAAAATGACGCGAACA
>NC_025685.1:8691719-8695181 GCF_000633955.1 Camelina sativa | reverse complement strand
GAAGAAAAAGAAGATGAAAGCTGTGGGAGAGGGAATGAGAATTTTTCCTCCTCCACGGCCCACTGTTGAACCTGTCATTGACAAGAAATCTCTTGCCACCCAACCTGATGCATCTTTCTTAGTCGTGAATGAGAGCGCCGTTAAAGACACCACAAACGTCAGTATAAGTTTGGGAATTTCACAAACCTTTTATTATTTTCTTTTCGATGACTGCGTCAACTCATCAGTTCTCGCATTGTGTTGACAAATTTGTATCATGTATTCTCCTCAATTGGCAGGTTGATAAAGCTATTTTGAAGACCCCTAGAGGTAAACAGGTAAAAGAGATCAGCAACCCTATAGGCAAGCTGAAGAATCTCAAAATACTGAAGGTAAACCAAAAGGTACGATAAATCAAGTCAACATGTGTAAACTATATTTTTTACGGGTACTCTAAGGTGTTGTCTATTCTCTCGGTCCAAACCAGGNAGCATCAAAAGCACCAGCTGCAGCCGGACATATGAAGAAAAAGGCAGCAGCCCGTTGCGGAGTCCTCTCTGGCACAGAAGTTGATCTTCGCAGATTAAGCATGGAAGAAGCTCAAGAGGTTCGCTTCTTCATTTTAGATGTCTAGGAACCTAAAAGGACATACTCTCTTTATTCCCATTTCTTCTAGATACCATAGTAAAGGCCATCTGATATTTGACTATGTGAAACATGGTTTGGGTGGATATGTTTATAGGTTCTTCTCAAGTTCAATATTCCTGATGAGATTATTGTCAAGCAATCTCGACGGCATCGTATTGCTATGATACGCAAGCTATCAAGTGAGCAGGTTGCATCTGGTGGTAAGTTTGACCCCACAACAATAGGTAAGTATGCCTGTGGCCAGAGAATATCTTTCCCACAAGTTCAACAGCAGACCCGACAAAAGTGTCAGGAGATTTGGGATAGGCAACGTCTGTCCCTTTCAGCTTGTGATGATGATGAGAATGAAAGTGAAAATGACGCGAACAGTGACTTGGACTCGTTTGTTGGAGATCTGGAAATTCTACTTGATGCTGAGATTGGTGGGGAGGGGGATGAATCTAATATGTCTAAGAATGAAAAGGTGGATGGAGTGAACGACCTCAAGATGAGACGGTGGCTATCTCAAGTTGACACAGACGATGAAATTGAAGATGGATCTGCTGAAAATGCAGAGTTATGCCGATTGCTGATGCAAGGTACTTGATTTTAAATCTATCAGCTAAAGTCTTTCTTCTTAATGAATCACTGACTGGTGGTACTTATTTAGATGAGAACCATAAGAAGAAAAAGAAGATGAAAGCTGTGGGAGAGGGAATGAGAATTTTTCCTCCTCCACGGCCCACTGTTGAACCTGTCATTGACAAGAAATCTCTTGCCACCCAACCTGATGCATCTTTCTTAGTCGTGAATGAGAGCGCCGTTAAAGACACCACAAACGTCAGTATAAGTTTGGGAATTTCACAAACCTTTTATTATTTTCTTTTCGATGACTGCGTCAACTCATCAGTTCTCGCATTGTGTTGACAAATTTGTATCATGTATTCTCCTCAATTGGCAGGTTGATAAAGCTATTTTGAAGACCCCTAGAGGTAAACAGGTAAAAGAGATCAGCAACCCTATAGGCAAGCTGAAGAATCTCAAAATACTGAAGGTAAACCAAAAGGTACGATAAATCAAGTCAACATGTGTAAACTATATTTTTTACGGGTACTCTAAGGTGTTGTCTATTCTCTCGGTCCAAACCAGGTATTCAAGGGGGAAAAAACAGCAAGAGCGAGCTTCGTCTGTGGAGCATGTGGTCAGGTATTATTGCTTGGTATACTAGATTATAAATCTTAACTTGTTTCAAAGAGAAAAACTTTTGACCTTTATCTTCATGGCCAGCATGGACACATGAAAACCAATAGACACTGCCCAAAGTACAGAGAAAATACAGAATCGCATCTGAAAAGTATAGATTTGAAGAAGTCTGCTGGAAAACCAAGTTCATCACATCTATCAGGCGAGGTCTGGCTGAAACCTATTGAGAACAAGAAGACTGCTCCAAAAAGTACAACAAAACTTTCTGTAAATGAAGCTGCGAAAATAGGTGATTCAACTTCCAAAACCTGGGGTCTCCCCGCTGGAGGGTTGATAGATAAACGCTGTTCAGAAACTCAAGGAAATTCTGAGCTAGCAGCTGTGTCTCATATAGACACTGGGACTAAGTTGACTTCTAGAGTCAGCAAACTCAATATATCTAGCAAGGAAAAACCTAAAGATTTAAAGGTTGCATCTGACAGTCCTTCCCAATCATTGAGGCCTGCATTTAGCAGAAAGAGAAGGGAGAGCGAGTCTCACAATTCTTCTGTTTCTGAAAAACTCTTACCTAGTACAGAGCCAAATCAGGCTACATTAAGTAGGCACACTATTTCAGTTCCACAGCTATCGTTAAGTATGGATAAAGATCAAGCTGAATCTTGTAGACATCATCGCGCTATATGGCCGCCAACAGAAAGAGAACATCAGCAGAAGAAACTTGTTATTCAACGTTCAAAAGAGATTACTGATCATGACATCGGTAGTCTTCGAGACACTCCACAGTTGGAGTCCAGGACAACAAAAAGAATGGCAGATTTTCAGAGGCAGCAGAGACTCAGATTGTCAGAGAACTTTCTAGACTGGGGACGTAAAGAGGAAAGAATATTCCGGAAAGAACAAGATATAAGTATGGATAGGCACAAGGAAGGAAATGTGAGAATAGATTACAATGATATCATTGTATCAGAAGAAGGCAGTGAGATAGCTGAGATCAGAAGATACGAAGAGGTATTATGGAGTGAGAACGAGGAAGGAAAACGACAAAAAGCCACGAAAAAAAATATGTTGCAACGTGAAATAATAGAAGATTACCCTCGTAGAAGATTGTCAGAAAGAGGTCAGAACATCAGTAGCCTGTGTGTCTCTGACATTGAAAGGAACGGGGAAGAGTATGTACCTCAACCAAAACGAAGAAAAAAAGGAGAGGTAAATTCCTCTTTGCTTTACATATTTTACTTTTGTTCACTTGCTTGCTTTTATGTGTTTACATGTCTGTCTGCACCGTTGTTGAGAGATCACACTGGAAATCACAGTTTTACCCAATTAATTATTCACATCACATAAAGGTTTTTGGTACGGTGTCTTGCCAGAAAATGAAAAACATCTGATACATGATCCTGTGAGCTCTGTGAAACTCATCTTTGTTTTCTCTTCTTAATTCATTTATCAACAGGTTGGCCTAGCAAACATCTTGGAAAGCATAGTAGACACACTGAGAGCCAAAGTAAACGTGTCATACCTCTTTTTGAAACCGGTTTCAAAAAAGGAGGCTCCCAACTATCTTGACATTGTGGAACGCCCAATGGATCTCTCGACAATCCGGGATAAGGTACGGAGGATGGAGTACAGTGACCGAAAGCAATTTAGACGCGA
>NC_025685.1:8674795-8689924 GCF_000633955.1 Camelina sativa | reverse complement strand
TGTCTGTCTGCACCGTTGTTGAGAGATCAAACTGGAAATCACAGTTTTACCCAATTAATTATTCACATCACATAAAGGTTTTTGGTACGGTGTCTTGCCAGAAAATGAAAAACATCTGATACATGATCCTGTGAGCTCTGTGAAACTCATCTTTGTTTTCTCTTCTTAATTCATTTATCAACAGGTTGGCCTAGCAAACATCTTGGAAAGCATAGTAGACACACTGAGAGCCAAAGTAAACGTGTCATACCTCTTCTTGAAACCGGTTTCAAAAAAGGAGGCTCCCAACTATCTTGACATTGTGGAACGCCCAATGGATCTCTCGACAATCCGGGATAAGGTACGGAGGATGGAGTACAGTGACCGAAAGCAATTTAGACGCGATGTCTGGCAGATAAAGTACAATGCTCATCTTTACAACGATGGGCGTAACCTGGAAATACCGCCGTTGGCAGATGAGTTGCTGTCGAAATGCGATCGTTTGTTGGATGAATATAGACATGAGTTAACAGAAGCAGAGGAAGGTATAGCTTCTAGTCACTCGTATTGATTAGCATTGCAAAGTCCCTACCTAAACATTCGACACTTTGTAAATACGAGTAATTTTTGTTAATGGAAGAAATCGCGAACCATAAATTAGAAAAGAAAGCACACGAGAATATTGAAGTAGTTTTGGTTAAACAAAAAAATTTCGGTGTTAAACATAGCATTATACAGAAAAATCAATGGTAAGTATTTTTTCTCATGTAAAAAAACTGTAACAAAATTGGTCTCATGATTTTCTGTAAATAGTATTATTACAAACGTGCTCGTTTCTTATAATTCATATTTAAATAGGTTTTGTATGCAATAATGCAAATCACTATTATCCAGTTGCGTTTGGCTATGTTTTCTTTGGGGTATGTAAGAAATACTATACTAGCAAGTGTAGAAATGTAGATTCATCATAATACTTAAAGATTCAATTGAGGTCATGTATTCTTATGATTAATCAGGGTTATCTGATCAAAAAATACTTAAATTTGCAAGAGCTACCTGGATACTGGATCTTCGATCAAATGTTTTATCTACAATGGTTTGCATACAATTTCTTATTTTCAAATACAGTATTGTAATTGTTTATGAAATAGAGTCTCAGAAGAAAGAAAAAAAAAAGACTTTGGTGGTCCTGAGTTTTGATCACTACATAATGTTTTTAAATTGCATGCTTGCTTTTGAAATTTGTTGTATATATATAGATAATTAGATATCAATGAAAATTAGTTTGAAATGGAACAGACCAAAAGGTTAAAACATACAAAATACAAATGATTGTCATCAGCTTTTAATTTCTGGTCGTCATTAATTAGTTTAAATTCTTCGAGCTCTTTTTATAAAACAAGTTCTCTATATGAGAGATTAGGGAAGTAAGTGGATAAGACTGAATCATAAAAGAAGATGTGGTCGTTAAAGGTCGCCATGCATCATAAGATTTGCTTACGTTTTCGTAATCTTCTAACTTATTAACTTTAAGAGACTTTTTTTTTCTTTTTCTTTTTTTTCTTTTGGGTTTCTGTTAAGTTATTGGAATATGAAATCATGTTACATGCAATATAACACGCCTGACGCCTGTCCAAGTTACTTAACAAACATTGTTACTTACACACGGCTAATTGACGATTATATCCCACTAATCTGACCACTTAAAAAGAAAAAAAAAACTTCCACGTATATGTAATTCCCACTTTCTTGATAACGCCAAGTAGATGTTAGAATCTCGTAATGAGATTCTGTATATTGTCTATTGGTTACTTTACAATATTGTCTTTTGTACTCAAATTTTTTAAAAATCACACCCACTAGACAGAACATAAACTTTGATCGAAAAAAAAATATATATAGGAGAGACTTCAACAACCACGACGAAGGCACGTGGCATAATTTCCATGGGCTCTTAGAACATATGGTTAGCTAATTTTTGTGTTTTGTTTAATTAAGCCTTGATAAGCTTAAGGTTAAAGAAAGAATGGTTGACATGCTACTTGCAAGTCGCAACAAAACTATGCAGTGCTTCTCAATTATGTGCATTTTGCTGCGTTTGGTGCTACGTCCCGATCACTCTACTGATTTTTATTTCAATCCCATGAATCAAGTAGAATTAGATATTTACCCCCATCCTTTATTTTTATTTTTTTATAAAATCCATTAGTTTCTTATTAATTATGGGTCACCTTTTTTTGTTTATTGGTTTAAGTTTTAGTTAAGGTTGTTCTAGCTAAATCCATAAAAAGAAATCGAATAAGGGTGAAATTAATCGTTATAATTATTTTAAATGATCTGATTTGAGTTTTTTTTTGGGGTCAGTCTCATGTATTTTGGTTTTGGATTGGATTGAATATAAATTATAAGGAAGATCAAAAGAAATTGTTTAGCAATAAGCCATATTTGCAAATATCGCAAAACATGGTGACATCTAGATTCGACTTTATGCAATAAACAACTATCAATCATTCGAGAATAAAGGGTAATTAATAATCATTATCTCATGCACTTTATGATCAACACTTTTTGATTTTTTTATATTGAGAAATGAGAATCATTTGACTCCTCATTATAAATTAAAGTAATCAACTTACATCATCTGATGTATATGTATGTATATATTAACGCAGATCTTAGTCAGCCTTACACTGCAAAGGGGAAACATATGAATCAACAAGTAATATATCCACGTTATTTAATCAAAATAGTTTTATTAAAAGTTCAATAAAAAACAACATCAATTGTCATATTGTCTTTCGTGTCCTATTGGTGCAAATTTTTCATCCTCATCCATTCAACCAAACCGTGTATATGATATAACTAAGATAGATCATTTCCTAAAACATATTTATATGTACAACAAATCAACATACGTTTCCACGTGGATTATAGACACGAATACCTTATAAATTCTTTATATAATTCGCATATTTAAATAATAGTAAAAAAAACATCTCTAAAAAAGATATTTAATTTTCGATTATTAGTTTTTTTTTATTTGGTGTAGTTTAGCTAAACTTTGATATGTATATCCTGGTTTTAGACTTTTAGTTACTATTTTGAATATTGATCCAATTTAAATAGCTTACTCCTAGTTTAGTCGTACGTAGAACCTTTCTTTGCATGCTCGGATCTACGATAAACACAGTTTATACATACAGATACACACACATGCGACGTTAGACATATATTTACGCATATATATTTAAAAGAAACGACCCCAAAATATATTGGCTCTTTGTAAAAACCAAAGGACAACAAAAGGAAGCATCTTCCGAGAAATAATTGGTAACGAATGAAATGCCACATGGCTTGTCAACCAACCAATTATTAAATTTATCATAATCCAATACATACAATTTTATATGGATTGATGTCCCTTGATGTCTGTCTCTATAAATATAACTCTGGCTTTTGCAAGTTAAGACTCACAAAGACAAAGATCAGTTCTCAAGACGCGGCAAACAGATAACAAAAAGAAGACCTCAAAAGTGCAAAACACTAACCCAGAGGCAACAAGAAAAAGAAAATTCAAGAACAACAATATGGTGTCTCAAAAGCTAGAGATTTGCATCGAATTGGTGAAAATTGCTGTTGTTTTCGTCACCACCGTGGCTGAAACAGTAGAAGAAGCTTTCCGTAAGCCTCAACCGTCGCTTCCAGCAGTTCACGATGGTCGTCGGAATAATTACGCCGCTGTTCCCATTCCTCTTGTTGGATTCATGTAATGAGGTTTTTTGTTTGGACGTTCTTTTCTTTTCTTTTTGTTTTTGGTTTTGGCCTCGTTAAAAGTTAGTAGTTCTCTTGCCTTGTGGCGTTTTTGGATGCTGTTGATTTGTGTATAAAGTATAACCAAAAAAGATCATGAAGAGTTTACAAATTAATCAAATCGTCAACGTTTCTATAATTTTTGTGTGTTAATTAACTGCTAGTTTTAACTTTCTTCAAGATCCATTGAAGATAATTAAATCACATCTTTAAAAAGTTTGCAACTGCAAAACTCTACATTCGTTACTTTTTGTTAAAAAAATCATCATCTATTACATAATAAGAAGGATATCACTTTTTATGTGGATCGAAACTAACCAATACTGAGAATCGCGAGGTGTGAATTATGTTAATTGGTTTCTAATAAACAAATCATGTGTTGAACTCTTAAAACTGGATTTGATGCTCTTGAAACGAACTCAAGTAATATATGTAACCATGTACAAAGTTCACCAAAGCTAAATTGGAAAAGTATATTCGCTTTCAATGGACACTTAAAACAAAAAAAACCACATCAACGCAACAACTTTGGTTTCATTTAGTTATCTGTTGGATAGAAAAGGGAGTATTTTTTTACATATTAATTAAATTTGGATCTATGAGATTTTATACTTCACAGGGTCCATAATCGCATGCTAATTATAGTGGTCAACTACTTGGTTTTGTAGTTTGATTAGTTTTGTGACGCAATTTAGTAGTAGTAGCTAAAGTTGAAAAAGTCAAACCTACTGCAGAGTAATGGGTTGTAGTTGTATATACAAAAATAAAAAATATACAAAGTGGCTCGTGAAACATATGAATATAATTGATCAACCATCTAATTTTAAATAACTTGGAAATCAACTTCTTCTTTTCTTTCCATTTCAATCGATCGACTTGGAAATCAGCTTTGGACTTGCAAAACATGTTTTGCTTATAACACAATGTTGAAATATATATATTAAATATATATTTTTTTTTTCAAGAAAACTTCTGAGCCAAAGACAAAAGACAGGCACCAAGATCTAATGGCATATAAATCATGACCATATGATCAGATATTTGGATATACTCCACGTAGTTAGGAGGGTTATTCTTGATCATCCAGAGCTGAAAGTCTTTCACCAGTGACTTGTCAAATATCCGATTTACCGACCCAAACCGCTAGGGAGTGAGCACAAGACTTGTGTCTATCTCTACGTTGTTGAATGACCTTTGTGGCCGTCTCAATAACACAACCAATTTCACGTCCTACAAAATTATACAATGGGTTTGAATGGTAACTGCGGTCAGGGCGGCCAAATCCATATGCGGTCTGGACCACTCCATTTTTAAGGTGGACTACAGATTGCTGCGGACCAACTTTATTTGTATGCAAAAGCGGTCCACAGTTGGTCTGATGCGGTTTTGTCTCTGCTTTATTTGGACCGCACTATTGTAGACTACATTTGCTGAATGGTAAATAAAAAGTGATCCAGTCCGTCTGGACTGAACTTGTCCGCCCCAACCACTGCAACCATTCACACTCAATATATGGCTTAAGCACAAGACTTATGTATTTTTCAATTAAATAAAAGAAATTGAAAGTGTTTTTACCTCTTTAGGACTAAGATCATACATGGTTAATGAAAGAAAAAAGTGGGCTCCAATGGAAAGTGTTGGAGGTTTACTAGGCCCATCTCCAAATACAAACTTCAAGTCCAGTTGTGGAGCTTGCCATCTCACCAACTTACAAAAGGTTTTAGAATTTTTATGGAAGAAGAGAAAATCAAAAGAAGCCATATGAACCTTATCATGGATATCTCCATGGCCTTGGAAAGTTGGAAACAGCAAGCCCGCTCGAACTATGTGCCACGAGAATCACCTTCTCATCCTCACCTAGACTCTCCATTAGTCCCATCAACGGACCAATATACTCCACGAACGACCATAGAGTCTCAGCTTGTCGTAGATCAATCCCGGACGTTGCTAAGTTTAAATCAACACCAAGCCCCATGAACCAACACAAAATGGGATTGGCCTGTTGGCCATGTTGTGGTGGCCGTGACGTGGCGGATATAGGGCGGTAGTAGTATAGGTTCATCAATATAACAAGAGTTGAGGTTAAGTATTTGTTTGTTTTGTTATTCACCATTTTTATTTTCACGTTATTGCGAGATTGTGATGAACGAATGTGGCCTTTGTGGCCTTTACAAGACAATTATTTAGTAGAACTAAACAATGAGGTGTTGACATAATGACCAATTCTTATGTTAATGTACAAAGTATTATTCGGTCATATCATTTTTTCATTTAATCCTTGGAAATTTTCTTGTATTACTATCAGTACTAATAAAGAATTTATTTGGTTAGTTTACTTTATCCTATTTTGAATTGCAACAGTTTCCATCATGCTGACTACAGAAAAATATCCAATTGTATCAACAATTTTTATGAAATAAAGTTTTTATTTATTTTCATGTTTCCAAGAGTTCAAAAACGCACACGTCAAATAAATACATGTTCACAACATTAACAAAGACTTTTTTACTTTTTCTAGACTGTAAAAAACATCGGTCGTCCATATTTCAATTATGGTAAAACAAAAAACAAAACTTGTAAAGACGTTGTCAACGACCATTTATTCTATATTAGCTACAATAGTTTGCTATTTTCGTATCCTTAAATTGTTAAGTCTATATAAATTTTGTTTTCCCCCAAAATAGCAAAACAATCCAATGGTTTCTGTTTGTCTTTGTTTCATTATAGGCTTCCTCTCCACAACATTCATCTATTAAGCAAGCCATAGAACCGTTTCCAAGGTTTTTCATCACCATGACCGGAAGAACAATGGAGAAGCCTTTAGGCTGCTTCCTTCTCCTCTTCTTCTTCATCATTTCCGTTTTCTTCTATTCCGCGGCGGCCCTCACCGATGAGGAAGCTTCGTTTCTCACAAGACGCCAACTTTTGGCATTATCAGAAAACGGAGATCTTCCCGACGACATGGAGTACGAAGTCCATTTAGACCTCAAGTTCGATAATAACCGGCTGAAAAGGGCTTACATTGCCCTCCAAGCTTGGAAAAAGGCAATATACTCCGATCCATTCAACACTGCGGGTAATTGGGTTGGTCCAAACGTGTGTTCTTACAAAGGAGTTTTCTGTGCACCAGCGCTCGATGACCCGAGCGTAATGGTTGTGGCGGGTATTGACCTTAACCATGCGGATATAGCTGGATACTTGCCGCCTGAGCTAGGTTTATTGACCGATGTCGCCTTGTTTCACGTTAATTCCAACAGGTTTTGCGGAGTTATTCCAAAAAGCTTTTCGAAACTAACGTTGATGTACGAGTTTGATGTCAGCAACAACCGTTTCGTTGGTTCGTTTCCAACGGTTGCTCTTTCTTGGCCGTCTTTGAAGTTCCTTGACATAAGATACAATGATTTTGAAGGGAAATTGCCGGCAGAGATCTTTGATAAAGATCTCGACGCTATCTTCTTGAACAACAATAGATTCGAGTCGACCATCCCAGAGACAATTGGTAAATCAACAGCTTCCGTCGTGACGTTCGCACACAATAAATTCAGCGGTTGCATCCCAAAAACCATTGGCCAGATGAAGAACCTCAACGAGATTGTGTTTATTGGGAACAACTTGAGTGGTTGTTTCCCTAACGAAATAGGTTCGTTGAACAATGTGACCGTGTTTGATGCTAGCAGCAATGGGTTCGTTGGAAGTTTACCATCGACCTTGTCGGGCTTAGCCAACGTGGAACAAATGGATTTCTCTTACAATAAGCTCACCGGAATTGTCACAGACAGTATCTGCAAGTTGCCCAAATTGTCGAACTTCACATTTTCTTACAATTTTTTCAATGGAGAGGCTCAAAGTTGTGTGCCTGGGTCGAGCCAAGAGAAACAATTTGATGACACGAGCAATTGCTTACAGAACAGACCAAAACAAAAGTCGGCTAAAGAATGTTTGCCGGTGGTTAGTCGTCCTGTGGATTGCAGTAAGGACAAGTGTGCCGGTGGCGGTGGTGGAGGTGGCGGTGGCGGTGGCGGTGGCTCAAACCCATCACCAAAGCCAACACCAAAAACACCAGAGCCAGAGCCAAAACCAACACCAAAAACACCAGAGCCAGAGCCAAAGCCAACACCAAAAACACCAGAGCCTAAACAAGAAATTAACCCACCAAAATTAGAAGAGCCAACTAAGCCAAAACCAGAAGAATCTCCGAAACCACAACAGCCTAGTCCAAAGCCTGAGACACCATCACATGAGCCTTCTAAACCAAAGCAACCTAAGCCAGAGACACCAAAACAAGAATCTCCAAAACCGGAACCACCAAAACATGAATCACCAAAACCAGAGCAGCCAAAACCCAAGCCTGAGTCACCAAAACAAGAGTCACTTAAGCAAGAGCCACCAAAACCAGAAGAATCTCCTGAACCGGAACCTCCTAAATCGGAGACGCCAAAACCAGAGGAGTCACCTAAGCCTGAACCACCAAAGACAGAGACACCAAAAATGGGATCACCTCCAGTGGAACCACCGGTAACAGATGATCCTTACGATGCATCTCCTATTAAAAAACGTCGTCCTCAACCACCGTCTACTGAAGAGACGCCTTCGCCACAATCTCCGCCAGTACACTCTCCGCCACCGCCACCTGTATTTTCACCTCCTCCTCCAGTGCATTCTCCTCCACCACCAGTTTACTCACCACCACCACCTCCAGTATACTCTCCTCCTCCACCTCCACCAGTCCACTCACCGCCTCCGCCCGTCCATTCACCACCGCCACCACCGGTCCACTCTCCTCCTCCCCCAGTTCACTCTCCCCCTCCCCCAGTCCATTCTCCGCCACCACCAGTACACTCACCTCCTCCTCCGGTCCACTCTCCGCCGCCGCCACCTCCAGTTTTCTCTCCACCACCGCCTGCACCAATATACTCTCCTCCTCCGCCACCACCGGTCCACTCACCGCCTCCGCCCGTTTATTCTCCCCCGCCACCACCAGTACACTCACCGCCACCTCCGGTTCACTCACCGCCTCCACCAGTACACTCACCGCCTCCTCCAGTTCACTCACCACCGTCACCATCACCTATTTACTCTCCTCCTCCCCCAGTTTTCTCACCACCACCAAAACCAGTGACGCCTCTACCGCCGGCATCATCGCCAACAGAAAACGCGCCAACACCTTCATCAGAAACGGAAGAAGACTCATCACCGGTTCAAGCTCCGACTCCAGACTCTGAGGACATCGGAGCACCGTCAGAATCAGATTATTCACCAGTGTTCAAGTCAAGTCCTGCTCCGGCGCCAATCTCCGAGCCAAATCAGTCCCCGGCTCCAATTTCACAACCAGAAGTTGAAGCACCAGAACAATCGGTCGCCACCCCTTCGTCATCACCACCGTCTTCAAATCCATCACCAGATGTAACTGCACCACCATCGGAAGACAACGACGGCGGCGATGATAATTTCATCCTCCCACCAAACATTGGATTCCAATACGCATCGCCACCACCGCCGATGTTCCCAGGCTACTAAACCAAACTTTTTTAATATTTACATTTTGGTCCAACATTTTTCCAGTTTAACCCAATTTGTAACAAAAGAAAAAATATAAGCAAAAATCTACATTTATTTATTATAATTTGACCATTTGTAATCTGTAAGTAGATGAATTTTTAGAAAGTGAATATTATTTACAAAATGAACCGTTAAGTTAACATATCTGTAATTCTATGTTTATAGTGTAAATTCATCACATTCTTTGTGTTAATTTCTCTCCAAGCTATTTTTTTGTTTAATGTCTAAACTCCAAAATATTTAACTTGTTGTTTTAAGGATTTTGGAAGATTTTAATATTTTAGAATTTTGTAAGATTTAGGAGATGTTTAGGAGATTTGATTGTGTTTTAAATTTATTTTTATTTTTCTTTTAGATAATGAAATGTGATCTATGAGATTTTATAGTAAACTTTGTGTGATTTTAAAATCTTTTGCTCTAGATTTTTATTAATCGCTTATTTGTGAAGAACTGTTGATCTAGACCAGAACAAAAACAAAAACAAAAACAGAGTAATTAAGCTAAAAAGCTGCACGACCACTGTTTTTTGCGTTGCCGGAGTCTTTTACGTTCATCATGGCTTCCACCTTCCAGCTTCAGCATGTTTTTTTTTAGCTTAATTAATCACTTAACTGCAAAGGCTGTCTATCTAGAAAAGAACAAAAACAGAGTAAGGAGAAAGAGAGAGAAGCAAACATGATAGAGAGAGGCAAATTTGAGAGAGAGATAAGCAAATATGAATGTGATAAAAAAATGGAAACAAAGAGAAACAAACTTGAATGTGACAAAACCCAAAACAGAGGAATCAAAGTGTGGTGAATGAAAATAATCTTTAAAAAAGTATAGTACTGCATCATGACCCCATATTCATAGCATCATTCCACATGTTTGTTTATAATACTAACTACGTTTCGTTGGTACCTACTAATTATGAACATGTTTCTCTAATAAGTAAATTAGTAATCAGTTTTTTTAAATACTCCCCTTGACGGAGATGAACCTTGTGCAAGGAGAAGAAAGCTAAATTGTGCTGGGAGAAAAAAGTTGTTGATCGATGTATACCATATATATATATACACCAATAGTTTAACCCTAATAAGCAAACAAGATAAAGCCCATTAAAGTATACTATGATCCGGTATGCTTTTACGGCGACAAGATAAAAGTATCTTGCACAGACTGCATATGGCAGTACATGAGAGATTTTTCATATTAGAGGGAGAAAAGAGAGAGAGCTTACAGATTGTGATGATGGTTTCTATGGCTGAAAAGAGAGAGAATAGAGATGGTGATGGTTTGTTTCTTTACAATAGCTAAGAACAGAGAAAACAACTCACAAAAACAGAGAGATAAGAAAGTTTTGAGACGAATTCAGGGATGCCAAAGCCACAAGGTGCAGAGCCAACAATGTCAAAGGCAAGAGTGAAAGGAGACAAGAGAAGCTTGATTGGACTGAGCATCAACGAATTGTGCTAAACAACCTGTACTAAACGACATGATCCTCTCGACATTGGGAACGAAGAAGAAGAAGATAATGAGCTTTCTGGTTTTGGGTTAGATGAAATCTTTCAAAATTCTATGTTAAGGGGTATGATTTTGATAAAAGTATTTTTTTAACTAAAAAGAAGAAAAAAAAAGTCTCCTAGAATCATTCAAAGTAGCATTCTAAAAAAAATTGTGATATTTTGAATAATAAAAAATTTTATGTTGGTTTTATAAACTATTGATTGAATAACAAGAGATTCTGGATTATTTTAAATGATTTTATATAAATCTTAGTTGAATAACATAGAATTTCATTAAATTTTTTAAAAACCTCAATTGAATAATAAAGGATTTTAACAATACTTTAAAATCCTAAAAAAAAACAAGTTGAATACCCCCTTCCTATATCCCATTCATATTTTTCCATTTGAAATTTAGTTTGACAGCTTAGAAAAACATTTTTTTAAAAAATGAAAAGACTTTTAGATTATTTATATCAACTCAGGTTGGCTTTTATGTCGTTGATTTATTTTTCGTTTTTTCTTCAGCATACCAAATTATTTTTAGTTATGGTCTTTATTGGCAACTATATACTACTATCATATTTTCAACTTTCAATGTTACTACTGATCAATCATAATCAAATTGATTAAGATTTAAAACACACTGTCACTCTGCCTCTGACAAATTTATAATAAAGAATAGTGTTCAACACTTCAACTACTCAACCATACATTATTGATTTTGTCCAACTTTCAAGATTGATTTACTATTATCCTAATACAGAGTGATTTTATTATATTTTCGATTAAAGAGTTAATTACTTCAATTCTTGATCCGATGAGAGATCCTCTGACCAATAATAAATCCAACGAGAAAAAGTTGAAGTTTTAGTAGTAGTAGCTAGTATCTTAATATCATTAACAAAAACAAACGCATAAAAACAAAACAAAATTGATTTATATATCCTGAATTTTTCTTTTGTACTTTTGAGAAAGTAGTGGTATATATATATAGTTAACAACATTCTGGTTAAAGAGACACATCATAAAGCTCTTTTGACTTAGCATCAAAACTTTTCGTACTTGTAACAATGGAGGATCTTGATCCAATTTACATCCAAGCACCAGAACATAGATCAGATTCGAATTTCATCCCTAACCAACCCGAAGAAATACCCGTGATCGATCTCTCGCGCCTCGACGACCACGAAGATGTCCAAAACGTCATCTGAGAGATCGGTGACGCCTGTGAGAAATGGGGTTTTTTTCAGGTGATCAATCACGGTGTGCCTTGTGACACAAGGCAACGAGTGGAGAAGACTGTGAAGACGTTTTTCGATTTGCCTATGGAAGAGAAGATAAAGGTGAAGAGAGACGAGGTGAATCCAGTAGGGTATCACGATGGAGAACACACTAAGAACGTCAGAGATTGGAAAGAAGTGTTCGATATTTATTTCAAAGATCCAATGGTTATACCTTCTTCCACTGATCCTGAAGATGAAGGTTTAAGGCTTGTTTACAACAAGTGGCCTCAGTTTCCTTCTGATTTCAGGTAATCTTTTAATTAGGTAGATTCATTGCTGTTTATGAGAAACAACGAACCGGATCCGGTTTGATATTTCAGTTCTCTAAAAACTGAAATCTCTATAGATTATTGGACCTTAAAGCAAGACCTTAACACATGTTTACCAAATCTATTGGTGGAGTCACGTGAATCCTATCTTCCCAAGTCCCAACGCTGCATCCACCACTGAATATGACAGCTTACAACTTACACATAGCATTCAGGAAGATTCGATGAAATGATTTTCTATTTTTATTATTCAATTATGTGAGCTATTTTTTTTTTCGTTCTATTTTATTATTAGGGAAGCATGCGAAGAATATGCAAGACACGCTGAAAAATTAGCGTTGAAGCTCTTAGAACTCATATCATTAAGCTTAGGCTTACCGAAAGAGCGTTTTCACAATTACTTCAAAGAACAAATGAGTTTTATAAGGATAAATCGTTATCCACCATGTCCAAGACCTGATCTAGCTTTAGGTGTTGGTCACCACAAAGACGCAGACGTAATAAGTGTATTGTCTCAAGATGAAGTTGGAGGATTACAAGTTAGTCGTAGATCGGACGGTGTTTGGTTTCCCATTAGACCCGTCCCTAATGCTCTTGTCATCAATATAGGCAACTGTATGGAGGTAATATATATATATCCTTATGGAGGTAATATATATCTATATATATATATATCCTTGAAATTATGTCATACTACATATCATTACAGTATTCTTTCATAGTTAATGCGTAATGACATAATAAAAAATAATGATAATGTGTAGATATGGACGAATGATAAGTATTGGAGCGCAGAGCATAGAGTGGTGGTGAACACAACTAGAGAGAGATACTCCATACCATTCTTCTTGTTGCCTTCACACGATGTGGAAGTGAAGCCATTAGAAGAGCTTGTGAGTCTTGAAAACCCTCCAAGGTACAAAGGCTATAAATGGGGTAAGTTCTACGTAAGTAGGAACAGAAGTGATTTCCGGAAACAGGAAACCAAAAACATCCAAATTGATGACTTAACTTTTCTGTGTTGATTATTGAGTTTTTTTTTTTTTTTTTTTTTTTTTTTTTTTTTTTTTTTTTTTTTTTTNTTTCTCTCATGTATTGGCAAAAATAAAAATAAAAGATAATTTGTTCGTGCATAATGAACCACTAAAACAAACAATTTTGATTGATAGGTAGCTACCAATATATTAACGAAGATCGTAGTCAGCCTTACTCTGTCATTAGTAAAAATTTGTTGTATAGTTACAAAAAAAAATATGTAGGAATAATTTGTTTTCTATAGCCAAAAGTAAATTGTTACAGTTTTGTTACAAAAAAAATTAGTAATTATTTACTCGTCACAAACTGACTTCTCTATCGTAAATCGTAGCAACTTGCTACAGATTAGAGACAATTTAAATTGTCGCCATTTGCTACTAACTGATACAGTTATCTACATCAATTTGGTTTCAGTATTGTCGTGACAAATTGTTATACAAACCCACATAATAACTTGTAACTTATGGGCTACAACAAAAAGCTTCATAATTGTAATTTTATATAATTTTGCATATTTAAATCCTGTTTTGCAAAATTTATTTAAACAGATTTATATATAACTTGTTTTATTCCATAAATCATCAAAAATATCCATTACACAAAACATACATAACATGTATTACATTCAATTAAATATCTAATGTTCATAACCTAAGATTTTGGACCATACAAGGATAACAACAACATGCACGACTATGTGATAAACTTTAGTTAAAGAAGCTCCTTCAAGGTTAAGCATTTCTTACATGTTGCAAAGCCTTCAGGCACATTAGTGGGATGATTGAGATTGGGATAAACTTCTTGCTCATGAGACTCATCAGGCACATTAGTGGGATGATTGAGATTGATGTCATCAGCCATTGTGGAGGTTCAGTCACAGCTTTAGGATTGGCAGCTCGGTTCTCCCTGTTGTTACCTTGAGTTGGACTCGCCGTGGAGGGTTATCAAGACCAAACCTCAAAACAAAAATAAAAATGTTTTGTTAAAGAGAATGTAATATTAATGTTGTGTTCAATCACTATCTAGTATATTGTTTTACTTTCATATACAGTAAACTGGTTTGTACCTGCAAATCCTAGCTACCAAAATGGGATGCAAAAGACTTGGTAAATTTCAAAGTTAAACCGAGAATCATGTTGATCCGACTTGCAATGATTCCCCACTATACAAGAAACACTTGGTCTTCTTTTTTTTTTTTTTTTTTTTNGAAACACTTGGTCTTCAAAAGTCTATAATTTCATATATACATATTATGCGCTAGGAGCAGCTTAAGATCAAAATTGTCAGCTAATTCTTGGTCATGACCACTTATTGTGTCGCGTTGAATGGCTAGCTTCTTTAAGCTGATGAGCAAATCCTGCAAAACAAAATGTTCAGCGGAAATCGATAGTCATTATTAGTAACATGTTTGCTTGATTAAAGAAATAAGGTGGGAATTGAAGAGATTTGCCTCAACAATACGATTATTTATTTACCAGGTCAGATTCTGAGAGAGAGCAGAACCAAAAGTCGTAGCTACACAAAATCCAAAATTTCAACCCTCTTAGCAACCCTCTTAAGTTCAAATTCGAAATTCCCAAAATTTACATAACATCTCGATAATCTAACACAAACCCACCAAAATTCATCGAAAAAAACACCAACCCAGATCGCTAATTAGAAGAAACGAGTAGTTTTGACCAAATAAAAAAAAAAAAAAAAAAAAAA
>NC_025685.1:8668011-8674731 GCF_000633955.1 Camelina sativa | reverse complement strand
AAAAAAAAAAAAAAAAAAAAAGAAAGGAGTAGAAACGAAGACAAGGAACACTACAAGAAAATGTTTGATATCCTACCACACAAATTAAAGGAAATTAGTAGGAAATGGTTGTTTCTTACCGTTTTCCTACGAAAAAACGAAGGAGGAAAGAGTCCGAAGAAAATCGAAATTAGTGGGAATTTGGAAGGATTTTTTTTTCAAAATTCTTTCAAAACTACTTTCGAAGGAAGTCTCGTAGGAAAAGCGAAAGAAAAGTGAAGGGCGGCATCGTCCATTTTCCTACGAAATATTAGAAGAAAATTCATTCTTACTATTTTC
The DNA here is from genome assembly GCF_000633955.1 of Camelina sativa. NCBI lineage: Eukaryota > Viridiplantae > Streptophyta > Magnoliopsida > Brassicales > Brassicaceae > Camelina > Camelina sativa. The sequence continues at coordinate 8,674,413 of NC_025685.1, read as the reverse complement.
CTACCAAAGTGGTCTTATAATTTTCCTACAAACTTAATAAAAAATAAAACTAATTAATGTTGTTTTCTATTAATTTCAAATTTAATAAAAATTTATTAATTATTAATCCGAATAATATATAAAATCAAATTATTAATTTAATTAGAAATACAATTCATTTTTTAAACTAAATTACAAACCTAATAAACAAATATTTACAAACTAAATACTAAATATAAAAAATTAATAGGTTTTGTCGTTTTAGCTTGAGATGCTTAACGCTCCTCCAAAGCTTCAGATCTGGAACTACATTGCCTTCAACGATGGAGATTCTCAGGTTATTTCGGCCAGCGTAGATCGGATTAGACAGAGTCTAAAGCTTCTAAGTTGGGTATGTTAAATCAATTGTTGGTGATGTATGGATTGATTCAACTGTTGGTGATGACTTGGTTTCTTTTCCAATGAAGAAGACAATAGAGATGGAAGAGGTAGAGAAAGAGATCAGTTGCTTCGATTAGAGAAAGCAGAACAAAATGTTGGGTTTTCTAAGAAGAACAAAGGAGAAAGAGAAAGAAGAGGAAAAAGGAGGAGGAAATTTTTTTGACCCATAAAAAAAGGAATAAGAAGTATAGAAAGGAATGAGATGGAAGCTGGAGCATAGAGTTTCTATATCTAGGGTTTTTACCAATTTTACTACCAAATTTTCACTACAAAGCTTTTTTATTTTTATTTTTAATATTTTACAGAAAGAAATTCGAAGAAATTTTTCCTACCAAATTCATTCTACGTCTTCTCTTTTCATATTCCTTGGGGGTTCCTACGAGCTTTAGTTCAACAAACTTTTTGAAAGAAATTTAAAAGAAACATTCCTACAAAATTCATTCAATGTCTTTTCCTCCTATATGGTTTCTGTTTTCCTACAAATTTTTTCCTTTGGCCAAATTAATTGTAGGATTTTCGTAAGAAATTTCCTACCATATTCTCATAGTATTTTCGTATGAAATTATTTTCCTTTTTCCTACGATAGTTGCTTTTCGTCAAAATAAGGTAAGATTTGGGTAAGAATTTTTTCGTACCAAATTTTTTGTAGAAAATTTCGTAGAAAAACATGATGTTTTCTTGTAGTGGAATAGAGGAAAGGCTTCACCTTTATTTGAGATTAAGGCTTCGAAACACAGCGTATGAAGACAAAGAGGCCTGAATTTGGAACTACAAAAAAAAGTAACCTAAGTTCTCAAAACTGTTTGAGACTTTTTCATAGATGGAATGGAACGACAAATTTAAGGTTTAATGGTGGTGATTTTTGAACCAACAGCGGATCCAGGACCAGGCGAAAGACACTACAAGAAAACATGGATTTACCGACTGCAAAAACAGTCACTATACAGTCGCTAACTACTTAGTCACGACTGACATACGTAGTCGCTAAACAGTGCGTCGCTAAAAAGTCGCTATGGAGCTACTAATTGGCGACTGATAATTGGGGTCGCTCTTCCCTCGCCAAACAGTCGCTAAAGTTGTGACCGAATTGCAACGCTTTAGCGACTTATATGGTTACTCATTTGCGATTGTTTGGGTACTGTTTTGATGACTGTTTTGCGACTGTTTAATTACCATGTTTTAAAAAAAAATTCTGGTAAAAATGCATTATTTGATTTTGTAATACCAAAACTGATTAATAAAACATGTACTAAAACATAACAAACATGAAATTAAACAAATACATAAGTACCATGTTTTTACAAAAGTTGTAAAAGTTCCAAAAAACATCCAAATATCCAAGAGTGTTGCAAATATTACATGAGGGAACCTAACTTTGAAAATCAGCAGGGTTTAGGTCATTGGTTTGAGACTCAAGGAAGGCGACATTGTTTGGGTTAGTCTTGAGGAAGCTCACCAAGCGTGAGATCTCTGCTTGTTGCTCAGATGCAACCCGCAAAGCCTCAGCTGCAACCCGTGAAGCCTCTGCGTCACGCTCTGCTTGTAGAGCTGCTTGTTCCTCTATCTTGCGATTAGCGTCTTCAAGCTGTTGTTGCAGGGTTGTGAAAGTAGAAGAGCTTCCAGGGTACTTCCGCTTCCCGATGATGTAACTTCCTAGGCTTCCAACTCCAAAGTATGTTCCTCTATCATTTATGTAAGTAGACTTCATACACAAAACAGAGAGAAAAAGTTATTATAATTACTTAACAATGAAAAACTTAATAGCTTATTAGAAAGAAGCAAATTACCTGAAGAAAGAGCTCATCATCCTCCTCATGAGATAGCTCTGATCGACGTGAAGTACCATCTGAAGACTCATCATTATCCTGAGCAGCCAACTTAGCTTCCCTTCTTTTCTTATATGCCTCATGAACTGCTTGCGCTTTCTTATCCACAAAAGTACCATCTTTTTTGGTATGAGTCCTGAGAAAAACTTCAGGAATAGTTGGCGGTCTTCCCAATTCTACTTCCTGGAATGTTAGACAATGAAAAGGTTAGGAACCATTTGATGTCAAGTAATTAAACAATGAAAAGGTTATGATGTAACTCACCATCTCTTGTTCGATTTGTAAGTAAGACTTCGGCCCTGATACATGCTTGTGAGGGCCAAGACCATTACGGTCAGACATTCGAGCTGCTGAAGTGGTTGCACTCTTTGCCATGGCTTCTTCTGTGTTCCAATAGTCACACATTTCTTTCCAAAGAGTTCTCTCAATCCACCTCGGTTTCACTTCCTCTCGCTGAGCTGCTGCCTTGGAAACCATGTCTTTCATACGGTTTTGACAAATGCTATAGAACTTTGCTTGAACCACACCGGTTAGAGAGGGATCCCAGGTGTGTGTTTTCTACAAAAGAAGACTAGTGTTAGTGATAAAAAAAACCAAGAAAAAAACTATAAATACAGAAATCAAATTGAAAGGAGTAGAAGTTTACCGCGAATTCCAAGAAGTAACCTTCTCTTCTTGCATTCGGAACACAACCCCAACTGTAATATGGACCATCAAACTTGTTTGTAAACACTTTTGTAATCTTTCGGGTAAGTGATGACTTGTCTTTACCTAACCTTCAAACACAAACAAATCAGTAGTCAAATTCCAATCAAACACAAACAAATCGATCAATCCAAGTAAAATTCTAATCACAAACAAACACAAACAATCCAAAATTCTAAAAATTCTAATCACAAACAAACACAATCAATCCAAAATTCTAATAATTCTAATCACAAACAATCACAAACAATCCAAAATACAAAATTCTAATCCAAATTCTAATCACAAACAAACAAACACAATCAAATTCTAATCCAAACAAACAAACACAATCAAATTCTAATCCAAAATACAAAATTCTAATCCAAATTCTTACCAAGTGGTTCCACGCTCTAATGAGGGAGAGAGGACAGTGGTATACTTCTCACGGCCTGGTTGGACAAGCATGTCATGTAAAGAAGCGAGTACATCAGCTGGGAGATTTGATTCCCTTGCACCGTCATCCTCCGAATCAGCTTCTTCCTCATGTGAGTTTTGCGCTTGAGAACTGTGAAGCGATGCAGAAGCTGCTCGAGGTTGACCAGGTTGAGAAGAGGGTGGTCGATGAGACTGTCGAGGTAGAGGAGACTCTCGTGGTAGATTCGAGACTTGAGGAGACTGTCGATGATGATTCGTGACTGACGGTTGAGGAGACTCTCGAAGTTGACTCGAGAATTCTGGTGGATTCGTCGCGGAGGCGAGAGGTTGAGGAAAAGGACGCCTGGTTGGATCTTCGCCGGAAGGGGATGTTCCGGGAAAGCTCCTCGAGTGCTGGAACAGATTTGTCGGAGGTGGATAGTCTCGGTAAGAAGGTGTAGGTCTCGCTGGAGGCTGGAGGTTTGGGACAGGAGTTCCCTGAGAATCAGTCTCTGGAACTCGATGGTTCGCCGGCGTGAAGGTATATTGGGGAGGAAGATTGGCGGGTCTGTGATTCGCCGTTTGTGAGGTTCCAGAGGTTCGATTAGAGGGGTTTCTTCTTCCTCCGCCTCTTTTCTTTACTCCAGCCATCAAGGGTTTACGGTTTCGTCGAGTGAGAGGAATTTAGATCTAGGGTTTTGAGGTTTCGCCGTTTCGTCTCGAAGAAGAAGAAGAAGAAGAAATGAGAAAAGAAATGTTAGATTAGGGTTTGTTCGGGGAAGAAAACGAAAAATAATGGGTTTTCGTATTTTGTTACAGCCCAAATTTTGTTAAGGCCCAAATTTATTAAAGCACTCGCTAAATAGTAGCTCTTTAGTCGCAATCTTTTAGCGACTGTCAAACTGGTCTCCATATTAGTCGCAAATTGGTGACTACACTACGACAATATGCATCAGTCTCCAATTAGCGTCTACTAGGCAACTGATTTATTTTAGTAGCCATTCAGTAGCTAAACAATCACAATTCAGTCGCTAAATTTAGCGACTGTGTTTTTAGTCACAAATTACAGTAACCAATTCCATGTTTTCTTGTAGTGAGAGAAGATAATTTGGGTTTTCATTCTCCAAACGAAGGATTGAGTTTGGAAATGGGGATTAGGGTTGAAGGAGAGAACGAGAGAATATTTTAATAACTTAATTTGTTAAAATTTCTAAAATAATTTTTTTTCTTTAAAATTTTACATTATTTTTATGATTTTATCACCATTTGTGACGTTTTGTGTTGAGTGTACTAGTGCTACGCTATTTTTTGTCGTTAAATTTATAGCAATTTTGTTACTATTTATCTATGTTACTATATGTCATTATATAGCTACGTTTAGTAACTAATTAGTTACAAATTTTATTAATTAAAAATTTGTCACTAATTTATAACTAATTGTAGTCAATATTTGTTATTATTATTTTTTTGTAGCAAAAATCATAACTATATAATCAAAAATTACTAGTGTGTGAATTGGAAAAAATATATATATATATATATATATATATATTTTTATGAATTAACAAGTAATGTATCCACGTAAGTTATAAAAATATAAAAATAGATTTAGTAAATTAGTTCAATTAAAAAAAAAACAACTTCAAATTGTCATATTGTCTTCGTGTATTGGTGCAAAGTTTTCATCCGCATCCATTCAACCAAACCGTGTATATATGATATATATAGCTACACGATAGATCATTTCCTAAAACATATTTCTATGACAATAAGCATCCGCATCCATTCAATCAAAGTGTTCATCCGCATCCATTCAACTTAACCCACATCCACATGAGTTAGATATAGAAACGAATACGTTACAATTTTCTTTATATGATTTGCATATTAAAAATAATATATCAAATTATAGACCGCAAACAAAAACGTTTTAGGAAAAGAATTTCAACTTTCGATTATTAGATTGATTTTTTTATTTACCTACTAAATCGTTCATAGATAATATTTTGAAATTTTCAATTTATATATTATTACTAACTTACTAGTTTTACGGACGTACAGCCTTTGTTTGCATAATATACGATAAATACACGTTTATATATATATATACACCTATATCCCGACGTTAGGCATATATTTACACGTATGTAAAGAAACAAGCCCGAAGCTCTTTGTAAAACCCAAAGGACAACAAAACGAAGCATATTCCGATGGTAGCAAATAATATGTCAAACGGTCTATCTGTATAAATAGAACTCTCGGTTTTGCAAGTAAGAGACATCCAAACACAGCATAAAGCTCTTTTTCACTTAGGCTCAAAACTTTTCTTGCTTGTAACAATGAAGGATCTTGATCCAAGTTACATCCAAGCACCAGAGCATAGAAGAGATTCAAATTCCATCCCTAACCAACCCGAAGAAATACGCGTGATAGATCTCTCGCGCCTCGATGACCCCAAAGATATTCAAAACGTTATCTCAGAGATCGGTGACGCCTGTGAGAAATGGGGATTTTTTCAGGTCATTAATCATGGTGTGCCTTTGGACGCAAGACAACGTGTGGAGAAGACTGTGAAGACGTTTTTCGATTTGCCAAGGGAAGAAAAAATAAAGGTGAAGAGAGACGAGGTGAATCAAGTAGGGTATCACGATGGTGAACACACGACAAACGTTAGAGATTGGAAAGAAGTGTTCGATATGTATTTCAAAAACCCAGTGGTTATTCCTTCTTCCACTGATCCTGAAGACGAAGGTATAAGGCTTGTTTACAACAAGTGGCCTCAGTTTCCTTCTGATTTAAGGTAACTTCTTTTAACCAGAATAATCACAACCTCATGTTTACCAAATCAATTGGATTCCAATGAATCCTATCCTCCCAAGTCCCAACGCTGCATCCACCACTCTATATAACAAGTTTATAACTTACACAAGATTCGATGAAATGATTTTTTTATATTATTCAGTTATGTAAACTAATTTATTTCTCTTTTTTTTGTTCTATTTTTTTTCATTAGGGAAGCATGTGAAGAATATGCAAGACACGCTGAGAAATTAGC
>NC_025685.1:8648526-8667391 GCF_000633955.1 Camelina sativa | reverse complement strand
TTCTTTTAACAAATATAATCACAACCTCATGTTTACCAAACCAATTGGATTCCAATCCTATCCTCCCAACGGTGCATCCACCACTTTGTATGACAAGCTTATTACTTACACATATATAGCACACACAAGGTTCGATGAAATGATTTTTTATTATTATTATTATTCAATTATGTAAACTAATTTATTTCTCTATCTTTGTTATATTTTATTATTAGGGAAGCATGTGAAGAATATGCAAGACACGCTGAGAAATTAGCTTTCAAGCTCTTAGAACTAATTTCATTAAGCTTAGGCTTACCAAAAGAGCGTTTTCATGATTACTTCAAAGAACAAATGAGCTTTTTCAGGATAAATCGTTATCCACCATGTCCAAGACCTGACCTAGCTTTAGGTGTTGGTCACCACAAAGACCCAGACGTGTTAGGTTTACTGGCTCAAGATGAGGTTGGAGGATTACAAGTGCGTCGTAGATCGGACGGTGTTTGGTTTCCCATTAGACCCGTCCCTAATGCTCTTGTCATCAATTTAGGCAACTGTATGGAGGTAATTTATATCCTTGATATTATGTCATATTATACACAACATTACGAGATTCTAGCTATCATAACTAATGAGTATTACTATATAATAAAAATGATAACATAGCTATGGACGAATGATAAGTATTGGAGCGCAGAGCATAGAGTGGTGGTGAACACAACAAGAGAGAGATATTCCATACCATTCTTCTTGTTGCCTTCACATGATGTGGAAGTGAAGCCATTAGAAGAGCTTGTGAGTCCTAAAAACCCTCCAAGGTACAAAGGCTATAAATGGGGTAAGTTCTACGCCAGTAGAAACAGAAGCAAATTTCAAAACCAGGATATCGAAACTCTCCAAGTCGATGACTTGAAAGTTGTGACATAATGGACTATATATGTGTCAATGTTTTATTCGTTACCAATCATATTAATCAAATAATGTGTGTGAGTGTGGATTTGTGTGAGAACCAATAAATTGTATAACTTCTGTGTACTGGAAGTGCCAAGATTTGTATGTGATTGAGTTTCGTTTTCCTTATCATGTATTGGCAAAAAGAAAAAAAAGAGAGATGTTTTTTTTTTTTTGATCAACTGGAATTATATATTGGATATCGATCGTAATTACAAAGATTACAAACCACATATGGTAGCAGATATGCCTTTGATAAAGTAAACCTACTTACCGCTACTCCTAACCCCGATTCAGGTGAACCCATACAAAAAAATTTACCCAAAAAAGCTCAAAATCAAACAGAGAGTGTTTGTCTTTCCTCCATAAACACTTGATGAAGCCATATAGGATGGTTTGAGGCAACATACGACTGCAACCTGCACTCACTTGTAACACTCTGGGCTATTAAAAGGGCTCCTCTGTTTGAGATTGAACTTTCCAAAATAATTCTCCAAGACTTGAACACTTGCAACAAAAACCTGGCCTCCATCGCTTGATATCTGAAAGATGGCCAAGCTTGTGGTCTAAAAATAGCATAAACCAGGAACTTTTCCTGAAGAGCAAATATCACTTTATCAACTTTGTGACTTCTCATGCTCTCTATAGCCCAAATAAGAGATATAAACAGAGCTTCTTTTTGGTCGGCTACTTTGGAGAAAGCCCTTCTACTATGGAGTAGGACAACACCATTGTGATCTCGCAAGACCCAAGCACCACCAGCCAGTTCATTTCTTTTGGACCAAGTACCTATATTACACTTTAACCAGTCCTTAGGCGGAGGCACCCATAACTTGCCATCCTGACCACGGATGTTTTATTCCTGCATAATAAACCGCTAAAAAGGTTATTTTAATTTTTAAAAGAAGGTTTTTTTTCTTCTACGTTCTACGTCAGTAGGAACAGAAGCGATTTTGGAAAATTAGAAACCGAAAACTTCCAAATCGATGACTTTGTAACATAATAGACACGTATTATATGTGTCGATGTTCTTATCTTTTACCAATCATATTAATCAAGTAATGTGTGTGGTCCTAAATTTGTGTCAGAAGTCAGAACCAATAGATTTGTTAAGTTTTGTGTACTGGATGTGGCAAGACTTTTAGGTGATTGAGTTTGTTTTTGGTGGTAGACCATCTCCATTAATTCCACATTTTATTGTAAGCGTCTTAAAAAAATGTTATTTTTAAAGTTATTTTATGATAAATGTCTTTAAAAGAGGTAAAAGTATCTTTTTAAATGTTTAAATGTCTACTTGAAGAATTTTCATCTAAACTAAAGACACTCATCACAAAATAAAAATAAAATTAATTATTAGAAAATATTAAGACATTTAACAAATATATGAGATGGAAACATTTAAAAATTTTATTCTTTAGTTTATGGCAAGAAAAAAAAGAAAAAAAAAACAAAAATTATTTATTCGTCCATAATGGACTACTAAAACAAACTGTTTTAATCGATTGCTAGCTACCAAAATAGTCGTAGTTGGAGATCACCAACTAATCATCATATCCATTACAATTATATTATATTTTTATCTAAGCTAGGGAGAGAATAATAATGATTCACCGCTTTCATTACTGAGTGTATTCAAAATATGATTTTGGAGGATTGTAGGATTTAGAAAATTTGGAATTTTGATATATTTTATAGAAGTTGATATGATTTATGTTAATTCTTTTAAATCTTACCTAAAACTATGAGATTTATATTTATGTATTTTTAACTAAACAAATCCTCCCAAATCTCTAAAACTTATTAAAATCCAAATCCACAAACTGTTTTGATTAACATTGAATTTTAAAGTAGATTTTTAAATCATTAGTTCAATAACAGTGGATTTGAATAGACTTTTTAAAATTAATGATTGAATAACATAGAATTTGTAAATTTTATACAAATCACTTAAAATGTCAAGTTGAATACACCCCCGTATTCATTGGTCATTTTTTGTTGAGGGTCTAAGTTTTTTTTTATAATTAATTTTGATGTTATTTAATGAATAGTGTTTTAAAAGGAGTAAAATGTCTCCAAATAGACATTTAAGACAATATTTTGGACACTTTAAAGACATTTATTAATAAATATTATTAAAATTAATTATAAAATAATCTGTAGACATTACTCAAAGATAACTGATGGAGATGATCTTGAATTTTATCTTTTAATTTTCTTTGGTTTTTGGTTTCTACTAAGTTATTATGAAATCATATGCATCTTAATTACATGCATAGTAACACACGTATTCCGCATCCAAATTACCATACAAACATTTTACACAAAGCTAATTTGACGATCATATATATATCCCACTAATATGACCACTTGAAAACAAAAGAAAGCTTCAAAAGGTAATTTTCACTTTGTTTTGATAAAACCATCTAGACCGGTAGATGTTAGAATTTTGTAATGAGATTATGTATGTTGTCTATTGGTTACTTTAAATTTTGTATTTTGTTACGTAGTCAAAACATAAACTTTGATCTTAACACTAAGAAAGTAGGAGAGACTGTGTTTTATTTTTCAGCAATGGAAAGAAAGCTCTGAAACTAGCAAAGAAGTTCCACATAAGCAACAATCTCTGAGACACAAAGAGCATCAGTCTTTGGCAGCAATTACATCCATCAGTTCCAATTATACAAAAAGCCAAAGATTATTGCTGCTTTGTTGATGGGTCATGGAGTTCTCCAAATGATTGTGCAGGCATTGGTTAGGTTATGTACAACAGAAACGCACAATTTATACTTCGAGGCATGTTTTGTATGCGAGCAAGCTAGGTTATAACAATGTTATGTTTTGTAGAGATGCGGAAACTTTATATAAAAAAGTATCTCATATCTCCAATGGCGGACATAAACTTCAACAAGGCGATCAGTCTTTATTAGCAGCCCACTAGGACATTGAGAACATTGCCCTTTCATAATAGACTATAACTTTTGTAAAGATTCCACGTTCTTTAAACGTTGTAGCTGATGGTCTCGCAAAAGATGCTAGGATAAAGAAGACATTGTAATATCATGGAACAATATATGTTGTGTTGTGAAAGTCAATAAAAGAGGCAACTCAAAAAACTCATGGTTAAAATCATTAGTTATTTATTATTTTGTGTGGAGCCTACCGTCACTATGCACACATAGTAACTTACTTTTTTTACTTCTATATAAGCGATTGAATTCGATCGTTGTAAACCACGAATACAATTCACAAAACTTCAATTATAAAGAAGTTAGAATTCCCTCTCTCCGTCTCTCTTTTATTCAGTATCCTGATCCTTCTGCGGGTATCAATTTCTCACTATTATTTATATTTTTTCTCACCACAAAATCAAACACTTTTTTATAACACGTTATCAGCACAAGCACTTTACGGTGGGTTATGATTATATATTTATAATATATATATATATATATATAATACTCTATATGTTATTCTACCGGGCGATATGTAGCCTCGTTAAAAAAAAAATCAGTGATTGTTCAAAATACTATTATTTATTTATAATAGGTGGTATTCTGCTCCTATAATTAATTATTTTAATGGCTGCTTCACGCACCATAACAATGGACGGCTCAGCCGCCGATAATGTAGATGACTCCGTCATAATATATTTACTCTTATAATGTGGATCACTCTGTCACCATAATATTGCCGTTATATTATATTTATATTATGGTTAATATATAAGGAGGCTGAGCCACCGGTATATTAACATATATTTGAAATTGCTAAATTTAAATTGATTGTTCAATTTATAATTTATTTTATGTTTAATACTTTTCACCAACACACTACAAGAAAACCTGCAATTTGGGACTCCAGTTTGTGACTATTTTTTTGGTCGCAAAATAGAGCGACTCTTATGAGACTACTTTGTGACGATTCAACGACTACATAATAATTGGAGAGAAAAACGTCGCTTATTAACGACGAAAGATATAAGTCACAAAAGAGTATCAAATTAGGACAACATTATGACTAATTCGTGACGAATATATATAGGTCGCACAACGGCTACAAATTGTGACTACAATGTGACTAGTTAATTAGTCGGTAATGATAGTAGCAAAAACGTCGCATATTGAGGACTTATTTGCAACTTCATTTTTACCCTGATTTAGTAACAAAGAGGTCATTATTTGCTACGAGATTGCGACAAATATTTGAAGAATTTGCGACTAACACCTGATTTAGCTACTCCTTTAAGACTGTTTACCCACTCTAGATATTTTTAATTTGAAATTTCACATTTGAGATTATTTACATGTTTAGTTTTATGTTTATGCTTTGTTTTGCTCGACCTTATCAATAATAACTTTCTCAAAGTCTTAATTTTCAATGATTATAAATTAAACATCCATAAGTTCCAAATCTATCTAAAGTGCATGTTCTTTTATGAGAATGTGTTGCAATGAAGAAAAATTTTAAAATTAAGTGATGAAAACAATGTTTTATTAAATCTTACTATTACATGTACTTTATACTACTACTATGAGTGCTCCTGAGTGATTTATATAAAAAGTTTTGTTCATAATGTGTAAAATTCAAGATTTTTATTTTGTGATGTATATTAGGTAGTCTTAAAAACGTCACAATATGCGACTGATTTGCCACGCTGGTAGGACTACGTCAATATGTCACTCTTCTGCTACCTTTTAGCGACATATTTGTGACGCTAATGTGACTAACACAAATTTTTAAAAAAAAAAATATTACACTTTTCAAAGGCTATAAACAGTAATTTTCAATCTATCAATACACTCATATTTTCACTATTTCATTCATCTTAAGTCGCATCACTTCTCATAAAATTTTCTAAAGAAAGTTATTTAAATTTTCATTTTGAAAAATGATTAGCTTGTTTTTAATTATTTGTTTAATTGCAATTATTACTTGTATTTATGGTCTCTTCGTTAGAGATTTTATCCATTAACATTGGTTTACTTTTGTATGCATTTGTGTTCTTTGTCCATTAAGAGTTTACCATTAACACTGGTTTACTTTTCTATGCATCTGTGTTCTTTGTAATCGCCTGTATTATTAATATAAATGGTGCATTCTAAAATAAATAAAATTATCTTACTAATAATATTTATTGCTTTTGTGTTTAGATAACTAATGGCAAACATTGAGAAGCTTAAGTTTACGGCTCTCAAAATTATTGGAGCAGACTACATAGCATAAACGACTGATGTGGAACTCTATTTAGAGTCACAAGAATTTTTGGAGACTATAAAATTGGAAAATATGTCGCCTTCCAAAGATAAGGCCAAGACAATAATATTCTTGAGAAAACATATCGATGAAAATGTGACGCATGACTATGCACACATAAAAGACCCAGCAGAGCTGTGGCAAGCTTTAAAGCAAGATTTGACAACCAGAGAGAAATAACCCTCCCTCATGCATTAGAAGACTAAAAAAACTTGAGATTCCAGGACTTTGAGAAAGTGGAGGATTATAATTCCGTTATGCTGAGGATTGTATTGCAATTAAAATATTGTGGTAAGCCAATTACCGAAGCTGAAATGCTCGAGAAGTAACACCAAGAAGTGTGAGAATTTTTCATGAACCAAGTCAACACATTAAATCAAGTAGCAGAATATTTCATAATATAGAGCCAACTAACTTATATGAAAACAATGTTGCATGTGTTGCTCAAACAAAGGAAGGGTATATCAAAAGTGATAAAACCAAATATATCCCTCCAAAATTCTTTTCATACACTCAAGAATAAAGACATTAAAGTAAGATATATTCGATCATCCGTGAATTCTACAGATCTCTTCACACAATCATTACCCACGACTATGTTCAGGAAACATGTCCATAGCATTGGAATTCGTCATCAACAAGACTTGTAAGATAAGATCCTGATCAGTCGAGGGGGAGCTTGCGAGATTGTACTATTTTTACCTTACTAAGGTTTTTCCCATTGGATTTTCCTAAAAAGGTTTTTAACGAGGCAATAAAAAATATTACGCAAGGGGACATAGTGACACTGGTCTCCAAGAAGGAGTGTTGTGAAAGTCAATAAAAGAGACAACACAAAAAATTCATAGGTAAAATCATTCCTTGTTTATTATTTTGTGTGGAGTTCACTCTCACTATGCAGATATAATAACTTATTTTTTATTTTTATATATATGATCGAATTATAAAGAAGTTAGAATTTTCTCTCCATTTTTTTTTTATTCGGTATACCAATTTTTCTGCGGATATAAAATTTTGTTATTATTTATATTTTTATTTACCACAAAATCAATTACTTTTTATAATAATTTTTATTAAATATAAAATAATATTGCCAAAAAAATAGGAGAAACTTCGAGAACCATGATAAACACACGTGGCATATTATGATTAGCTAATTTTGGTGTTTTGGGTTGGTGATACGTCCCATCGATCACTCTACTTATCTTCACTCCAGCCCCTCGAATTTGGTGTTTCTGGACCCTTTTAGATACCCCCATCTCTTTGTTTTTTTCCAGAAAAATAAATTTATATTATTTAGGGTCACATTATTTTGTTTATATTCTTTTTAACTTTTAAATAGTTAGAGTTTTAATGATAACTGCAATTTAGACGGCCAAATTTATCTGTCGTCTCAGCCGCTCTATTTTAAGGCGGACTATAGACCACTGTAAATCAATTCTATTTGTATGTTAAAGCGGTCCGCAGTTGGTCTGCTGCGATTTTGTCTTTGTTTTATTTGGACCGCACCACTGCAGAATACTGAATGATAAATAAAAAGCAGTACAGTCTGCAGATGGATTTGTGCGTCCCAATTGCTACAACCATTCGTACCCTTAATATGTTCTAGCTAAATTCATAAAAGTAATCGTATAAGAGTGAAACCAATGGCTTAGTTAAGGTTGTTCTGGCTATTTTGAATTATTTATCGTACGTAACCTTGCCTTGCATGTTTGAATCTATGACAAGCACAGCTATACTTATACATAGGGGGGACCTGGGACGTATGTGTGGCTGAGTACTGCGAGACGTGCCCTATATAAGATTTGATAATTTTGAAGGTTTTTACGTAACTAATTTGTGATGGAGATTGGTTTGTTGAGTGCACCATGTTCTCTACTAACTTCTTTTTAGTTACACACTTTCTCTTTTGACTATTTTAGTAATAAGTGATTACCATATTTGTCATTTTTAAAAAACCATTTTGTTATTCTGTAAAGGAATGACGTTAATACAAAAAGTGAAAAACTATAATTAATGCATGATTAACACATAAAAAAAATCTACATTTACATGTCTTTTAGTAAATGTTCATATATTAATTTATATTAAAAAATTCTATGTTAAATATATTATGTTTCTAGATCCCTGATTAGTTACCTACATGCTACGTTAGACATAGATTTACACATATGCATGTAAAGAAACGACCCAAAAGATATAGTTATGGGCTCGTTGTAAAAAACCAAAGGACAACAAAACAAAGGAAAATAAATTAATATATCTTGATTACTATTATTTTACTTGAAAAATGTAGTGGTAGATAGTTAGCCACATTATGGTTCTAGAGACATCCAAACACAGTATAAATGCAAAGCTCTTTCAATTGGCCTCAAAACGTTTCTTAGTCGTAAGTTGTAATAATGGAGGATATTGATCCAACTTACATCCAACCACCAGAGCATAGAAAAGATTCGAATTTCATCCCTAACCAACCCGAAGAGATACGCGTGATCGATCTCTCGCGCCTCGACGATCCCGAAGATGTCCAAAACGTTATCTCAGAGATTGGTGACGCCTGTGAGAAATGGGGATTCTTTCAGGTGATCAATCATGGTGTGCCTTGCGACACAAGACACCGTGTGGAGAAGACTGCAAGGATGTTTTTCAATTTGCCAATGGAAGAGAAGCTGAAGGTGAAGAGAGACGAGGTGAATCAAGTAGGGTATCACGATGGAGAGCACACGATAAACATTAAAGACTGGAAAGAAGTGTTCGATATTAATATCAAAGATCCAACGGTTATTCATTCTTCCACTGATCCTGAAGATGAAGGTTTAAGGCTTGTGTAGTATAAAGAGAATATGTGTGTATGTTTATTTATCAACGGCGTTACAATGTTTATATACACGACTCAATAGCTAGGAATCCCTACACAATACTTGCTGAGCAAGGTAAAACACATATGACACATGAACTTGGACATTAGAAGAGTAAACTGTTGAAAACCAAGGGCTTTTGCCAAAATATCGGCCAGCTGATCTTCGGAGCGAACATTTGATGTAGAAATAACACCGTCTTGAATAGCGTCTCGAACAAAATGACAATCACGCTCGATGTGATTCGTACGTTCGTGGAACACGGGATTCAGTGGCGGATCCAGGAGGAAAATTAACATGGGGCACAGATGAATACTTACCTTAACAAAATTTTTTTTAGCAATATTAATACAAGCCAAAACATAAAAAGTGATAAAAAATTGTAGATGAAAGACATTGAACCCTCCTCTTTTGACATAGTATGTGGCACTTTTAACCAAATGTGCTAAGATATGTTATACACAATAGATAAAATTGAAGAATTATTAAGAATGAGTATGGGGCACTTGCCCCACCTCCATTACACCTACATCCGCCCTTGACGGGATTTGCCGCAATGTGCAAAGCTGCTTTGTTGTCGCAAAACAACCTCGTCGGAGCGTGTTGTGGGAACCCAAAATCTTCAAGAAGCTGACGCAACCAAATAATTTCTTTTAAAGCGTCGGCCATGGAACGATACTCAGCTTCTGCCGGAGACCGAGAAACCGCCTTTTGCTTCTGAGTTTTCCACGAAATAGGACAGCCTCCTAAAAACATAAAGTACGCACTAAGAGAGCGACGGGTTAAAGGACATGTACCCCAATCAACATCACAATATGCCGTAAGAATAAGCTTTGTATCTGCTTGCAATATAAATGCTGTGACCAATCGATCCTTTAAGATAACGAACCACCTGCAACGCAGCATCCCAATGCGCCTCGCGGGGAGCTTTCATAAACTGAGACAAGATATGGATAGGATAAGTAAGCTCCGGACGTGTAACCTTTTAATAAATTAGACGACCAAATAGTCGGCGGTAGCGCATGGGATCCGATAGTAGAGGACTTGAATCAAGACCAAGTTTATGATTCTGGTCCATAGGAAGCCTAGAGGGCGTGGCAGCTTGGAGTCCGGACTCAGCCACGATATCAAGCAAATACTTGCGTTGAGATAAGAAAATACCCTCCGTACTACAAGCAACTTCAATACCAAGAAAATACTTAAGCTTCCCTGGATCCTTCATGTGAAAACACTTGCTCAAATACTCCTTAAACAAGGTCAAAGACGGTAAGTGATTACCACAATAATAAGGTCATCGACGTAAACAAGGACACGCAAGTCTACGTCACCGCGGGTCAAGATGAACAAAGAGTAATCAGCATAAGATTCCTCAAAACCATATTCCAACAAGGCATTCGCTAACTTAGCAACCCAGCACCGCAATGCTTGCTTAAGACCATACAAAGATTTATGTAAACGACAAACTTTATTTGGATGCGTATGGTGGAAACCCATAGGCACCTGCATATAAACTTCTTCTTTAAGATCTCCGTGAAAAAACACATTGTGGACATCCATCTGATGGACATCCCATCCTTTAGACGAAATGATTTGCATTAAACCACGAACTGTAGACATTTTAGCAATGGGAGCAAAAGTCTCCTCAAAGTCACGTCCAGCAACCTGGCGATTTCCAAGAACCACAAGACGAGCTTTATATCGCTCAATAGACCCATCCGTATGATACTTGATTTTATACACCCATTTATTTCCAAGAGCTTTCTTTCCTGGAGGTAAATCGACAATGCTCATTGTATTGTTAAGCTCAAGGGCATCGACTTCACTAACCATGGCATTATTCCACCGGTCGTCTTGTACAGCATCGTTAAAACAAGAGGGTTCGGTACCCGTAGTCACGGCTGCAAGAAAAGCACGATGCGGAGGAGAGAATAAATCATCAGCAATATAGTGCGTGAGAGGATACTTTGTGTTCCCTGAACTCGTAGACGAGGACTCGAGAACGAGAGGAGAGGGGAGAGCGTGATGGGTATCCTCTCCAACACAAGCGGAATATGTGACATAACCGGTTAATCTGGTCGACGGGAATTTTGCTCTTTTCCCTTTGCCTAAGTCATCATCCTCATCAGTAGAAGCAGCAACAACAACAGTTGACGGAGTAGCATCAACAACAGCGGGTGTAGAAGATTCAGGAACAACATCAACAATATCATCGGAAGGAACAAGGACCGGTGTTGAGTCGGGCCGTGAGGTTATAGGAGGAGAGTCATCACGTAGCGGAAGCAGAGAAGATGGAACCGTATCACGATGAACATCATCGACAGGAACTACTTCAGGATCTTGCGTCACGGGAGGAAAAGATTCCGATGCCACGGAACCACGACTCCCCCTATCAACGGAAGCGGGTTCGAGATCCCAATCACCGTCGATTAGAGTTGGTGGTTCCGGGATAAATGATGACACATCAGGCTTTTGTAAATATGGGAACACGTTCTCGTGAAACACCACATCTCGAGAAACCAAAAATTCATTCGTTGTCAGGTCATAAACCCGCCAACCTTTCTTGCCAAAGGGGTAACCAACGAATATACAATGACTACTCTGTGAGCCAAATTTGTCCTTATCTCGAGCGCGCAAATGTGTATAGCAGGAAGAACCAAATACTCGCAGCTGACCATAGTCCGGTTTGATACCAATTAAAACTTCATAGGGTGATCGTCCCACATGTATTTTCGAAGGAGTTCAATTAATAATGTATGCAGCAGTAAGAATAGCCTCTCCCCAGAATAAAACCGGCAAACCAGCTTGAAATAACAGAGAGCGAGCAACATTAAGAATGTGACGGTGTTTACGCTCAACACGACCATTCTATTGAGGCGTACCAACGCAAGAGGTCTGGTGAAGAATCCCTTTATCCGCAAAAAACTTTCCCAAGCACATAAACTATGTACCGTTATCACTACGCACCATCTTGACTTTCTTATCAAACTGTCGTTCGGAATAAGCACAACAATTTTCTATCACCCGTCGTACTTCAGACTTGGCAATAAGAAGATGCGGGAAAATCATCAACGATTGTTAGAAAATAAACGGCTCCACAAGAAGAAGCAACACGGTATGGTCCCCAAACATCAACATGGATTAATTCAAAACACTCTGTTGTCTTATTGATACTATCATAAAAAACATCACGAGTTTGCTTAGCCCGATAACAAACGTCACAAGGACTTGGACTAGCACAATTTGAAACACCAGAAAAAACGGGTAATGAAGAAAGAACAGAAAACGTCGGATGGCCCAACCGCTGATGCCATAAAGTCGGATCAACCGAAGCCGCCACACGAGTCACATTAGTAGTTGCCACATCCGTTAAATAGTAGACCCCATCACGCTCTTCACCGGCTCCAATCAGAGTCCTCGTGAAACGGTCCTGTAAAACACAAAGAGTATCGGTAAATAACGCAAAACAATTCTTCATTTGCTTCAGAATCTTTGAAACCGATATTAAAGAACAATTTAAGTTGGGAACATAAAGAACATCCAACAAGGAAACACTATCCGTGAGATGAAGAATGCCTTTACGATTTGAAAAGGTAACACTACCATCAACAAACCCAACCGAGCAAGATGGTGTGTCAACCAAATCAGTAAGAAGGGAAATATTTCCAGTCATGTGATGAGAGGCTCCTGTATCAATGATCACATCACCAGGAATCTTACCAGAGAGCTTATCGGGTTGCTTTTCAGCTTTTGAAGAGCAACCAAGGAAAGAGCTTTCCAATGCTCAGGAGAAAAATCAGAAATAGTGACATTAGGACTGGTAGTATAGGCAGCAACGGCTTGACCACGTCCACGCCCAGCTCCTTTGCCACGACCTCGACCTGCAGGAGAACCACGACCGCTGTTCCTAACGTTACGGTCGGTGTACCACTCCGGATAGACAACCAATTGCCAACAAAACGCCATTTCATGGCCAGTACGACCACAATGAGAACAGAGCAAACTACGCTCCCGACCTGAAGATTCCACACGTTGATCTCCACTGATCGGGGAAGAGGAAAGAGAATCACGCCTAGCAATAAAACCAACAGCATCTTGCTGTTGTTCACGAGACCGAGCCGCCAAGATCCTCTGCTCTTCACGGATGACTCGCGAATAAGCTTGATCCAAAGCTGGAGAAGGATCAGCATTAATAATCGAATGATACACATTCGCAAACCGGGTTTCGTCAAGACCCATGACAAACTGATTCACTTTCTCCTCTTCTCTTTCGGTGGCAATCGTTTTGTAAACGCCACAAGTACAACCATCACAAGAACACACCGGGAGAGGTTTGTATGTGTATAGCTCATCCCACAAAGCGGTAAGCTTCCCGTAATAATCAATCACGGATTTTCCCTCTTGGCGACAAAGAGCTATTTGAGAACGAAGATGATTAACACGAACTTTATTCCCAACCGAGAAGCGTTTGCGCAAATTCTCCCAAAGATCACGAGCACTAGTGTGATACGAAACGGTGGAACGTACATGAGGTATAATCGACGTACGTAACCAAATAACGACCATGGAGTTGACTGAAGTCCATGATTCTAAATCAGAGCTATCTGCTCCGGGTCTCTTCAAGGAACCGTCAATAAAACCAGTCTTCTTCTTTGCACGAAGAGCGTTGAGCATCTCCGAAGCCCANCCTCGTGAAACGGTCCTGTAAAACACAAAGAGTATCGGTAAATAACGCAAAACAATTCTTCATTTGCTTCAGAATCTTTGAAACCGATATTAAAGAACAATTTAAGTTGGGAACATAAAGAACATCCAACAAGGAAACACTATCCGTGAGATGAAGAATGCCTTTACGATTTGAAAAGGTAACACTACCATCAACAAACCCAACCGAGCAAGATGGTGTGTCAACCAAATCAGTAAGAAGGGAAATATTTCCAGTCATGTGATGAGAGGCTCCTGTATCAATGATCACATCACCAGGAATCTTACCAGAGAGCTTATCGGGTTGCTTTTCAGCTTTTGAAGAGCAACCAAGGAAAGAGCTTTCCAATGCTCAGGAGAAAAATCAGAAATAGTGACATTAGGACTGGTAGTATAGGCAGCAACGGCTTGACCACGTCCACGCCCAGCTCCTTTGCCACGACCTCGACCTGCAGGAGAACCACGACCGCTGTTCCTAACGTTACGGTCGGTGTACCACTCCGGATAGACAACCAATTGCCAACAAAACGCCATTTCATGGCCAGTACGACCACAATGAGAACAGAGCAAACTACGCTCCCGACCTGAAGATTCCACACGTTGATCTCCACTGATCGGGGAAGAGGAAAGAGAATCACGCCTAGCAATAAAACCAACAGCATCTTGCTGTTGTTCACGAGACCGAGCCGCCAAGATCCTCTGCTCTTCACGGATGACTCGCGAATAAGCTTGATCCAAAGCTGGAGAAGGATCAGCATTAATAATCGAATGATACACATTCGCAAACCGGGTTTCGTCAAGACCCATGACAAACTGATTCACTTTCTCCTCTTCTC
The DNA here is from genome assembly GCF_000633955.1 of Camelina sativa. Lineage (NCBI taxonomy): Eukaryota > Viridiplantae > Streptophyta > Magnoliopsida > Brassicales > Brassicaceae > Camelina > Camelina sativa. Next base: position 8,652,813 of record NC_025685.1, on the reverse strand, counting down.
TTTCGGTGGCAATCGTTTTGTAAACGCCACAAGTACAACCATCACAAGAACACACCGGGAGAGGTTTGTATGTGTATAGCTCATCCCACAAAGCGGTAAGCTTCCCGTAATAATCAATCACGGATTTTCCCTCTTGGCGACAAAGAGCTATTTGAGAACGAAGATGATTAACACGAACTTTATTCCCAACCGAGAAGCGTTTGCGCAAATTCTCCCAAAGATCACGAGCACTAGTGTGATACGAAACGGTGGAACGTACATGAGGTATAATCGACGTACGTAACCAAATAACGACCATGGAGTTGACTGAAGTCCATGATTCTAAATCAGAGCTATCTGCTCCGGGTCTCTTCAAGGAACCGTCAATAAAACCAGTCTTCTTCTTTGCACGAAGAGCGTTGAGCATCTCCGAAGCCCATTCATTGTAGTTGTCACCGGTTAAGGTAACAGCTGAAATCATAGCACCAGGGTTGTCCGTTGAAGACGTAGAGTACGAAGCCATCACCGTTTTTTTCCGCCAGGTGAACCGATGGCGGCGAGAGCTCCGGTTTGCGTAAGAGATTGTGTCTCTTGTGTAGCCATAACTTCGAAGTAAAAAAAACAGAGACACCAAACACCTAAAAAAAAGAAAAAAAAAAAAGATCTCCACACGAGACTTAAAAGAAAAGAAAAAAAACAATGATCAACCGATCAAACAAGAGAGAAACGAAAGAGAAAAAACCAAGATCAACTGATCAGAAAAAAAACTTGAGAAACGAAAGAATTAGGTTTCAGGATTTGGACTTTACAGTGGTAATCACTTACCATCTTTGATTTCAGGTAATGTTTTTTAATTAGGTACATTAACTTGTGTTTACGAGAAACAACGAAGCGGATCCGGTTTAAATGATTTATTGTGTTGTCTGCTATGTAAGCTAAATATTTTCTTTATTTTATTTGTTCTATTTTATTATTAAGGAAACATGTAAAGAATATGCAAGAAACGTTGAGAAGTTAGCGTTCAAGCTTATAGAACTCATATCATTAAGCTTAGGCTTACGAAAGGAGCGTTTTCATGATTACTTCAAAGAACAAATGAGTTTTTTAAGGATAAATCGTTATCCACCATGTCCAAGACCTGACCTAGCTTTAGGTGTTGGTCAACACAAAGACGTCGTCGTTCTAACTGTATTGGCTCAAGATGAAGTTGGACGATTACAAGTGAGTCGTAGATCAGACGGTGTTTGGTTTCCCGTTAGACCCGTCCCTAATGCTCTTGTCATCAATTTAGGAAACTGTATAGAGGTAATTAATATCCTTGAAATTATGTCATATTATACAACACGTTAAAAGATTCTAGAGCTATCATAATTAATTAATTATTGAATATAGTGTATTACTACTATATAATTAATAAAAATGATAATGTAGATATGGACGAATGATAACTATTGGAGCGCAGAGCATAGAGTGGTGGTGAACACAACAAGAGAAAGATACTCAATACCATTCTTCTTGTTGCCTTCACACGATGTTGAAGTGAAGCCATTAGACGAGCTTGTGAGTCCTGAAAGCCCACCAAGGTACAAAGGCTATAAATGGGGTAAGTTCTACGCCAGTAGAAACAGAAGCAATTTTCAAAAACTCGATATCAAAACCATCCAAGTCGATGATTTGAAAGTTGTGACATAATAGACAATGTGTCAAATGTTTTATCGTTACCAATCATATTAATCAAATAATGTGTGTCAGAACCAATAAAGTGTATAACTTCTGTGTATTGGAAGTGCCAAGATTTGTATGTGATTGAGTTTCGTTTTCCTTCTCATGTATTGGCAAGAAAGAAAAATAAAAAGATGATTTATTCGTGCATAATAATAAACCGCTAAAACAAATTATTTTAATTGATTGCGCTAGCTAACCAAAATGATCGTGGTCATCAGAGTCTCAGAGATCATCAATCAAATCCATTGCGTTTGTTTTGAAGAGTAATGGCTGACCGCAATTAAAAAGTGTTTACAAGTGTGTACAATTTAGTGTCTCATTAGCACATCCTTCTAGTCATGATAGGCCAGTTAAAAAAAAAAAAAAAAAAATCTATATTTGACTTACGTTTTCCAATTTCGACTCATAAGACTGCGTCCAGATTCATATTTAAAATGTCCTGTGGTCCTCCTCTCTTGACCACTTAACTATCGCTGCAAATTGTAATTCCCTGTGTTCTAATTATAGTTATTGTTATACATACTCAGTTTCAATATCTATTTCTTGCTTAGTTGATCATACTTCTTTTTCAATAAAATACAACATTGTACCAAAAGCTACTTTATTAATCTATATATAATAACAATCCGAATAAATGCGATCAACAGTTGTGTTTTCGTACCTTTTGAACATTTTCCGAAAAGTCGTGATGGTTCATCAAAACTGTTATTTATGAAAAGTTACAACTGTTCACTGTAGAGTTGTGTTTATTGTGACATTCATATCTTTTGAAATCTATATATATTTGTTTGTTTGAACTGTTTTCATTTTTTTGCAATGACACAAAACAATATAAATTTTCAATCTCAACAGTTTTTACATCTTTCTAAATTGTTCTCTAGCATTCATTCTTTTAAAAGTAAAGAAAATCCTCCAATTGTTGATTTAACTAAAGATTTTTAGAATGATGAATCTAATTTACAACTTTTAGTTAATTTTAAATATAAAAATTTAATAAAAATTGTTAAAGTTTTTTCCAACAGTTAGATGGATTATATAGTGAGTTTTTGAATTTGAACTTTTCAATATGGTAATAAAGATGTCTTCTATTTAAAAGCAGTTTATATGGATTATTAGGTACAATGAAGTACAGACAATTGCGATTTTTCGTAGTACCTTTACGTAAATTTTTTGTTTTTATATGCTTTTTAAAAAATTCAAACGGTTGTATTTGTTCATTATAGAGTTGTATCTTTTCACTATATTTTATTTATATTTTTTCATCACAACTTTCATTCTAATAGATGTGTCTATTTAAATAGTCATGTCTTTTTAATTATAATTATTTGATAAATATTACATTTACTCATTACAACCATTAGTTCAATATTCTCAGTTAAGATCATTGTCATTATGATTTTTTTTGCAAATTTACGTCTATTCTACATAATATTTTTTGTTTATAAGTTTTCGTTTTGATGGTTGTGCTTTTAGTAACAGTTTATGTTTAATTTTTATATATTCAAACTATTCTATTACATTCAAATGATTTCATAATGTATAATTTCAAATTTCAAATTTATTAACTTTTTCTAAAATAATTCCCCCGCGACATCGCGGGGGGTCTGAGTCCTAGTTTTAATAATTTCTTAGCTGAATTTCCCTACAAAACCTTTACAAATTATTTGCATCAAAATCACTTTCCTTAAAAAAATTACTTTATTCCAAATTTTCTTTGAAGCATATCTCTATATACTTTTTTTTTTTTGGACAAACAGATCTTGTTTTCATTCATTCAATATGATAAAAGTTACAAGGTTCAAGAGTTTTTCCAAAGCAAAGCTTGTTACAATAATAAAACATAGGGAAAAGATAGATAATTCGACAACATATGAAGGAACTCGGAAACGTGAGCAATATAGCACCAAATCACAAGCAAGACCCATGTAAGTCGAAGCCAGATTCACAAATAGTATATCTCTATATACCTATTAAAGCAATGTTGCTAAAAGTTCGATCCTACTACCATATGGTATATTACAAAAACTGCCACTGAATAAATATATACAGTACAACCTCTATAAATTAATAAATTTCTCCGGTCCCAAATTGGGACTAATGTAATTTTGGACACTATTTGATAATATAATAAAATAATATTTTTTTTGAAAATCATTTGTAAATATATGGTCTCATCAATAATATAAATTAATAATTATATAGAATTATTCAAATATATGTATATATCAACACATTATCTTTTATTAGAGTTCATTTTTGATATTTTTATTGTATAAAAATCTTTGAGTGCTATCGTCAAACATGATAATTGTTATTTTCATTGTAATTGATTTTATAAAAATATTAATTATAACAATTAAATCTTATTTTTAATATTTTTTTACTGAATTAGGAAAGTCTCTCTATAAATTAATAATTATTAATTTATCGAGAAATTAAAACCTCTATAAATTAATAGATTTTCTTGGTCCCAATATTATTAATTTATAGAGGCTTTACTGTATTTGAGAACAAAAATAAAACCATATAAATTTTCACACATAAAAACTTCCAACACTGCAAAAAAAAAAAAAAAAAAAAAAA
>NC_025685.1:8625635-8648510 GCF_000633955.1 Camelina sativa | reverse complement strand
AAAAAAAAAAAAAAAAAAAAAAGATATCACTGAGATATACACAGATTTTGTTTAACATGCGAGTTCCACAAATTAATGTAGTTGCTTTTTTAGTATAGATTAATTGTTTCTATTTTTATTTTCAACACATTACTTATATAGATTAGAATTGCTTAAATTTTAAATCGTGAAATAGAGACTGTTTTTTTTCCTTTTTTTAATGAAATTATCAAAATCAAAACTAATATAATGTCTCCAATTTACATAAGTTAATGCTTTCTATTTTTTAACTTAATTCGTATTAATAGAATTTATATACAAAAAAGTTCATAATACATTTACTCATAAAATCAACTCACAAAACCTGAACTTTATAATACTTATATTTTAATCAATTAAAATAAAAGAACATATTTTCATTAATAGTGTCAATAAAACAATTACTCAAAACATTAATATTAGACTATAAAATATGGTATTTAAATAACAAGAAATCCAATATCCTTGCACATATATAATGTTAACCTTATTTTTTTAGAAAAACAGCTACAAAAATTTTTTTTTACCAGAAAATTGTAAATAATAATTATAATCAATCATAATATTAGTTTTTTAAATAATTATTTTGATCATTCGAAATAAAAATAAAAAATAAAAATAATTGCCCACATAAAATTCTTAAACCTCCACTATCTAAACAGTGTGGTTACAATTTTTTTTGGGCATATTACTATTTTTGATTTTATTTTCTAAAAGATTTTGTCCAATTACAAATTAATTCAAAGTTTGAGAGGATTTGATAGATATAATTTAATATAATGAGATGATTAAGAAATTGACTAAATTCTCCAACGTGTGAGAGATAATATATTGTTCTGTCACACTATGCAAACATATTTATACATTACTAGTTAACTTATTTGATACTTATAAATATTCAAATTTTATGATTTTGCAGTGAAATCGATGAGTTTTTTTATACTCTATTTGACCTCCCACTCGTATAATTCACATGCATTAAATAATTAATATTTTAAAAATATAATAGAATATTTAATTTATCAAACAGTTTTCATTATGCAAATGGCGTAGTGATATCAAATTAAAAATTTAAAAACAAAAATAACATATTTTATCAAATATAGTATATACAACTAAAATTCTATGAGAAATTAAAAAAAGGTGATTCTAAACATGACCTCTACAATTAGTAAATTGGATCACAGGTAAATGCGGGTTTTTTTTATTCTACGAACTATAACAGATTTACGCAATTATACCTAAAACCTAATAGTGATAAATCGTTAAGTTTACTGTACCGACTATAGTCGAAACCGGAGTATGAAATTAATTAAATTAATTAAATCTATAAGTTATAAAATATGTAGAGTAAATCAAACAAATAGACTACTATTATATTGTAAATTTGTAACTAATGTATCAAAATTTAGTCAAATATTTCCCTGCACTGCACAGTATGAATTACCATCTAGTATATATGATATAAGAACACTTATTTGTTTCTCAACACTATATGGAAATAAGGACAAGGAGCGCACCGCGCACGTATAACATTTAAAGTTAGAAATAAATTGTTAGTTTATTCAAGTATCATTATTGGTTTGAGAAGTTTCAAACATGTGGATCTAAAACCTAATAGGTGAGTGAAAATATCAATCAATAACTGAGTATATGTGGTGGTTATATTGGTCTTCATGAATTTCAAAAATCTTACGAGAAAATATTCAGTGATTTTGGTGTTAGAGTTTGTTAAAGATAAATTATGTTTACTTTATAACAAAAAGTAAGTTGTGTAGTAATTTAAAACAAAAAGGTTTTGAATGATTATTCAGTGGAAGAAAGTGAGGAAACGGACGAGAAAAAGGGAAAATAAAAAGTATAACGAAAAAGCAGACGGAAGTTATGTGGTAATTTAAAACAAAAATGTTCTCAATGATTATTCGGTAGAAAAAGCGAGAAATTAGGCAAGAAAGAAGAAGAATAAGAATAAGAGTACAACGAAGAAGCAGACGGTAAAAGTAACATGACAACTACCATACAACATTGACAATAAAAATGACGAGAAAAAATATGAAAAATAAAAGAGAAAAAACATAAAAACATAAGTGGTGATGGTGTTGAATTGAATAAGAAAAACCAAAATTGGTTCATGATTCTTTTAATCCTATTTGATTCTTAAATACAATTGATTTTTAATTTTTTTTAATTGTGTATTTAAAATAAAATTATTATATTAATAATAACTTAAAGTTTTTAGAAGATATATTTCATAACATCAATTATATATGGTTTCATCTAAATATATAAAAAAAACCCACGCTACCTAATAAATCAATAATGGTTAATTATTGGGTTGTATCATACAGCCACGTGTTTACATTTGAATGGGTAGCGTTTTAGAGTAAAAAGGTAAAAAAAAACTTGCGCCGTGACAGAAGCGATCTTGATCTATCTCGTTTGATTTTAGAGGAGAATCAAGAAGGAACTCTCTCTCTAATCCGCTGTTCATCATCTTCAATCGGTGTCGCTGTTCTGATTCTTAGCCGTGACGAGAGAGAGACCTAACGTGCCGTTGAGAGTTTGGGTTGTTGGTTATGGGTTTCAGTGTGGTTTACATATGGCTTGTGTTTGTGCTGAGTATAGGCGGAGGAGACAGCGGCGTGGGAGAGGTTTGCGTCACCGCTCTTCTTCTTCTTCTTCTTCGGATGAGGATGGTGGTGGTCTTGGGTTTACGAATTCGTCGCAGCAGAATGTTTCGTTAGCTCAATTGGACGATAGAGGAAGTACTACTAGGTATTGATTTAGTTTTTTAGCAGATTTGGATTAGATTTGTGCTTTGTTTGATCTGGAATCAGTGTTTATAAATTTCGAATTGTAAGAACCTCTGTATATAAACATTTTGAATTGTGGTGGAATCTAAGTTTTTTTTTATAGGTTAATGTTAGTATATGTATATGTGAATCCATGTAACTTTTCGTGTGACCTTTTTCATACTGATCAAGAACATGGTCGCAATTGATCTTTTGGTCGCAATTGAACATGGTCGAATCATAAAGCTTTTGGATCCTGTAGCGGTACTGGTCGTGGGTAAGCTTCTTTTTTTCTTTCTTCTGTCCACTACTTTGGTTACTGCTTTGTTGTTTAACTTCTAATATTTGTGATCTTTTTGTTTTGTTTTGTTTAGTACTGATCTAAAATGTGAGGGTGGTGGTCGTGGAAACTGGAGAACTATTGAAGATGACATTGCATCCTGGTCTTCAGTTTAATTTTCCATTCCATATGTCTTGAACTCTAGGCTGTTTAAAAACTAATGTTTGTGATACATTAGAGCTACTGAGAGGAACCCACCACGGAGGTTGAGAAGAGCCCTCCTGTTGCTGAGAAGCAAGGAGGTGAGGATGAAACCCGCTGATGCAACCAAAGAAGCCGAAGAGCAAGCACAAAAAGAAGCTGAAGACAAGGTACAGTCATCGATTACAGCTATTGCAATATCTTATGAACTCCTATGTAAAGTTTTCATGTTTTCTAATTAGAAAAACTCATATTGTTTGTTGTAATAGGAGATGTCTCTGGAAGAATTTCCAGAGTATGAGAAAATCCTCGAGGATAAGAAGAAGGCTCTGCAAGCCACTAAGGTCGAGGAAAGAAAAGTGACACCAAAGTGTTTGAGTCCATGCAACAGCTTTCTAACAAGAAGACTACCGAGGAGAAAATATTCGTCAAGCTGGTCCGAAATCTTATACTTGTTGTTTTCTTTCTCGGTTCCCTTTGTCGTAACGGAGCAATAGTTAACCCTTTGTATCTTATTATTTCAGGGATCTGACATGGACAAACACAAATGCTGCCAAAGAAGACCAAAAAGGTCTGCCTTTTTTCCTTTTTGCACTCTTAACATAAATACTGCATAAGTAGTTCCTGTTGACTTAAGTTTGAAGTTAACTTGAAGGATAAGCTACACTAATTCTATTAGAATTATGATTCTAGAAAGATAAGGATCAAATAAGTTAGGAGTTATCTAACTTATGTGGTTTCCTAATAGGATTAGGCTTAGTAGTTTACTATATATATGTGTCCAGGCATGACACAATGATGTAGTGGTTTTTAGAGAGAAAGAGAGATTGAGAGTTTAAGTTTTGAGAGAATTTTCTTAAACTAATAAAAGTGAGTTTATACTTTTGCAATCTTGAGTTCGTTAAAACCATATTCAATTTCTAGATTTGGTATCAGAGCTATGGGAGATATCGTGGAAGCAGCAAAGATGGTGGATGGAGGAGGATCCTCTTCTCTTAAGTGTCCCATGTTGAATTCCTCAAACTATACAGTTTGGGCGATGAAGATGAGGATCCTTCTAAACATACACAAGGTGTGGTCAATCATTGAAGAACCAAAGGATGATAATGACATGAATGATATGGCGCTAGGTTTGTTGTTTCTATCTATTCCAGAAGCTCTTATTCTGCAGGTCAGAGAGCTTGATACTACAAAGAAAGTGTGGGATGCGATTCAGTCGAGACACGTGGGAGCAGAAAGGGTTAAAGAAGCAAGACTGCAGACGTTAATGGCCGAGTTTGATCGACTCAAGATGAAGGATACAGAGAGAATCAATGACTTCGCTGGAAAACTGTCCGAGATATCCTCAAAATCTGCAGCTCTTGGAGAAATCATTGATCAATCGAAGCTTGTGAAGAAATTCCTCAAGTGTCTGCCTCAGACGAAATATATTCACATTGTAGCTTCATTAGAGCAAGTCTTGGACCTTAACAAGACCAGTTTTGAAGAAATTATTGGTCGTTTAAAAGTATATGAAGAACGTGTTGTAGAAGAAGAAGAAGAATCAACAACAACAGATCAAGGTCAAACCAAGCTATTATACGCAAACAATGATACACAGTCCAGCTATTCGCCAGTTCCGGTTGCTGCTCCACCAACTCGTGATTACAATAGTAACTATAGAGGTAGAAGTCGAGGAGGACGCTACTACAGGGGAAGAGGTCGAGGGGGATCTTATAAGGCTAGAGATCTGTCCGAGGTGACATGTTTTCGATGTGATAAGCAGGGACACTTTGCCTCAAGATGTCCTGATCGCCTTCTTAAACTTCAAGAAACACAAGAAAGGGAGAACAATGAGACAGAGAATCCAGATGAGCTGATGCTGCATGAGATAGTGTTTCTGAATGAAAAGAAGGTTGTACCAAGCAAATATGAGTTGCATAGAGGAGAAGATGATTTGTGGTATCTTGACAATGGAGCGAGTAATCACATGACTGGTGATCTAAGATATTTCTCAAAGGTTGACTATTCGATTACTGGAGAAGTAAAATTTGGTGATGATTTGAGAATAAATATCAAGGGGAAAGGCACTGTGAAGTTTACTGATGAGAAGGGTGAACTACGGACATTAACCAATGTTTACTATATACCAGGCCTTAAGAGCAATATCATTAGCCTTGGCCAAGCCACAAAATCAGGTTATGATGTGAGGATGAAGGGAGAGTACTTGACAGTACACGATCAAGAAGGAAAGTTGCTTGTTAAATCGCCAAAGTCTAGAAATCAACTTTACAGAGTTCGTATGGGGATTAAGAGTGATGTGTGTTTACAGTTTGAAGTATCAAGTGATTCATATACATGGCATGCGAGAATGGGGCATGTCAACTTCGAGTCAATAAAATCAATGATTCAGAAAGAGTTAGTCACCGGAGTTCCACATATACAACTTGAAAGAAGAATCTGCAGTTCATGTCTATTTGACAAATGTTTCCTCAAGCAACTACCTTTCGAGCAACCACGGCGTTAGAATTGGTTCATGGTGATTTGTGTGGTCCAATAACACCAAGTACTGCGGCTGGGAACAAATATGTTTTTGTTCTTATTGATGATCATTCTAGATATATGTGGACAATTCTCTTGAAAGAGAAAAGTGAGGCTTTCAACAAGTTCAAGAAGTTTAAGGCAGTGGTGGAGCAAGAAACAGGGAAGCACATACAAACTTTCAGAACAGATAGAGGCGGAGAGTTTATGTCACATGAGTTTGACTCTTTCTGCAGTGACAATGGTATTAAGAGGCAGCTCACGGCTCCATACACCCATCAGCAAAACGGTGTTGTTGAAAGACGCAATAGAACTTTGATGGAGATGACTAGGAGCATCCTAAAGCACATGTTTGTTCCAAATTACTTATGGGGAGAAGCAGTACGCCATGCTACATATCTTCTCAACAGGTTAGCTACAAGGTCGCTGAATGAGAAGACTCCGTATGAGGCGTTTCATGGAAGAAAACCTAATCTCAGCCATCTTCGAGTGTTTGGTTGCATAAGATTTGCTAAGATGGAGCAGCCTCACTTGAAGAAACTCGAGGACAGATCACGAATGCTGGTACACTTGGGTACAGAACCAGGATCAAAAGCATACCGTTTGTTTGATCCTAAAACTCGAAAGGTTGTGGTTAGTCGTGATGTTATTTTTGATGAAACACGAAGCTGGGACTGGGATAAGAGACATTTAGAACAGGGTGAAGTCGGAGGTTTCAGGATCAATGTAGGAGGTTTTGGTAATCATGGCATTCAAGGAGCAGAGTTCGAAACAGAGCAAGGTGAAGTCAGGTCAGAATCTGATAATCATGATGATGGTGGAAATAGTGATAATGTTGATGACAATGACGAAGAGGTGTCAGAACAACCAGTGATACTAAGAAGAACTACGAGACATAGGACGAAACCGGCACACCTTGAGGACTATGTCTTACCGGATCATCTGGATAAGTATGCTCTGTTTGTTGAGGAAGAAGGAGAGCGATTGTTGATGTGCCTAAACAATGAGCCAAGAGATTATTATGAAGCACAAGAATCATAAAAATGGATGAAGGCATGTGAGGAGGACATACACTCTATTGTTAAGAATCACACTTGGAATCTTGTTGATCTTCCAATTGGGGCAAAGCCAATAGGTCTGAAGTGGGTCTTTAAGCTCAAAAGGAACTCTGATGGCAGCATAAACAAGTACAAAGCTAGGCTTGTAGCTAAGGGATATGTACAGAGGTATGGTATTGATTTTGAAGAGGTGTTTGCTCCGGTTGCGCGAATCGAAACAATTCGTCTTCTGATTAGTCTTGCAGCAACGAATGGATGGGAGATACACCATCTTGACGTGAAGACAGCATTTCTTCATGGAGAACTGTAAGAAACTGTTTTCGTTACTCAGCCAGAGGGTTTTGAAGTAAGAGGCTCATAGGACAAGGTTTACAAGTTGAATAAAGCCTTGTACGGCTTAAAACAAGCACCAAGGGCTTGGAATGATAAGCTAAATCAAATTCTCAAGGATCTGCAGTTTAAGAGGTGTACTAAAGAGCCGTCGGTTTATCGGAAAAGAGTGGATCAAGGTTTTATTGTTGTCACAGTATATGTTGAAGATCTGTTTGTGTCAAGAACAGATATAAGAGTCATAGAGGACTTTAAAAAAGAGATGGCAACTAAATTTGAGATGAGTGATCTCGGAAGATTAACCTACTATCTTGGGATTGAGGTATGTCAGCATCAAGGAGGAATTACATTAAGCCAAGGTCGTTATGCGTTGAAGATATTGGAAGAAGCAGGGATGAAAGACTGCAATATGGTTCACACACCCATGGATGAGGGATTGAAGTTGTCAAAGTCTCCAAAAGAAAAAGATATAGATGCGACTAAGTATAGGAAAACTGTTGGTTGTTTTCGTTATTTGCTTCACACAAGGCTGGATTTGTCATACTGTGTTGGGGTGCTAAGTCGTTATATGCAGAATCAGAAGGAGTCACATGGTGTGGCAATGAAGCAGTGTTTGAGATACTTGCAAGGAACAACAACATTTGGACTGACGTTTGCAAGATCTACTTCACCAAGAGTTTCAACCGAGCTAGTTGGTTACAATGACAGCAGTCACAATGTGGATCCAGACGATGGCAAGAGCACGACTGGTCATGTTTTCTATCTAGGAGACAGCTTGATCACTTGGTGTTCACAGAAGCAAGATACGGTGGCGTTATCTTCGTGTGAGGCTGAGTTCATGGCCGGCACCGAAGATAAATATAAACAGGAGAAATTTGTTTGCTAATTAAAAGTGTCTCATCGTGTTGCTATCCACAGTGGCAAGCATTGCGCGTAGTGTTCATTGGCGTGAATAGAGAGTAGCCTGTTCCTTATGAGTCTGTCAACGCGTTTGATGAATAGTGGAGGAGTTACAGGAGGTTCTCCATGTCGGCGGTTATTTCTCTCCTTCCAGAGGGAGTGTACTATCGTATGAAAAGTGTATCGTAACAAGAAGAGAGCAGATTTCCCCAAAGAGTTATCCGTGAGGAGTTCCAGAATGGTCTCCCAATCTGTGGTGAATGTGGTGTTGAGAAGCTTGGAGGCAAGGTCTGTCCATATTTCCGCCAAATAGGAGCAAGTGAACAAATGATTCCGCGTTTCCTGAGTAGCAGAACAGAGGGCACAGGACGGGTCCACAATTATGCTCTAGGATTGCATGCGGTCTCCTGTTGTCAGTCGGTTTAGTGTTGCTAGTCAGACAATGAAAGAGTATTTGGAAGTAGCTTGAGAAAACCAAACTCCCTTGTACCTCCGCTGACCTTGAATCCTAATGTATTCCCATGTTTCTTTGGTGCGGAAACATGGTTTAAAAGAATCCCCTTTCCCCTTCCACAAGACTCTATCAACATTCTGAATTAAGAACTTTACCATTGGAGGTATATTTTTCACTTGCATCTTATGAAAGTTATTATTAGCTCTGAATTTGTATCTTTTCTATTTAAAATAATGTTAACATATTTGTTTACATCTTTACCATCGGAGATGCCCTATGTGATCATTTGATTCCCCCCGTTCAGATTTTCTAAGAAACTGATGAAACTAATATCCGAAATTCCGAATTATTGTTTGATACTGAACATATGAGAAAACTTTCATCAAGAACAAAAGTTTAAGCTCATTCAGTTTGATAAAATTCTTGTTACCCTCAAATTAATTTTATAATGTAAACTATCATTTGCGGTATGAACAGGTATGCGCCAAGAGTTGACTGACAATATGTATAGTCTTCGTCTAAATCTAAGTTCAGCAAGGCAGTAAGATTCGATCGTGACTGATTATGTATATTTTAATATGTATTCGTCAGCTAACTTGTATATATACGTTGGTCTGGTTAATATATGCAAAACACAAGATTCATGTTCAGTTTTTGTATAAGCCATGCATTTGATCAAATGACATCGGTATAGTTTGAACTACGATGTTAATGACCTTAAAAATTGCATACAGCAATCATTAAGCCACCTACCACACAATGACGATGGAAGGTGTTATCCAACAAAAACATCAAAGCTTTATAATTGACCTAGTGTTTTTACTTGACGACAAAAACAAAAACCAAAACTAGATTCACTAGCGTGCAAAAAAACAAAACAAAAAAAAAAAAAAAAAAAGTAGAAGAAGAGGAAAGGTTANCTGTACATATCACCCCAGAAAAAAACAAAAAACGATGTCCAAAGCAAATGCACGAATCACCTGAATGCGATATCTCCAAAGCCTACGCACGAATCACCGAAAAGCTTTTTCGATATCTCCAAAGCCTACGTAAAAGAAAGCGATATCTCCGAAGCCACGGTCTGTATAAATACATAAGAGCATCAGCAATTAGCAGCATTCTAGTTCTAGAAAACATCCAAACACAACATAAAGCTCTTTTCACTTAGCTTCCAAACTTTTCTTGCTTGTAACAATGGGGGATATTGATCCAAGTTACGTCCAAGCACCAGAGCATAGAAGAGATTCGAATTTCATCCCTAACCAACCCGAAGAAATACGTGTGATTGATCTCTCGCGCCTCGATGATCCCGAAGATGTCCAAAACGTTATCTCAGAGATCGGTGACGCTTGTGAGAAATGGGGATTCTTTCAGGTGATTAATCATGGTGTGCCTTGCGCCGCAAGGCAACGTGTGGAGAAGAGTGCGAAGATGTTTTTCGATTTGCCAAAGCAAGAGAAGGTAAAGGTGAAGAGAGACGAAGTGAATCAAGTAGGGTATCACGATGGAGAACACACGATAAACGTTAGAGACTGGAAAGAAGTGTTCGATATGTATTTCAACAATCCAGTGGTTATTCCTTCATCCACTGATCCTGAAGACGAAGGTATAAGGCTTGTTTACAACAAGTGGCCTCAGTTTCCTTCTGATTTCAGGTAACTCCTTTTAACCAAAGTAATTCGAACCTCATGTTTACTAAATCAATTGGAGTCACATTAATCTTATCCTCCTAACGCTGCATCCACCAATGTATATGACAAGCTTATAACTTACGCATAGCACACAAGATTCGGATGATATGATTTTGTTTTATTATTCAATTATGTAAGCTAATTTCTTTTCTTTATTTTCTTTTATTATTAGGGAAGCATGCGAAGAGTATGCAGGACACGCTGAGAAATTAGCAATGAAGCTCTTAGAACTAATTTCATTAAGCTTAGGCTTACCAAAAGAGCGTTTTAACGATTACTTCAAAGAACAAATGAGTTTTTTCAGATTAAATCGTTATCCTCCATGTCCATAACCTGACCTAGCTTTAGGTAATGGTCACCACAAAGACCCAGACGTATTAGGTTTACTGGCTCAAGATGACGTTGGGGGATTACAAGTGAAACGTAGATCGGACGGTGTTTGGTTTCCCGTTAGACCCGTCCCTAATGCTCTTGTCATCAATTTAGGCACCTGTATGGAGGTAATTAATTTCATATATACACAACATTACGAGATTCTAGCTATTATAATTAATGAGTATTACTATCACTATTACTAATAATATAAATGATAACATAGGTATGGACGAATGATAAGTACTGGAGCGCAGAGCATAGAGTGGTGGTGAACACAACAAGAGAGAGATACTCAATACCATTCATCTTGTTGTCTTCACACGATGTGGAAGTGAAGCCATTAGAAGAGCTTGTGAGTCCTGAAAACCCTCCAAGGTACAAAGGCTATAAATGGGGTAAGTTCTACGCCAGTAGGAACAGAAGCAATTTTCAAAGACAGGATATCGAAAACATTCAAACTGATGACTTCAAAGTTGTGAAAGAATAGACTATATGTCAATGGTTTATCTTTTACCTTACCAATCATATTAATCAAATAATGTGTGTGAGTGTGATTTGTGTCAGAATTAATAAATTTGATAACTTCTGTGTATTGGAAGTAGCAGGATTTGTATGTGATTAAGTTTTCTTTTCTTCTTTTCTCATGTATTGGCAAAACAGGGAAAAAAAGAAGAAGATGACATTCGTGCATAATAAACCAGTAAAACAAATTATATTAATTGATTTGTGACTAGAGAACCACTGAATGTAACTATGTACGTAAATGTGGACCTCTTTTGATCTGTTCTGTGTTCACAAGTGAGAAATTCGAACTCAAATTCATAATTATGTCATTTTTCATGTAGAGAATTTTCATATTAGCTTTCCACTACGACAAAGTCTAATATACATTTTATTTTGTCTAATGTAAATACTTAATATTTAAGCGAAAACTTAAAAGAAAAAAAAAAGGAAAAGAAAAAAAAACTCCAGAAGTGATTCAGTGAATAAACTACAAGAAAGCACACGAACAACATCTAAACCTGGAAATAACTTTCAACTTCTTTTTCTTAAATTCCGACCAATTTGATGATTCCAGTTGATCATTTAATTCTTCCATTCAAATTTGCTAAGAAACTGATAAAATCAATATCCGAGATTCTGAATTATATATTGTTTTGAAACACTTAGTTTTGTTTTCTAATTTCTCATATGTTTAATCAAATATATAATTCGAATTATAAGTGTTTAAATATAGGTTTTAAACAAATAGAAACATTCAAAACAATATATAATTCGGAAAATATATAAAACACTTAGTTTTGTTTTCTATAATTAAGCAGATGTATATGCCTATATGATATGTTAGTATGTATTTTTATGTGTAAACCAATTTTTTTTTTTGGAATATTAAGAATATGTTGTAGTATGTGTAATATTTTGTAGTTCATATACTAAATAATTTATAAGTTAATTTTCCAAACTATGACTATAAATCTATAGTATATATAATAAACTAACATTTTTAGTGTTGGTTCTATAGTCCAAACCCGTCATGCTAGGCGGATCACGCAACCTGTTCAAAGAATTTTGATCCGCAAAAATTCATCATATGAAACCCGTGAAAGTAATAAAATAGGGGAAAAAACTGGATTGACCCAAATTAAGAGGTTAATTACTAAACTAACTCATAAAATGTGAGGGTTAGATGAATTATTTTTTTGCCTAAAATACCTTTTTGTGCTTTGTTAAAAAAAAAAAGTCAAGTTTACCCTCCCAACATTTAAAAAAAAATCAAAATATTTTCAAAAGTTTGTCGACTAGTTGTGACAGATTTGTTATTATACGACAGATTTGTTTTTGCACAACAGAATTATTTTTACATGACAGATTTATTATGACAGATTTTTTTTGGACGAGAGATATTTTTAATGATAATTATGACAGATTTATAATTAGTGGCAGATTTATTTTTCAGGACAAACTTATTTATATAGACACAACACAACAGATTTTCATAATATATGGTAAGTTTTATATAATATCTGGTAGATTTGTTTTTACAGTTATTTCAGATTTATTTTTATTATTAAAAATTTGTCATAACATGACAGCTTTTTTAACAGAAAATTAATTACTAATTTGACATCTAGTGACAACAGATTTGTTTTAAGTTGCAACAGATTTTTTTATTTAAACAAAAATATGTCGTTTGATAACAGATTTATTAATATTTTTTTTAAATTGCTAAAATAACCTACAAAAATACATATATTATGACTGATTTATTCACCGTATGACAGTTTTTTTTTTGCTTCAGAAAATCTGATGTTTGATAACAGATTTATTAGATATAGTGACAACAAATTTGTTTTATATTATGACAGTTTTTTTCTTACAAAAATAATATTTTTATATATATCATATTTTTAAAGAATTTTTTAAACATCATATTTGATACACTATATTTTTTATAAATCATATGTTACAAAATATTTTTAATTATTTTTTTAAATCATATTTTATATGTTATATTTTTTTTATAAATCATATACTGATAGTATTTTTAACATCATATTCTTATACATTGTTTTTTGTAAATCATATTTTATTCTTCAAAATGTTTAAACATCATATTTTTATATATTTTATTATATTTTCATATATCATATTTTAATAAAATTTTATACATTATATTTTTAGTTATATTTCATAAATTATAATTTTTTATAAAACTTATTTAAAAATTATAAAAATTATTTAAAATTTATAAAAATTATTTAAAAATCAATATTTTTGAATATTATTTTATACATTATATTTTAAAATCATATTTTATATTTTTTATTTTTAAATCATATTTTAAATCATAGTTTTAAACATTATATTTTTAAGTTATATTTTTATACATTATACTTTTTT
The DNA here is from genome assembly GCF_000633955.1 of Camelina sativa. NCBI lineage: Eukaryota > Viridiplantae > Streptophyta > Magnoliopsida > Brassicales > Brassicaceae > Camelina > Camelina sativa. Next base: position 8,634,990 of record NC_025685.1, on the reverse strand, counting down.
GTTTTTTCTTTTAAAAAGTTGAAAAAAAAATTATAGTAATGAGATAGGATGGAGTGTTAATCTAGCAATTAATTGCAAAATTTGGGTCTAACTAGTGTATTTTCACAATAAAATATAGTATGTGAGGCTAAATGTTACCTTTTATCAAATCAGTTTTTCAAATTTTTAAAGAACAATACCTCGTCACTCACCTTCTTAAAAAATGAAAAAATAAAATCCGTCTATATTTACAATTATGCTTGTTACCTTTTAAAACACTTAGTTTCTATAAAAAAATCGATTCTTGTTTATTAAATTAATTATTTAATGCCAATGGCATACCTGTAAATAAGTGTCAACTTCAGGATTTATTTTATAATTGTCTCCAAAAATGTATATATAAATTATTAGTACTCTTCGTCTAAATCTACGTTCAGCAACGCCTTAGTAAGATTCGATCGTGACTGATTATGTATTCGTCAGCTAACTTGTATATATATATATATATATGTTGGTATGGCTAATCTATATAATAACAATCCGAAAAAATGCGACTAACAGTTGTGTTTTTTCAATCGTACCTTTTAGATAATTTTAAAAAAGTCGTGATGGATCATTAAAACAGTTATTTATGAAAAGTTAGAACTGTTAACTGTAGAGTTATGATTATTGGAACATTTGTATCTTTAGAAATCTATATATATATATATATATATATATATATATATCAGTTTGAACTGTTTTTCATTTTTTTTGCCATGACACAAAATCAACTAAAATTTCAATCTCAACGGTTTATAAATTTTTCTAAATTACTTTCTAGCATTCATTCTTATAAAAGTCAAGAAATTACTCTAATTCTTGATTTAACAAAAGACTTTTGGAATGATAAATATAACAGCAAACCGAATAAATGCCACCAAAAGTTGTGTTTTTCAATCGTACATTTTGGATAATTTTCCAAAAAAATCTGTAAAAAAAAATAAATTGTGTGTTTTACAAATTTTTTGTGATTGTTCATTATAACGGTTTTTCATAAAGTTGCAACTGTTCATTATAGAGTTGTGTTTATTCGAATATTCATATCTTTTAATATATATATATATATATATATATATATATTCTGTTTGAACTGTTTTCATTTTTTTGTCATGACACAAAATAATATAAACTTTTAATTTCAACGGTTTTTACAGCTTTTCTAAATTATTCTCTAGCATTCATTCTTTTAAAAGTAAATAAATTCCTCCAATTTTGATTTAACAAACGATTTTTGGAATGATAAATCTAATTTACAACTTTTAGTTAATTTTAAATATAAAAATTTAATGAAAATACTTCGAATTTTTTTTCCAAGAGTTAGATGGAGTATATAGTGAGTTTTTGAATTTGACTTTTCAATATGGTAATAAAGATGTATTCTATTTAAAAGCAGTTTATATGGGTTATTAGGTATAAATATAATCCAGTGCATACACTACAGTTGCGATCTTTCATAATACATTTTCGTAATTTTTTTGTTTTTATTTGTTTTTAAAAAAAAAATTGAAATTGTTGTATCTGTTCATTGTGGAGTTGTGTCTTTTCACTATATTTTATTTATATTTTTCATCACAATTTTTCATTCTAATAGGTGTGTCTATTTAAATAGTCATGACTTTGAACTCTCTTTCTATTTGTCTCTTCATTAGTAACTAACAAGTTCATTGAAACAAAATTTTCCATTTTATGTTGCATCTACATAATTGAATATTAATATCGAATATTCAATGTTATTCTATAATCTAACTAAAATTTTAGAAATGGTTATAGCAATAGAGAAATTTAATACAACTTAATAAAGAATTTACATTTGCGTCTATTTATCGTAACTTTTCTTTAAAAAATAGTTTAATATTTAAAAATAATAATAACAATCTGTATAATATTTAATGTTTTCTAGGTTTGTGTTTTTGGTGATGATGATTTCTGGGTTTGAGTAGTGTTAGTGTTCTTGAGGATGGGATAGATTAGGTGGAGAATCTTAGTATATAGGGTGTAAGCTTAGATTCGTTTGTTTCCCTTCTGGACTAGAGTTAGAAAGGCTAGTTTCTCTCTGATCAATTAAAACTAGGTCTTAGACATTTCCACACCCAAAAAGTGCTTGATGAAATATCTGACCAACTAATGCTAGAGACTTGCATGCCTAGCCTAAGAGATTAGTTGTCTAGGGTGTTTGTTGACGTGAATGAATTTGTTTGTCATGTCTGCTTGATCATGTTTCTTTAGCGAGAGTTAGGTTTGGAAGTGGTTGAGTCTGAGTAGATTATGTCAAGAGATTGGATTAGCAAAGTTGTGATGTTTATTGTCTATGGATAGTTTGCTTGTGGCATGTTAAACACTCTGTAGACTAGGAGACTCTGCCTACATCAATTACTCCCATCCTTAGGACCTCTATCTTTCTGATTGTTATTTGCATTCCTGACACTGTTTCAGTTCTTGTTGTTTAGTTCATGCTTAGAATTGTTTCAGTTTTTACTTATTCATGTTCGCTTCTTGTCATGCATGTTTGTTTCTAGTTCTCTAGTTTATTTCCGTTTTGCATTTTGATCATTCTAGGATTGTTCGACATAAACACTCTCTTTGAATTGGCTTGACTTGTGATATCTTGATCCTGTTTTGGTTGTTAGTAAAGTTCCCATTTGGATTGACACCTTAACTATTACAATTGCATAAGGTTAACTAAACCTACTATGATAGACATACAAAAATCCTAGTTTCATTGGGCTTTAGCCTTTGCGTGCATATGTTGATATTGTAGAACCCTAAAGCTATGTGTATATAAATTGTTGTATGATGAATTAATAATTTGACGCATGCGCTGTAGTCACTTTACCTCTGCCGCGTCCAGCTCATCATCCTCCCTTTCCACGACCACTACCTCTACCTTGACCACGATCGCCCCACCAGTCAGGAAACCCAACAATTTGCCAACAATCATGTTTTGTATGACATGTTCTCCTGTAATGCGAACAAATCATTATGTTTCCTGACTTCAAAATCGACACAACAAAACTTCACGTATGTAAATTCAATTTTATTGCTACCCTGATGATCAGATCTGCTCACGTATCCAACAGCTTCAGTCAAAGCTTCTTTGACTGACAAGCCATCGACTCATGTGAATCCCGGCGAGCAACAAAACCAACCGCATCATGCACTTGTTCACAAACTCAAGTAGAGGGAAGTCGTTGTTCCTCTTGGATGACTTTTGAATAAGCTTCCCTAAGAGAAGGTAAGGGCTTCGTGCCAACCAAATTCGTGCAAAGACCACCAAACTAGGCATCATCAAGCCCTAACAAAAACTGATGAAGCTTCTCCTTCTTTGTTTCTTTGGCATACTTATCAATCACGCCACACAAACAACCTCCACAAGAACACACTGGAGGAGGAAAATAATTACGCAACTCATCCCACAAGGTACACAATTTACCATAATTGGTAAACCTTGTCTTGTGTTTTGCTGGAGTGCATTCAACATCTTCTCAGTCCACTCATTACAATTGACTCCATTCAAAGTAACAGAAGAAATCGACGTTCTCGGATTGTCCGAACTGGACAACAAGTATGGTGACACCGCCACCATTTAAACCGTATGTTCAATCAGCTTCTTGATGCTTTGGTCTCTGTTTTCACTATCGTTAAACAAGAGGAAAACCGAAGAAGAAAGAAAGAACTCTTAACTAAAGAGACAACAAACAATCGAAACTATCGATAGAAAACAAATATTAGGTTTTGTTTTAATTGTTTAGTGAGTGAGAGGATACAATTTATACACAGAGAAATACACAAGAAAGGGAAGAAGATATATACAGTTATTATGAATAATCAAGAGGAGAGATTTGAGTCAATCAAATCTTCCATTCAGATATATACATTCCAAATGATATATACATTTATGTAAGGTTTTTAACCGATTGGAGTAATACGAATCGAATGACTTAGTCTGAAACTTGATGAACCTAATTGAAATTAGAAACTGAAAGAGATAGAGAAAATAATGACACACGAGATTTAACGAGTTCACGCTCCTTAACCGGAAACGCTACGTATCGCCGAAGATTGTACTCCGGAATCCACTAGATCCTTTGTGGTAATTGTTCTCGATTACAAGACTCTCAAGCTTTCTCTCATTTCTCTCTCTCTCTCTACCCAATCACTCAACCTTCTGTAACAAACTCTTCGAGTTCTCTTAATCGAAGAAGATAAAGATCAAAGAGAGTTATAAAAGAAGAAGACAAAACTACCCTCGTTGACTCTGGCATCTCAGTCTTCTGTCTCACGTGTGAACCACGTGCTTCGCTTGAAAGCTTCTTGAGATAATACACTGCTTCCTCGAGAGTCTCTTCCACACTTAGACACATTCTTGAAGACAACATTAGAGCCACAACTTACAAATCTCCACCTTGGCTCTTATGGTCTTCTGCATCCACTTGACCTAATACTTGGATTCCCCTCCGGTACCTAAAGGAAAGGGTACCTCGCGAGGTTACTCTCCACCACCACACAAACGAGTGAGAGCCCCAAAAATTGATACCTCTGACCTGATACAAGAAAACGCCTTAACCCTCATAGAACGCCTGACCAACACCACCTTTCAACGCATGTGGGCTCTTTTTCCTTTCCTCACCAACAGATGGAACCTGCGAGGAAACGTTTCGGGTTCAGATCTAGGACAGGACTGTTTTCAATTTAAATTCAAAAAAGAAGAAGATCTGCACCAAGTTCTGGCTAATAGGTCTTACCACTTCGACCAATGGATGGTCATCTTACAAAAATAGGAACATATTATCTCATCCACCTTTCCTGCAATGATCCCATTTTTGATAGAAATCCAGGGGCTCCCTAAACATTACTGGAAGATCGAAATGCTACAAACCATTGGGGAGATCTTGGGAGAACTCCTGGACTGGGAAATCACTACCTCTGCTATCCAACACAAAGGAGACAATAGTCGAATTTGTGGATGGTAATGAGGTTATAGTGTACCTTGACTATAAAAACCACAAAAATCATTGTACCTACTGCTTACGCCTGTCTCATGATAGGACTAAGTGCCCTGGACTGCAATCCCATGAAGCAAATCCACCTGTTGCAGGAAAACAGACATTGGACCTCCCAAACCAAAGGCCAGCATCAAGGAATTACTATACCCCTCAAGATAACTTCTTGCCCCCCAAAAACCACCAACTAAGCTCAGAGAGAGTTTCCTTACCTGGCCACAACCCAAATCCTAAGAAACGATACTTTGCTAATCTGGAGGGTAGGGAGAGCTCTTTCTCTGGCTCCAGACAGCATCATTTGAGTCGCAAGAATCCTAAAGATGACAGGCAATACTCTCGGCCCCGTAGAACCCCACCTCGCTTTCTAGCATCCTCCTCAGAGGGAGGTAGGGGATCCTTGTCCCAACGCCATCATGCTCAACCGATCCGTAACCTTCAGTGGAGAGAAAAACCTATCTCTTCAGTGGATGAGCATGGTAACCCTTCTGTATCCTCTCGAGCAAGACGCCCACCTCTGGAGCGTGATGTAACTAGCCCGGACCCGAACACACCACCACCAAGAGAGGAAGTACAACCCCCTCCCCTACCACATTCACTACCATCATCACCTACTGACCCCCCATGCAGAGCTCAAGTCTTGGAGGATCTGCGAGAAGTCACCATTCAATACATCTTTTGCCCGGACCCATCAGAAAGTGCTGCTCGCCGAATGAGAGTGATGCAGAGTGAAGCAGACGATCTCATGGAAAAAAACTGCAGATTCAATCATTGCCTACCAGAACACTCGAGAGGAAGAACCATCACTGAGCTGCCTTGTGGGAGAGGTTAACCCTCAAAGCCCATGTCATACCAATACTGACCTCCCAGTTTTAGGTAAAAGTGGCCCAGGTCCAAGTAAGAGAGGAAGGGGACGTCCTCCTGCACATAAACAAACAACAAAACCAAATCAGAAATTACTGGGAGCAAAAACACAAAAACGAAACTTTACACAAGGATCCCCAAGGAAAATTCCTCTGACTTGTGATGTGGAGAAACCAAACTCATCTAAGGCAACTCACAAGAAAGCCTCAAAACCCTTCCCAAAAACCAGAAACCACTCCCCCAAGTCATAGAACTCAATCCCAGATATGCATCGGACCTCTGCTCAAACTCCTGCTACCTCTCATCAACCTTCTTCTTCGGGACCCCCACTGATTTCCATGATCCCTAAAATCAAGAAAAGTAAAGCGGATTTTCAGAATCCCCTAACCCAAGTTCCTTAAGAATGGTGAGCTGGAACTGTTGTGGGATGGGGAACTCCATAACAGTCCAGCAAATCCGGGAAATACACAAAAGTATCTTCTCATACCTGTTGTTCCTCATGGAGACGAAGAATTCAGATGAGTCGGTTCTTAAAACGCTCCAATGGCTTGATTATCCTTCTAACCACCTGGTACCGCCACAATCCCCAGGAGCTGGAGGTCTAGCCCTTTTCTGGAAAAACAACATTGAGGTTGAGATCCTCAAATCAAGCTCCCATTTTATTGACACAAAAATAAAAGCAAAAGGAAAATTTTTCTTTGCTACCTTTCTTTATGGGGAACCGGATAGACCAAAAAGATTGGCAGCCTGGTAGGATCTCCAAGAATATACGGCTGATAGATCATCACCATGGGTTATCACGGGAGACTTCAATGATATTATACACTCATCAGAAAAATTCGAGGGTCCCCAACGCTCCGAGGGTTCTTTCTCTGATCTCAGATCCTTCATATCTCTTGCAGACCTGTATGACCTCAAGCACACTGGTAACTGCCTCTCCTGGAGAGGCAAAAGACACTCTCACCTTATTAGATGCAGACTCGACCGTGTTATGGCCAACAGTGAGTGGATTTTATCTTACCCGTCTGGTAGAAGTGAGTACCTACGCTTTAAGGGCTCAGATCATCGCCCTTTAGTAACATCTTTTGACCCAAAAAAGAAGAAACATCCTGGTATTTTTCGGTTTGATAGGAGGTTAAAAAAAACCCTGAGGTAAAAGCCCTAGTCTCCAAAGCGTGGAATGCTTCCCCAAACCAATGTGTTGATTCTCGACTCACAAAATGGAGTCAGACTCAACACTTGAATAGCCAAAAAGAAATCCTTACCCTTAGAGACCAATTGGAGGAAGCAATGTCCGATGATACTGCCCCTCAGGAAAACATTGACCTGTTAAACAATAAAATGTTGCTCGCATATCAAAAAGAGGAAGCTTTCTGGAAGCAGAGAAGTCGAAATCTCTGGCTGGCATTAGGAGACAAAAACACGGGTTTCTTCCATGCGACAGCAAAATCCCGCAATGCTTTCAATAATATATTAGTTATAGAGGACCCTGAGGGTAGATCAATGTATGAAGAAAAGGATATTGCTTCTACAATCTCAAACTATTTTAAAAGCTTGTTCAAAGCAGAACTTGGAAACTGCATAGCGGTGGTGGAAGCAGGATTGTCCCCGTGTATCACTCAGGACATGAATGAAACCCTAACCATCGAAGTCAAGAATGCATGTTTCTCAATTTATGCAGACAAAGCCCCAGGCCCGGATGGATTCTCAGCTAGCTTCTTCCAAGCAAACTGGGATACGATAGGTTCAACCATCACTTCTGAAATACAAGCTTTCTTCACATCTGGCTCTTTACCCCTGAAAATCAATCTTACACATGTCAGGTTGATCCCTAAGCTTGTTAACCCGCAAAAAGTCTCGGACTATAGACCCATTGCACTTTGCTCTGTCTACTATAAAATTATATCTAAGATCCTAGCCAAGAGGCTTCAACCCATCCTCCATGTGTGTATCTCCAAAAATCAATCTGCATTTGTCCCACAGAGAGCCATTTCAGATAATGTATTGATCACTCATGAATCTCTACATTACCTGAAAACCTCGAAAGCAAAAAGAAGTTGTTATATGGCAGTAAAAACTGACATGAGCAAGGCCTATGACCGACTAGAATGGGAATTCATCAGAGCTGTTATGGAGCGAATGGGTTTTCACCTCACTTGGATCCAATGGATCATGCAATGCATTACCACGGTGGAATACTCTTACCTTCTGAATGGACAAGCTAGAGGCAAGTCACTCTTGAACGTGGAATCCGCCAAGGAGATCCGCTTTCTCTATACCTCTTCATCATGTGCAGTGAAGTGTTGTCTGGTCTATGCTCAAAAGCTCAGACCCAAGGAAATCTGCAAGGTATACGAGTTGCAACGAATAGCCCCCGGGTTAACCACCTTTTGTTTGCTGATGACACGATGTTCTTCTGTCGAGCTGACTCCCAAAGTTGCTCTAAATTGAAAAGCATCCTGCGGATCTACGAACAAGCTTCAGGTCAGAGGATAAATCAAGACAAATCATCAATCACCTTTGCAGCAAAAACCCCATCACCAATGAAAGAGGCAGCAAAGAGGATCTTGGGTATTCAAAAAGAGGGAGGACAAGGAAATTACTTGGGCTTACTAGAGCTCTTTGGCCAAAAGAAAAAGGATATTTTTAGCATGATTGTGGATATAATCAAGCAGAAATCAATAAGCTGGTCCTTAAGATTCCTCTCCTCTGCGGGCAAACTAACCTTGTTGAAATCCGTCTTAGCTGCCATGCCCACCTATATTATGTCCTGCTTTAAGCTCCCAAATAATCTCTGCAAAAGGATCCAGTCAGCACTTACTAGATTCTGGTGGGACCAAAATACTGAAAAGAAAAAGATGTGTTGGATCTCTTGGAAACGAATGACTCAACCTTTCAATCCGGGTGGCTTAGGCTTCAGAGATATCTACTCTTTCAATGACTCCCTCCTCGCCAAAATTAGTTGGCGACTCCTCACGTCTCCCAACTGCCTCTTGGCAAAAGTCCTTCTAGGCAAATACTGCCCCAACTTGAACCTATTGGACTGCTCAGTCCCAAACTCAGCATCACATGGATGGCGAAGTATCTGCATTGGGAGAGAACTATTGAAACCGCATGTGGGACGCCTTATTGGTACTGGTGCCTTAACTCCCCTGTGGACTAATCCTTGGATATCCCTAGATACTCCTACAACCCCAATGGGACCATCAACCGAGGAATCTCACCTATGGACAGTTGCTGACCTCCTAGTACCAGGTACCTCCGTATGGAACATTGACATCATTAAGCGAGTGCTTCCTGCATATGAAGCAGATATCATCAAGCTAAAACCTAGCAAACAAGGTGCAGAGGATATATGGGCTTGGCTTCCTTCTCAAGAGGGAATCTATACCACCAAATCAGGATACTACACGGCTAAATCAGAAGATCTAAGGCAAACCCCTCCTAGTAGTTCCCATTCACCCCCCCCCCCC
>NC_025685.1:8602874-8625050 GCF_000633955.1 Camelina sativa | reverse complement strand
CCCCCCCCCCCGTTTAATTGGCACTCAGATGTCTGGGGTCTCAAGATTTCTCAGAAAATAAAAATGTTATTGTGGAAGATTGTACAACAGGCCATCCCAGTGGGAGCAAATCTTACTCGCCGCAACATCTCAGAGGTATTAAAGTGCCCACATTGTAATGCAAGTGAATCTGAAATCCACTTGTTCTTTACTTATCCGTTTGTGGTCAGTGTCTGGAACCTGGATCCTTTTAGCAATTTTTTTTCTCCACAACTCCTGCCCTCTACCTCTGAAGGTATCACCAAAACAAACCAATTGCTTTGTCTACCACCAACTGGTATTGGAGGAGGCCCCCTATCTCCGTGGATACTCTGGATCCTATGGATGACACGGAGTAAGATGATCTTCAATAAAGAGCACACAAGGGCTGACGAAGCCATTCAACTCGCAATCATCAAGGCAAAGGAGTGGCAACTGGCGCAATCGGAGAAAACAAGTCAACAACCAAAACCCAAAATGTTTTCTTTTCCTAATCGAACACAACAGAATGTGGATTTGATTACATGTTTCACAGATGCCTCGTGGATCTCAGAACCAAAAGCGGGTCTTGGCTGGGTTTTCAAAGACCACCAAGATCGGACTGTGCAACAGGGCTCATCCTTGGCACTCTATGTCTCTTCCACCTTGATGGCCGAAGCTTTAGCAACTCTTACTGCGGTAGAAGTTGCAATCGCTTCGGGTTTCACCCATCTATCAGTAGCCTCAGACTCCCATCGGTTAGTCAAGGCCTTGAATTTGAAGCTCCACTCGAAGGAACTTCACGGGATTCTCCACGATATCCTAGATCTATCAAGTAATTTATCTGTTTGCAATTTTCATTTTATTCCTAGAACCCAAAATCAGATCGCAGATGCTCTTGCGAAGAACGCTCTCAATCTGTCTCTCTCTTGTACAGGGAAAATCTCAATCTGGCTCCTTTTAGCAACTCTTTTTCTCCACAACTCTTGCCCTCTACCTCTGAAGGTATCACCAAAACAAACCAGTTGATTTGTCTACCACCAACTGGTATTGGAGGAGGCCCCCTATCTCCGTGGATACTCTGGATCCTATGGACGACACGGAATAAGATGATCTTCAATAAAGAGCACACAAAGGCTGACGAAGCCATTCAACTCGCAATCATCAGGGCAAAGGAGTGGCAACTGGCGCAATCGGAGAAAACAAGTCAACAACCAAAACCCAAAATGTTTTCTTTTCCTAATCGAACACAACAAAATGTGGATTTGATTACCTGTTTCACAGATGCCTCGTGGATCTCAGAACCAAAAGCGGGTCTTGGCTGGGTTTTCAAAGACCACCAAGATCAGACTGTGCAACAGGGCTCATCCTTGGCACTCCATGTCTCTTCCCCCTTGATGGCCGAAGCTTTAGCAACTCTTACTGCGGTAGAAGTTGCAATCGCTTCGGGTTTCACCCATCTATCAGTAGCCTCAGACTCCCATCGGTTAGTCAAGGCCTTGAATTTGAAGCTCCACTCGAAGGAACTTCACGGGATTCTCCACGATATCCTAGATCTATCAAGTAATTTATCTGTTTGCAATTTTCATTTTATTCCTAGAACCCAAAATCAGATCGCAGATGCTCTTGCGAAGAACGCTCTCAATCTGTCTCTCTCTTGTACAGGGAAAATCTCAATCTGGCTCCTTTTAGCAACTCTTTTTCTCCACAACTCTTGCCCTCTACCTCTGAAGGTATCACCAAAACAAACCAGTTGATTTGTCTACCACCAACTGGTATTGGAGGAGGCCCCCTATCTCCGTGGATACTCTGGATCCTATGGACGACACGGAATAAGATGATCTTCAATAAAGAGCACACAAAGGCTGACGAAGCCATTCAACTCGCAATCATCAAGGCAAAGGAGTGGCAACTGGCGCAATCGGAGAAAACAAGTCAACAACCAAAACCCAAAATGTTTTCTTTTCCTAATCGAACACAACAGAATGTGGATTTGATTACATGTTTCACAGATGCCTCGTGGATCTCAGAACCAAAAGCGGGTCTTGGCTGGGTTTTCAAAGACCACCAAGATCGGACTGTGCAACAGGGCTCATCCTTGGCACTCTATGTCTCTTCCACCTTGATGGCCGAAGCTTTAGCAACTCTTACTGCGGTAGAAGTTGCAATCGCTTCGGGTTTCACCCATCTATCAGTAGCCTCAGACTCCCATCGGTTAGTCAAGGCCTTGAATTTGAAGCTCCACTCGAAGGAACTTCACGGGATTCTCCACGATATCCTAGATCTATCAAGTAATTTATCTGTTTGCAATTTTCATTTTATTCCTAGAACCCAAAATCAGATCGCAGATGCTCTTGCGAAGAACGCTCTCAATCTGTCTCTCTCTTGTACAGGGAAAATCTCAATCTGGCTCCTTTTAGCAACTCTTTTTCTCCACAACTCTTGCCCTCTACCTCTGAAGGTATCACCAAAACAAACCAGTTGATTTGTCTACCACCAACTGGTATTGGAGGAGGCCCCCTATCTCCGTGGATACTCTGGATCCTATGGACGACACGGAATAAGATGATCTTCAATAAAGAGCACACAAAGGCTGACGAAGCCATTCAACTCGCAATCATCAGGGCAAAGGAGTGGCAACTGGCGCAATCGGAGAAAACAAGTCAACAACCAAAACCCAAAATGTTTTCTTTTCCTAATCGAACACAACAAAATGTGGATTTGATTACCTGTTTCACAGATGCCTCGTGGATCTCAGAACCAAAAGCGGGTCTTGGCTGGGTTTTCAAAGACCACCAAGATCAGACTGTGCAACAGGGCTCATCCTTGGCACTCCATGTCTCTTCCCCCTTGATGGCCGAAGCTTTAGCAACTCTTACTGCGGTAGAAGTTGCAATCGCTTCGGGTTTCACCCATCTATCAGTAGCCTCAGACTCCCATCGGTTAGTCAAGGCCTTGAATTTGAAGCTCCACTTGAAGGAACTTCACCGGATTCTCCACGATATCCTAGATCTATCAAGTAATTTATCTGTTTGCAATTTTCATTTTATTCCTAGAACCCAAAATCAGATCGCAGATGCTCTTGCGAAGAACGCTCTCAATCTGTCTCTCTCTTGTATTTGAACCGTCGTTCTGTCAATATAAGAATCTGATTGCCAAAAAAAAATGATAGAAATAGTTTCATGTGCTAGAATTAGCTTACTATCCATTCAATTAGGGTGGTGCCATCAACAATTGAAAGCTCATTTGGTTGAGAATATATACAGCAAAAATTTGGTACAAACCAATATTACAACTAATTTTTTTGATTTGTACTTATATTTTTAATATGTTTTTATGTTTTGTATGTTTTAAAATTTATGAAATGCAATAATTATCTAATTTTATAAAATATAAAATGTTTAAACATTTATACTACTTATATTCTACTTAAATTTTTTTAATTTCAAAAAACTATCTTTTCAAAAATAAGAGATTCAAAATTATATCCTACCATTAGAGGAAGAGATCATTTTAATTAAGATTTTAAAAATTCTTATGCTATAAACAGAAACAGTACATAGTATATTTTTAAAAAATTATAAGAGCCTCAAATTTATATCATACAATTAGACTTGCTCTAATGTCACCATATCTTAACATAAAAAACACATATCACAGTTTTACTTGATTTTCAAGAAAAGATATCACAGCTTTAATTGACCTAGTGGTGATAAGACAAAACTGAAACCAAAACTAGATCACTAGCGCGTGGCAAAATATAAAACTACAAAAATAAACTAATGGTCTACAGAAATATGTCTAGATACATTTTTCTGGTGACAGCATTTTATTACTATAAAGGACATTGTAGTTAAAAACCGACAAAACGTGGGTGAGGAAGTTTGTCTTTCAAGAAACATAATTTCAAGAAGTGTTTAGAGCGATAAATTCAGAGCTTAATCATTTTTCTATCCACATTATATCCTTGAAAGACAAACTTCCTCTAACTACAATGTCTTTTTTTCCTCACACAGTCCTTCCACCATGCTTTTTCTTTCAAATCCAGCTTGGTTTTGTATATTGATAGTTTAGAGACAAGTTATAAAAGGAAGAGTTATTGTTGTAAAAATTGTTCTAGGATGATGTGTAACGATGGAATAGAATGGACAAGCTTTAAGTAAATTCTGAACTCTTCGGTTTTGTTTCTTCCGTTAAGCTATCTCTCTTGGTCACCGTTCCTTTGTGAAAGAGTATATAGACAAGTGACTGACCTCTCTTGCTTTTATTTTTCCAACCTATGTTCCAGTAGCCATGCAAAACAACTGATCATGTGCCGGAAACAACCTGGGTTGCCATTGGACGACTTATCATGCTTCGTGTACTCTGGTATGTATATGTGATGAATGCAACAACGGGTCATTCCAAGGCCGGTGTGTTACTGTGTTATTTGCGGATGGGTTGGGATCTCAAACGTTTAATACTGCAAAGAGTGTACACTTGGCCTTCTCTTTTCATATGTGGTTCACTTTGGATAGGAAGGGGATTACCAGTTGGACTCTCGTCATGTCACTCTTCCTTCTCTTCTCTTCCAGCTGAGGAGCCCTTTTGTTATAAAAATGGATACTGTGATATACTCCACAAGAATATTTCACTTAGGTTAACTTTGCTTTGTTTCTAAACTATCAATGATGTAAATATCTAAATGATCTCGTCGATCTCATCATTATCCCTTCATGCCATTTTTTATGTAGTGGAATAGTTAGGTGTCGTTGAAAAGATTGAAGCCAAATTTTCCTTTTTTGTATTTTGAAATATTCTAAAATCACCCCAAGTTTAATAATAAATCTCACAAAATCACATTTCATATTCTTGATTAAAAAATAAAAAAAAAAACTCTAAAAACAATCAAATCTTCTTAAAACCTCACTCAAATCTTTCAAAACTCTAAAAAGTTAAAATCCTACCGAATCCTTTAAAATTCAAGTTCAATACCTTCCTCTTACTATTTTTATCCTATAGAACAAAAGGATCTGAAAAAAATGATTTTTTAATACCATTTCTTCTCCCTTCCATCACAAGAAGCCATTGGAGGAGGTTTAAAAACCGACAAAACGTGGGTGAGGAAGTTTGTCTTTCAAGAAACATAATTTCAAGAAGTGTTTAGAGCGATAAATTCAGAGCTTAATCATTTTTCTATCCACATTAATTCATACCGTAAAATAGTTTAATGTGTATGCATACGCTGCAAATTAAATCTCATTCATTATATACTTCTTCAATACAAATTTAGAGCGATACATACATTCATACATCATACCCTAAAAAAAACGAATCTCCTTCATTATACTTGAATGCTTTCGGACATGCATGCGAGTTTTGATCTACTTTTTTGGATTTTTTTAATAAGAAAACAGCGAGTTTTGTTTCTTCCTCATTGTTAATTAGGCATCAAGAATTTCTAAAATATGCACGTGACTGGTGAAAAGAGGAATATTTTTACTACCACCTTTTAAGTTTTTTACATATCCTACATTAATTATTCAGAAAATCTGTGAGAAGTCAGAACAAAGCAATGGGCCATTCAAAAATAACGCCGCGACCGACCCGATGGGCAATGGTGCAGACCGAATGATGTGCTGGAATGTGGTTTTAACATCAACATGTGTATTGTGTAACCTGTCCCTTGAGACACGGTACCATCTGTTTTTTGGTTGCAGATACTCTTCTGAAGTCTGGACTGCTCTCGCTAAACCTCTGCTACAACGCCACTTCTCCACAACTTGGCAAGCGGTAGTTGTTAACGTCACAACGCATCAGCACAATCTCATCCAGTCATTTCTTATTCGTTACAGCTTTCAACTCTCGGTCCACTCACTATGGCGGGAACGAAATGAGAGAAAGTCAGCCGCCAACTTCTACAGTTCTACAACCAACCTCATCGCCTGGCTCGATAAACAAATTCGGAACAAGCTTTTAGTCATTCAACGAGAAGGTGATCGACGGTACGAAGCAGCTAACAGGCTTGGTTTGCATCACGAGCTCTTCAGTAAACTTATGCCATTTTAACCTCTAAATGCCTTCTGAAACTTTTGCATCTAATGTAAGTAAACGTTATTTTTTCTTGAATTAATATAGCATTATGTTCAACAAAAAAAAATTCGATCGTGACTGATTATGTATTCGTCAGCTAACTTGTATAAACGTTGGTCTGGCTACTATATGCAAAACACGAGTTTCATGTTCAGCTTTTTTTATTAGCCATGCATTTGAACTGAAGCAATACTATATAATATAACATGGCGCGCATGCCATCGGTACAGTTTGAACTACGATGTTAAATACCTTAAAAATTGCATAAATCAATCATTAAGCCTACAAAAAATCACAGCTTTAATTGGCCTTATTGCTACTTTGAAGACAAAAACAAAAACAAAGACTAGATCGCTAGCGTGGTAAACTATAAAACTACAAAAATAAACTATTATTCTGCGGAGATTTGTCTAGATACATTTTCATTACAAACCATCCACAGCACACCACAAACAAACAAAACGAAGATTTAAGTTTTTCAATTTCGGCACCAATCATAAAACTGCGTCCAGATTCAGATTTAAAATTGTCTCGTGGTCCTCCTCTCTTGACCACCTAACTAAAGCTGCAAATTGTAGTTCTTTGTGTTCTAATTTTAGTTATTATTATACATACTCAGTTTCGATATCTATTTCTTTCTTAGTTGATCATACTTCTGTTTTAATAAAATCCATGATTGTACCAAAAGTAAATTTATTAATTTTAAGAATTTCCTAGCTCAATTTGCTACAAAACCCTTACAAATCATTTGCATCATAATGGCTTTCTTTGAAATGATTACTTTATTCCGAATTTTCTGTCAAGCAAATATATATGTGTGCACCTGTCTGTGTGATATAACGACCATTCTTATGATTTCAGTTGTGATCATTTGATTCTCCTGTTCAATTTTTCTAAGAAACTGATGAAACTAATATCCAAAATTCTGAATTATTGTTTGATACCGAACATATGAGAATTTTCATCAAGAACATCTTAAAAGGGCTTAGCAAACTACGACAAAACATCATCACAGCTTTAATTGACCTAGTGCTGCTAAGACAAAACTAAAACAAAAACTAGATCACTAGCGCGTGGTAAAATATAAAACTATAAAAATAAAACTAATTGTATACAGAGATATGTCTAGATACATTTTTCGTGTCACGGCATTTTATTACTATAAAGGCAACAACAAACCATCGACAGCACACCACAAACAAAACAAGAAAAACGATAGATTCTTAATTTTAGTTTTTTTTTTGGATTTTTTCTATAATTTTCCCTTTGCTTGTTTTATTATTCAATTATGTAAGCTAATTTATTTTCTTTGTTTTGTTTGTTCTCTTTTATTATTAGGCAAGCATGCGAAGAATATGCAAGACACGCTGAGAAATTAGCAATCAAGCTCTTAGAACTAATTTCATTAAGCTTAGGCTTACCAAAAGAGCGTTTTAACGATAACAAATGAGTTTTTTCAGATTAAATCGTTATCCTCCATGTCCAAGACCTGACCAAGCTTTAGGTAATGGTCACCACAAAGTCCCAGACGTATTAGGTTTACTGGCTTAAGATGACGTTGGAGGATTACAAGTGAAACGTAGATCGGACGGTGTTTGGTTTCCCATTAGACCCGTCCCTAATGCTCTTATCATCAATTTAGGCACTTGTATGGAGGTAATTAATTAATTTCATATATACACAACATTACGATATTCTAGCTATCATAACTAATGAGTACATTATTCCTCATAATAAAAATGATAACATAGGTATGGACGAATGATAAGTACTGGAGCACAGAGCATATGTCCGAGATTCCGAATTATTGTTGATCCCGGACATATGAGAAACATTCATCAAGAACATCTACAAAGACCTTAGCAAGGGTTTGATCCCATTGGGTTTTGATATCCCAAATTTTATTGCCCTCAAGTTAATTTTATAATGTAAACTATTATTTGTGGTATGCGCGCGCCAAGAGTTGAGTATATGTAATGTACAATACTCTTCGTCTAAATCTACGTTCAGAAAGGCTTAAATTAGTAAGATACGATCGTCACTGATTTATGTATTCGTCAGCTAACTTGTATAAACGTTGGTCTGGCTAATATATGCAAAACACGAGTTTCGTGTTCAGTTTTTTTATTAGCCATGCATTTGAACTGAAGCAATACTATATAATATAACATGACATAGGTATCGTTTGAACTATAAAGGCAGATTTACGTTTTTCAATTTCGTCACGGCATTTCATAACTATAAAGGCAGATTTACGTTTTTCAATTTCGGCACCACTCATAAAACTGCGTCCAGATTCAGATTTAAAATTGTCTTGTGTCTTGTGGTCCTCCTCTCTCCACCACCTAACTATCGCTCTCTATGTTCTAAATTTAGTTATTGATATACACACTCCGTTTCAATATATATTTCTTGCTTAGTAGATCATACTTCTGTTTTAATAAAATCCAACTTTGTTAATTTTAAGAATTTCTTAGCTGAATTTTCTGCAAAACCCTTACAAATCATTTGCATCAAAATCGTTTTATTTGAAAAGATTTAATTTATTCCGAATTTTCTTTCAATCATATCTATATGCATGTGATATAACGACACTTATTTGTTTCTCAACACTATATGCATGATATTAAAGTCAAGGAGAGCGCAGGAACAACATTTAAAGTTGGAAATAAAATTTTCAATTTATTCTTTGTAAGACCCAACAACCACTTTTATGATTTCAATTGTGATCATTTGAGTATCCCGTTCAATTTTTCTAAGAAAACTGATGAAACTGTTATCCGAAAATTCCGAATTATTGTCGATACCGAACATATATGAGAAAAAAATCATCAAGAACATCTTAAAAGGCCGGCCGGCCTTAGCAAACTAGGATGTTAAATACCTTAAAAATTGCATACAGCAATCTTTAAGCGACTTACCAGACAATGACCATTAAAGGTGTTATGTCACCATATCTTATCCTACAAAAATATCATCACAGCTTTAATTGACCTAGTATTGCTAATTAAGACAAAAACAAAAGAAAAACTAGATCACTAGCGCGTGGTAAAATATAAAACTAATGCATGGTCTACGGAGATATGTCTAGATACATTTATCTGGTGACAGCATTTTATTCCTATAAAGGCAACAACAAACGAACCATCCACAGCACACCACAAACAAAACAAACAAGAAAAGCGATATCTCCAAAGCCTAAGCTGCTAAGCATCACCGCAAAAAAAACAAGAAAAACTGCCATGGGAGATCTCGGAGAAGCTTTTATCCAAGCTCCAGAACACAAACCCAACACACACCTCATTAACTCCGGTGATCTCATTTCCCCCGACGAGATCCCGACCATCGACCTCTCTTCTCTCAAAGATCCAGATCATGACAAGACGGCCATCGCCAAGGAGATTGCAGATGCATGCAAGAGATGGGGATTTTTCCAGGTGGTCAACCACGGCTTGCCTTCGGATTTAAGGCGTCGTGTAGATGAGACAGCGGCTGAGTTTTTCAACCTAACGACGGATGAGAAGAGGAAAGTTAAAAGAGACGAAGTGAATCCTATGGGTTACCACGACGAGGAACACACCAAGAACGTTAGAGACTGGAAGGAGATTTTTGATTTCTTTTTACAGGATTCGACGATCGCTCCGGCGACAACCGAGCCGGAAGATACTGATCTCAGAAGGCTCACCAACCAATGGCCTCAAAACCCTTCTCAATTCAGGTGACCATCTTGATTGTTCTTCACGATACCTAGAGTTTAGGGCCCATTGGGCCTCATTATAAATTCATTATTTAATTAAATCCTGAAAAGTGAATTTTTTTATCGTGTGTGGTAGAGAGATATGCCAAGAATATGCAAGAGAAGTTGAGAAGTTAGCTTTTAAGCTCTTGGAACTTATCTCCATTAGTTTGGGTCTACCTGGTGATCGCTTAGCCGGCTTCTTCAATGACCAAACTAGTTTTGTGCGGTTTAACCATTACCCTCCTTGCCCGAACCCCGACCTAGCATTAGGTGTTGGACGCCACAAAGACGCAGGAGCAATAACCGTCCTTGCCCAAGATAGTGTAGGTGGGTTACAAGTGAGTCGTAGATCCGATGGACAATGGATCCCCGTGACACCGAACCCGGATGCTTTGATCATTAACATTGGCAATTGTATTCAGGTAATTATAAACCAATACGATCAATATATATATATATATATATATATATTTTTGATGTATTCTAGGAACCAATGATGAATGCAATATAAAATTTTCTTGTGGTGTAGGTTTGGACAAATGATAAATATTGGAGTGCAGAGCATAGAGTGGTGGTGAACTCAAGCAAAGAGAGGTTCTCAATACCCTTCTTCTTTTTCCCGTCACATGAAGTCAACATTGAACCATTGGAAGAGCTTATAAGTGAAGACAACCCGCCTTGTTACAAAATGTACAATTGGGGAAAGTTCTTTGTTTCAAGAAACAGAAGTGATTACAAGAAGCTCGAGGTTGAGAACATCCAGATTGATCACTTCAAGGCTTAGTTAAGCACATCGATTATATCTAAGTCTCATGTTAATTTCTCGTGGTTCTTTATTTGGTCAATCAAGTTCAGATTTGTTTTTTTCTTTAAAACTAATATGCAGAGTTTCTTTCTAATAAATGTTTAATCAAAATGCAAGCGTGATTTTTCATGTTTAAAAGTATTAAATTGAAATTGTTTTATAAGGAACTGCCTCTATCAAAAACTTTATCATTTGCCATCATTTCATTCCCAAATATTATTCTTTTTGGTGAGAACATTCCCAAATATACATTGACCTACAATTTTGATAAATGAGAAACTAATTACGTACGTCTTTAGGCTATATATATTTGTTTTAATAAGTTCACAGGTTTACAAATTGAATTGGAATTGGAGAAAACCCTCTCATCAAATATTTTATCATTTGAGTTTGTTACAAAAATAATAATAAGTTTGATTAGTGTACTGTTACTGTATATCGGTGATTTACTATTTTTATCCTATAGTACAAAGGGATCTGAAAAAAAGTTGAGATATATATGCGTTGTCAAAAGACAAAAACAAAAACACAAATATCCAAACAAATCACGTGATTGCCTCTAGCTAACTTGCCAGTTGCCACGGTAAAAAGAATTAGCAAAGTTAAAAAAATACCACTTAGTGGTCAAAAACAGAGTATCTACGGGGGAGAGAATGCAGGCCTGGAATCAAAATGTCAATCCAAGTTGTATCTTCTGCAGACACCCGCTAGAGAGCATTTGTTCTTCACGTGCCAATTCACACAACAGGTGTGGAAAGAGCTAATTGCATGTCTTCTCAGGGACAAATACACAACAAACTGCTCCGACGTCATTTCTCTGCTCATAGGAAACGAGTTGGATAAAGCCACAAAGTTTCTCTTGGGTTATACTTTTCAAAACACGATTCACTCATTGTGGAGGGAGCGAAATGCTCGGCCACATGGGGAGACACCGACACTAGAGGATACGTTTGTTAAACTGATAGATAAGAACGTCCGTAATCGACTCATCACCATTGGTGCTTTTCAACCTTGGTTTGCTGCTAGGCTCTGCTAAGTATATTGGTTTGATTTTACTGCTCTTTGTAATTTATGAAAAGCTACATACAAGCCATCTAAAACGTTGGTTCTACTTATGAATATAATTTAACATTTATTCAAAAAAAAAAAAAAAAAAAAAAAANTATCACCTAAGTACCCACAAAATTAATACAAGAAGCTTACATAGAGTGGTGATGAATACTTGTGATGATTCAGTCGAGATTTTCAATACCATTCTTTTCCATCCCATCTCAAGAAGCCATTGGAGGAGGTTTAGAGATTACTAAATCTGGGGTGAGGAAGTTTGTCTTTCAAGAAACATAACTGATTTCAAGAAGTGTTTAGAGCGATAAATTCAGAGCTTAATTATTTTTCTATATATCCACATTCATACCGTAAAATAGTTTTATGTGAATGCATACGTGATACGATGCAAATTTAAATCTCATTCATTATACTTCCTCACCCCAAATTTAGAGCGATACATACATTCATACCGTAAAAAAAAAAAAAAGAATCTCCTTCATTATACTTGAATGCTTTTGGATATGCATGCGAGATTGGATCTACTTTTGGATTTTTTTTTCATTAAAACAGCGAGTTTTGTTTCTTCCTAATAGTTAATTAGGCATCAAGAATTTCTATCTAATATGCACGCGAACTGGTGAAAAGAGGAATATTTTTACTACCACTTTTAAGTTTTTTACATATCCTACATTATACTTGAATGGCCATTGCTTTGTTCTGACTTCTGACAGTTTTTTTCGAATAATTTTTTTTTTTCTTTCAAAAAAAAAATTATTCGAAAAAAACTGTCAGAAGTAAAAACAAAGCAATGGGCCATTCAAAAATAACGCCGCCACCACCCGAAGGGCAATGGCCAATAGTAAGCCCAAACCAAATTGTAAGTCGAAGTATTCTGTGTAAGCGTTTTAAATATTTGCGAGACCATTACAGAGATTCATGGGAACAAAGCAAAAAAAAAAAGACCGAAATCTACGAAAGCAACAACAATAAACACTGTTAAACACAAATCACTATACCAACATGAATAACAAAGTAAGACGGGGCAAAAGACTGTACGAGTACGACGCATAAATCGTCTTGGCCGCAAAGATCAAGATTAAGTTGGACTTAAAATTGCTACGAATGGTCGATATCCACGATCCCCTAAGCCATCCCTTGAAATCTTAGATCGGGCATAGCTCACAGCTAAAATATAGGTTCCTTTTGCTATGTAGGTAGCTACATGTGGCTGTACTTAGCTAGCTTCATAAATACTCAAATTTTGGTTTGACTAGTTTAAAATTTTTAATGATATATATATAAAAGAGAAATACAAATTCAAAAATTGCTCAATATTTCCTAGAATGCCACTCAATTAGTTATGAAGTAGAGTGTCAATTGAAATTGGGAGGGGTAATTTTGTCATAAATCATCAATCAACATTACCCGACCCGGTCGTAATAAAGATCTGCGTCCTTTCACATATAACCCGGTATGTACGTAATTGATGGACTTCGACTCTAATATCAACGGGCTCTACAAAATCGAAAAAAAAAGCCATTTCAATTATTTGTTTTACAAAAATTCGAAATCAATCAGAAAATCTTCAAGACTATATCACCACAAACAATTATCTGAATCATCGCTCAATCAAATTTCCACAATTTATCCAGAAAATCTTCACAGCTTAATCACCCCACAATTACCTCAATCATCGCTCAATTCTTAATATTCGAATAAAGAATTTCAGGAAAAAGAATCAAAGATTTTGTGCTTCCACACAATCTTTCATCAAACACACTAACCTAAACACTAATACATGAATCACGTATAAATCGACTCATCACCGCATAGATTAAAATCATCACAAATACACCATATCTCGAGTCTAAAACTTTCACACATACCTCGCAATGACTTCTTCGTACGCTTTGCTCCGAGATGTAAAGCTTTCAAGACTTCATGGAAAGTGCAAGTCCGTGACCTGCATACCTGGAAAACATATACTACACTGTTTGGTGAAAATTTCGACATGGTGCTCGATGATGCTCACGATAGTACAAACATCTATTAATCTAATACAGCAATATAACTAATATCCATGTTCATACTCTTAACCTACCAGTAACATCATTTCCAGGAAAAAAAGATTCATGCTACAGTGAAAAAGAATCTTATGAATCGGCTCGAGAACAGGATCACTCAAGGAGAAATGGCGATCAGTTGAAAATTTCGGACTGAGTTTTGCCAGTGGTCAATTCAAACCAACAGGTCATCGGTACAAAAGATGAGTTTCATGTCTCAGACCGTTGTGGAGAAGATAGATTCACTAGGAAATGACCCATACATATCTCTTTCCCGGTTTGAATATGTAATCTCCGGGAACCTCAACCCAAACTTCCTAATAAGTAATCATATAAATAATATCATCTATGTATTTTAAATATAATATGAAAAGTTTACATCTTATGATAAATCGTTTTATGTGTTTACAGACATTGTTGGTCAAATGGTGAATGTTGGTGAAATGGAGTTAATAGATGTTAACAACAAGCCAACAAATAAGATTGACTTTGAGCTCAGGGATGAGAGGTATATAATAATTTATTTCTAACAGAGAATTTTTAAAAAAGTTAAATGTATCTCTGTAATTGAGAATATTTATTACTCATGGTCACAGTGATGTAAGGTTGACATGTACATTGTGGGGATCATTCGCTGATCGAATATACGCTACATGTCAAGCAGTGGATGTTGAGATGGTTATTTGTCTTTTGAGATTTGCCAAAATCAAACTCTACAATGGTACGTGTTTATGAAAATAAAGAAATATCGTTTGAGTGAGTTTTGAAAAATTTATTGGCTTCAAATATCTTGATAGATGTAAGGACTATCTCAAATGCTTTCAATGCATCACAACAATGGAGAGGTCTATCACCAATATGCAAATGGGACCATCAAAGATATCTTGGAATCTATTGAGGTTTCACTATTTAAACTGTTAATTATTTTGATTTTACTGCATATCTATGGTATGTGTAAGGTAAATATTTATTTTCCTGTTTCGTAGATTGGTAAGGTTAAGCTCTATTGTACTATTTACGCCATAGACTGTGACTGGGCGTGGTACTATATTGCATGTAAAAAGTGTAATTTATATGGTTTTCAATTACGTGTTAAGAAAATCTCTAAAAACATAATCTGTAGTTAAGTGTTGAATATTTTATTTCTGTTTTAATCACTATATATCCGCAAACAGTTTTAAAGAGATTTTCAAAATCTTTATACTGAAACCCTAAAAAAAAAAACCCTAATAACTTTAATAGTATAAATATGTATATCGACCCATCGTTAATTCATAAAAAACATTTTAAACTTTTTTTACTTCTTTATTTATTAGTAATCTCTGCAAAATTTTACAGGGGAAAAAATGATAAACAATCAAGATCCATTTTTTAGGGCTTGGTATGAGTTTAATGTTAGTTGTTTAGAGGCTAGACATCTTACTTTCAAGGAAATTCCTCAGTCTTATTCGTGGAACGAGGAACTCATGAAGTTTGAAAGGAGTCAAACAACAACCATGATTCGAAGGTCAAAATATATTTCAAAAAACAGTGATGGTAATATATATGTTAAACTTCTTTTTAGGTATCTGAAAGGACCAACAAGTGATAAAGATTTGAGGAGTTACAATGGCGTGCTAGACAACTCATACAAGGAAGCATGTGTTGGCCAGAGGTTTAATTGACAAAGTTACGTTAGTATGCTGCTTCTAAATGTTTTAAGATGTCAATGCTTTTGTTTTTACTTATCCATCTTGAGTAAAATTTTAATATAATAAACTTATTCATAGTTTTCTATCATTATAAACGCACATAATAAATAGTAATTACATATTAGATAGACAACCAAACGACATTAGATTGAATTAGTTGGGGTTCCAGAAAACATACCTTAAAAAACTAACCTTAGATATGAGTTCTGTCAATCATGATGAATCTTCTCAGCCTTTTCTAAAGTGTAATTACTTGATGTTTAGCAGCTAACCTACAAGAATACAACAACCGTAGTCAGCATTTCAATTCACAAAAGCAATAAGTTATAGCTATTATAAATTAACCAATGTCCAAAGTACTTATCTGATTGTTATTTATCTCTGTTACAATCGATAACCCCCTCGATTCGATTGTAAGATATTAAGTCATTGCAAATAACTTTGTATATAATGCTACAGATTATCTGGAATACGAGAAGTTATACCGTTCGTATTTTTGTGATTTAACTTTGATACCCGCAGCTGTTTTCTCCAAATCCATGAAATAAACAACAAAATATCAGCAATTTGTTAATAACAATGGAAATTAGAATCAAATTTATCTTCTATAATCCAACAAACCCTCTAAATTAACCAAATTGATACAACTTCATTATTTCAAAAATAGATTGGGGTCAAACTGTACACAACATAGATGCTGCAAATCGTGTAACTAAACATAATTAAGAAAGATTCTAAAATCAGCTTACCCACATGATCGATTTGTAGAAGGAATTAACCAAATTGAAAAATCTCCGGCTGAAACCCAATCATTGCAAGTCGATCGTCCATCATAAGTAGCCGAAAGCATCTTTTTTTTCGTTTTTTTGTTTTTTTTCATCAGGTTGCTATAACAGATCGATGGAGAGTTTAGATGAAAAAAATTGCGATTAAGAGAAATTTACAGATCTGCCGAAGATGAATCGACTGAGGAAGAAGATAGAGAGAGATGCGTTAAGACGATCAACAAAGAAGAGGATGTTGTTTCGTGTTCTTCCTAATTTCATTCAATTATTATTACATTTCCGGAAAATTACAGTTATGTTATAAAACATGAGGATTCTAAGTCTAGAATCTCTTATTATTATTTATGAATGATTTGAAGTTACATATATATAGTAAATACAAAGTCTTAAATATAAACTGACTTAGTCTAATACTCATGGCCGATTGGCCTTTGCTTCTAGCCGATGAGCTTCATGGGCCATAACCGTATATGGGCTTAGTTATGGAGTCCATCCTTATGTTATAAATCCAGTTTTTCTTTTATAGCCAGACTTATTAAATACTTAAATGTTGTTGCATCCATCACAGGAGAATAACTCCTCATAGTCTATTCTTGGTCTTTGAGAGAGCTTTGTACTACAAGTCGTACCTTATATCTCACGATTTCATTATTCTCATTTGTCTTTCTTACAAAGACCCATTTATGTCAAACTGGTTTAATTTCAGGTGTTGTCCTTAAGATCGGACCAAACACACTTCTCTTCTTTAAAGAGTTTAACTCCACGTCAATGACTTCTTTCCACTTTAGCCAATCTTTACTTTGAGTGCACTCTAATATAGAAGTGGGTTCATGATCCTCATTTATTTCAAGTGCTACCTTGTATGCAAATATTTTATCGATGTCGACATCTTTTCGGTTCCATTGAATTCCAGACATAATATAATTTATTGAGATCTCATTATTATCAATACCTTCAGGACCTTGAGGTTCAGCGTCCCAAACCTCATTTGGTACCTTAGGATTTGCCGCGGCCATGTCTGTATTTTCCTTAACCTCGGTTTGAATTGCACCTTTCTTAGATTTCTGAGGGTTCTTATCTTTAGAACCTAATGGTCTACCTCGTTTCAAATGTGGCTTAGACTCTGTAGCAACTTGATTATTGTGTTCCTTCTGAACATCAATACGTACTGGTGCATTAATAGCTGGTATGTACGATTTTGTTACTCTCTTTGGGTCAGCAAAGGAATTTGGCAATTGATTAGCTAGCTTCTGTAAATGAATAATCTTTTGAACCTCTGCATCACATGCTAGAGTTCGAGGATCTTGCCAATTTAAGGATGTTTGATTCCATGTTAATTATTTAACCAGCTTGCTTGTCCACCCAACATAGGAAATTCGGATTCTGTAAATTGACAGTCCGCGTATTTGGCCTTAAATAAATCTCCTGTAGTTGGCTCAAGATACTTAATAATGGTGGGAGACTCATATCCAACATATATTCCCATCCTCCTTTGAGGTCCCATCTTAGTTCTCTGTGGTGGAACAATAGGTACATAAACGGCACACCCGAATGTTTTGAGATGGGATATATCTGGCTCATGACCCGTTAATAGTTAGGATGGTGAATACTTATGTTCACTAGATGGCCTGATGCGTATAAGCTCTGCTGCATGTAAAACTGTGTGTCCCCAAGCCGACATAGAAAGCTTCGACCTCATTAACAATGGCCGATGTATCAATTGTATTCATTTAATGAAGGATTCAGCCAATCCATTTTGTGTATGGACATGTGCCACAAGATGTTCCACACTCACCCCCATGGACATACAGTAATCATTAAACGCTTGGGATGTAAATTAACCAGCATTGTCTAGACGTATAGTCTTAAGTGGAAAATCTGGAAAATGTGCTCTTAGTCTTATAATTTGAGCCAACAGTCTAGCAAATGCTAGGTTCCTTGTGGATAACAAGCAAACATGTGACCATCTGGTTGATGCATCGATCATAACCATAAAATATCTAAACGACCTACAAGGTGGGTGTATTGGTCCACATATATCACCTTGTATCCTTTCCAGAAAGTTTAAAGTCTCTTTAGTGACTTTTACTGGTGATGGTCTTATGATAAGTTTCCCTTGTGCACATGCTACACACGTGAGATGTTTAGGGATAATTTTTTCTCTCTTTAAGAGTGTGCCCATTTGAATTCATAATAAGCTTACGCATCATGTTAGAATCCGGATGGCCAAGCCGGTCATGCCATAGAGTGAACTGTTCATTAAACATTTTATTCTTTGCCAAGTTAGCTTCTATCATGTTAATCTTAGCATGGTATAAACCAGTGGCTAGTGCAGGTATAGTCTCTAGGACCTTCTTATGCCCACTCACGGTTTCAGTAATGTATAGAAATTCTTTGTTCCTTCACCCTTTGTTTCAACATGATAACCATTCAATCGAATGTCTTTAAAGCTCAATAAACTTCTTTTAGAGCTGGGTGAGTACAAGGCATCACTTAGTTCAATATGTGTGCCATTAGGTAATAATATGTGAGCTTGGCCGTAGCCTTCTATTAAGCTTGCTATACCCGCAATTGTACTAACATTGGCACTTTTCATTATGAGGTTTATGAAATATCTTTTGTCCTTCAATATTGTGTGGTTGGATCCACTGTCCACCACTAGTGCACTCATATCCTCGGCCATTTCTTTCACCGATTAGGAGTTGACTGGATATGAACCGGGAGCTAAAGACCTCGGTTTTACTTATCTTGATCACGAACCTCGGACTAGGTAGGAGGTAGAAACCGATCACAAACAGTAGCTGCTTCACGAACAGGAACAAATCGTCATCTGCAATCACTACTACTCTTGCTCAGCAAAGGTCTCCAGTTGCAAAGGTATTTACATTTTTGGAAGCAGCATTGCTTCCTCGGTATTTATATGGTCTTATTTGGTTAAAGGATTGTATTTGCTGCTTGTTGAGTTGGGATAATGAAAAGCCGATTAGCTGGAGTGGAGCCTTTTGAGTAAAAGAATTGGGAATTTAGTGAGTCATTTTGAACTTACAATGTTGATTAATAACAGGGAATGATGATTAATTTTGCGGAGAATATAGCCAATTTTGCTGCTTCAAGTGGAAAGAAGCATGTTATTGTGCTATCCAGTTTAGACTTCCAAAGGCTGCATAACTTGGATATGTCAAGGTAACTATAACGCCTCCTTTTATATGTTTTTCCTCTCATTTTTTTCATATGGCTTCAATGTGAAACTTGACATGGACTAGTGCAAATACAATCATACATAATCACAGATGTGATAGATAAGTGAGCACCACATGCACATTTTTCTTTTGTCATAGTTACTAAAAGCAAACTCTTCACAAGTTAATTTTAATTCCTCCTTGGCAATTACTTTAGAGGCCCGCAGGTGTATTATCTGTCTAACGCGGGATCGGAAGGAAAAGATGATAACTGTGAGAAACTCGGATTTGGAAGATTGAACGAGTATGATTCAGAAGGAAGATGTTGGAAGTACCTTAGCTCCGTCTTTGAGAAGAACAGTGAAGAAGAGTTGACCTTCCCTTCAGAAGATGAACTCGAAGACATCGACTACTACCCAAGCTTGCCATTTGCAGCTCTTTTCTCAGCTTTTAAGGTAAAGAAATGCCTCATAATGAACAATTTATCCATACGCAGATGATTAAAACACTTACATGGCCTGCGTGGGATTTATCTTGTTTTTGGGGTTAGGCAAAAGGCTTGAAGGTGACATGTCTGCTATGTTACTGTTCTGAAGGAGACAACATTAATAAATAGGAGGCCTCATCCTTAAGTGGTTTATAACAAATTATTATTCTTTCACTGTTTTAATAAATAGGAGGCCTTATCTGGCCCAATCCAAAATAGTTTGGAAATAAAAATGTAGCCCATTAAAAATGCAAGATTTTGTCTCAAAGTACTTAATCTTATATATAGAGATTTATGAAAAATACTAAAATAGTAGATAATATAATACATACACTTACAAGCTAAAATATCATTTATATAAAAAATTTAGGTTCAATTGTGCAAAAAAATTTAAGAGCAAATTTTGAATATAAAATTAAGATTAACTACCCATGTTTTATATTTAACAAACAACCAATTACACCTTTCAACTAAAACAATATAACACACTCAAACAACGATTTCAACCCCCGGTATCATAAAATAACAATACTATTCAGCATAGGAAAAAATTAAAACAACACATATTAATACATTTACATACATTTTACTAATATATACATATAATTTCTACTTAATTAATATATTTAAAATAAAATTTAAATATAATTCGTTCCGCGGTACACCTAGAGATGTCAAAATGGTTAACTCAACCAAACTCAACTCATTATCCAATGAGTTAAAAGTTAAATGAGTTAATGAGTTGACTCAACTCATTTAACAATTGGGTTGGATCAACCCATGAATCATTTAGTTAAATGAGTTAGATGAATAATTGGTTAACCCACTACAATATAAATTAATTAATATATAATATAAAATAATAATAATTAATCTTTATCATCCTTTTTACTATCATCATCATTATCACCATCACATAACTTTTAGTGGAAAATTATAGAGGAAAAATCAGATTTTACATTTTCGGCGGGAAAATTGTGGTTTTGAGATTTTGGCGGAAAATTATGGTTACCATTTTTGGCGGGAGATTTACGTTTGCGGGTTTGCGTTTTTGGCGGAAAATTTACAGGTTTGCGTTTTTGGCGAGAAATTTACGGGTTTGCATTTTTGGCGGGAAATTTACGTTTGTGGGTTTGCATTTTTAGCGGGAAATTTACAGGTTTGCGTTTTTGGCGAGAAATTTACGGGTTTGCGTTTTTGGCGGGAAATTTACGTTTGTGGGTTTGCATTTTTGGCGGGAAATTTACAGGTTTGCGTTTTTGGCGAGAAATTTACGGGTTTGCGTTTTTGGCGGAAAATTTATGGGTTTGCGTTTTTGGCGGGAAATTTTACGGGTTTACGATTTTGGCGGGAAATTTACGGGTTTGCGTTTTTGGCGAGAAATTTATGAGTTTGCATTTTGGTGGGAAAATAGTGGGTTTGAGATTTTGGCGGGAAATTGCGGATTTGAATTTTGGTGAGAAAATTGCGGATTTGCGTTTTTGGCGTGAAAATTATAAATTCTGAATTTTGGCAAGAAAACTACGGATTTCAATTTTATCAAAAATTACGGATTTGTGTTTTTGGCGGGAAAATTGCGGGTTTGAGATTTTGGCGGGAAAATTATGATGATGTTGATGATATTAGGTTGATAATGTAGAAATTGATGGGTTAGTGGGTTAACTCATAAACCTATTATAACCAAACTCATTTGACTCATTAACTCATTTAATCATCAACTCATTTAACCCATCAAGTCATTAGGGTTAAAATTTTCAACTCATTAGGGTTCTTGATTTGAGTTGAATTGAGTTAAACTATTAGTCTTGACCCATTTTGACACTCATAGGTACACCGCGAATTCAAATATAGTATATATATTTTGTTTTCAGAATGAGGGAGTAACAGAATATCAAATCAAATCAAATAATGTACTGTTTCATAAGGCAATAATATATTGTTGTGTGATATTGCGTGCAATAAAAAAGAAACAAATATGAATTTTTTTTATATATGTTATTAAAAAAAAAAAAAGGATGGTCGAAAAAGAGGAGTAGGTGGAGGGGCAAGTCGGCTTTTGATTTGTTAAAAAAAAAAAACTACACACGAGTGACCAACCGATTCGACTCACCGAGTCAACCGAGATAACACAGATTCAACTCGCTCGAGCTGAATCTGTAAAGTTGTTTATTTTTTCTTTTGTAATTTTTTTGTTTTTTCATGTTCTTGGGTTTGTTTGGTTGGGTCACTCTTCAGATCAGGTGTAAAGAGAGAGAGAAAAAAAAAGGAGAGACAGTAGTGTTGTAACACCCCCCCCCCCCCCCCCCCCCCC
>NC_025685.1:8601063-8601854 GCF_000633955.1 Camelina sativa | reverse complement strand
AATATAATCAAAAAAGCTTTTTACACAACACAAACTACTCTCTTCAGATCTGAAAGAAAAAGGCTTCTTTCTCTCAGTCTCTGTCCTTTTATTCTCCGTCGTCGTTTCATGATCTGACTCTCTCTCTCTCTCTCTCTGGGAGTCGTCTCTTCTTCTTCTTCTTCTTTTCTGTTTTATTTCTTACTTGGTCACTGTTGTTGTGTCTGAACATGCCACGCCCTTTCTTCCATAAATTGATTTTCTCATCTACTATCCAAGAAAAGCGTCTGGTAAACTACTTACTACTCTCTGTACTCCTCTCTTCCAATTTCTGGGCTTTCAAATTTTTTTTATTTTTGTGCGAAATTGAGATGTTTTCAAGGGTTGTGACACACTTGTTTGATTTCTTGCAGTTTTGATTTCGAGTTAAGGTTGTTTCTTTCTTTTTTTTTTTTTTTTCTTCCCTGTATTGGGTGCTGATTTTTGAAGCTTGTATGTTTTGTGTTGTTATTGGTCAAATGAGGATTCCGAATTCGGAAGTCTGCAAGACAGATTCTCTTGTATGGTCATTGTTTGGTTTTTTTTTGGGTAGGAAATTGGGGTTGCAAGATCGTGAATGGCATATATGTGTTCTCTGACAGCTAAATTGTGTGTAGTTTGGGAATGTTTTTTTTTTTTTTTTTTTTTTTTTTTTTNGTGGAGTGATTTGACTTTTGAGGATGATTTGATTCTGTCAGATTGAGGCCAATTTCCGAGTAGTCAAAGCTGAGATCTGTTTACTATGGTTTCCCTAATTGTAATTCTATGTTTTT
>NC_025685.1:8600452-8601003 GCF_000633955.1 Camelina sativa | reverse complement strand
GCCGGCCATAAAAACTCTGCCTTGACCACAACGGCACGAATCACATGTGCCCCGGAACATTCCCCTTTACCATAGTCCGCATTTACACGCGCTTAAGGCGGCGCGTGCTCTCTCTTCCCTCAAAACACATCTCAGCCGATAACAGTCGACGCCGTCTCCGTCACGCGCCACACTTTCACCGATTTGTCCAAGCTCCCGCTATACACTATCCATCTTTGATCTCCTTTCTGACCTCCGTCGCCGTCCTCGGCCTCTTCCACCGCCGTCAAACACTTAACAGGTCCCACGTGGTCCATCAACACCGAGAGACACGAGTGTGTCCCATCGCCGTTTCTCCTCCACACACAAATGTTCTTATCCGCTCCCCCGCTTAAAACAAGACTCCCGGCGGCGGCGAGGCAGAGCACCGCCATACGATGGCCGCATAGAGTCCCGCCGTGAGAAAGATATTTCTGCCCTTCCCAGAAATTAACGCTGCCGTCAGAAGAACCGCAGTAAACAACAGCCGCCGTTAAGTTAACCGCTAACGCCGTTACAGCGTTCTCTTGCTT
>NC_025685.1:8591599-8599534 GCF_000633955.1 Camelina sativa | reverse complement strand
CGTTTCTCCTCCACACACAAATGTTCTTATCCGCTCCCCCGCTTAAAACAAGACTCCCGGCGGCGGCGAGGCAGAGCACCGCCATACGATGGCCGCATAGAGTCCCGCCGTGAGAAAGATATTTCTGCCCTTCCCAGAAATTAACGCTGCCGTCAGAAGAACCGCAGTAAACAACAGCCGCCGTTAAGTTAACCGCTAACGCCGTTACAGCGTTCTCTTGCTTTATCAACACATTAACCAAGAAATGCTTCGTCCCTTTGCCTTGAAGCTCACGTTTCCACACTTTCAAAGTTCCGTCGGCGGATCCGGTGAATAGCAAATCGTCGAATCCAGCAGCCACCGTGTTGATCGCGTCGTCGTGAGCTTGAATCGATTCAAGACATTTCGAATCGGATAGTCTCCAGACTTTGAGAGTCTTGTCCCACGAACCGGAGTAGAGTAAACCGAGCTCTTCGTTCAGGCTAAGACACGAAACGGCGTCGTAGTGACGGATCTTGAGAACATTTTTCCGCCGACGAACCTCGACGTAGTTCTTCGGGTTCACTGACTTTGTCAAAAACTCTTTCAACGTCGGCAAGCTTCCGACTCGTGAATAGCTTCCGGTTCTGCTTTTAGAACCTCTCCAAACCCGGATTTTACCGTCTTGATGACCGGTGAAAATCCGGTTATCTCCGGTTATTACAATGGCTTTAACCAATCCACTTGTTGATTTAAACCCGGTGAAGTCCTTGAGATCTTTCCAAACACGAATGTTCTTGGAATCGGATCCAGTGAATAAAAGATCTCCAGAAGCAGCTAACGAGTAGACATGACCGTCTTGTCTAACGATCGTGCCGACCAAACCGTTGTCAGTACCATCATCATCCATGTTACGTCTCTGGTAGATCCAAGGAGACTTGTAGTACGGAGAGTAAGTTTGGTTCCACGGCGAGGGAGACATGGACGGAGTAGTAGTCGTGTCGGTGTAGTAAGGAGAGTAAGTCTGATTCCATGGAGATAGAACCTGATTAGGAGACGACTCGCCGCTAGTAGTCGAAGCATTGCTTTGACGTTGTTGGTAATAATGAACCTCCTTGTTCATGTTCATGTTGTTGTTGCTGTTGTTGCTAGTACTGGGGTTGATGGCATCAACATCAACACCATGGCTCCGTTGTTCTTCTTCTTCGGCTGCGGGATCGGAGTTTAAGAAGGCGGCGAAAGTGAGTCTCCGGTGATGACTACCACCACTGGTGGTTTCTGTAGCTATAACCATATTTTTCAAGATTACAAAAAAAAATAATAAATCGAGCAGTTGGAAGGTTTTTATATTTCTCTGTCAAGAAATTATGAGGTTTTAATTTCCTTGTCGTGTGGGAAAAAAAAAAGATTAGAAAAAAAGTATATTATTTCTAGGATTTTGAGAGAAAACTTTTAGTATGTGTTTGGTAAGAAAGATATAAAGAGTGGAGAAGGAGGACGTTGGGATGTATATATAGAGAGAAAAAAGAAAAAATAAAGTTGTTGAACAGACGACGTGGGGAATGACACGTGGCGTTTAAGGCTGAAGACGTGACCGTCAGATACCGAGAGCGCCAGTTTTCACATGAGAGATCCATATATCAAGAAAGATTAATTAAGAAAACAAATGTAATTTATATGCAACTTTGGAAATTAAAGAAAAGTGTTGAATGAAAAGCTCAATGGACGGTCGTCGAAAAATAGAAAGAAAACTAAAATGGACGGTCTCAAAACTGTATGTGTGCATAAAATAAGGAGATGTAGTTTTTTGTTTTGTTTTATCTATTGTTTTAATGTCTTGAGTAATTAATTTATTACATGGCTTTGAGCAATGTGAAAATAATTGAACATGAGATGCGTCCGTACGAAGATTCGGTATGGTTTTCTTACAAGTTGGTTGAATATAAAGAAAATTAAGATAACGCGTGTGTGGCTGTGTTGGCGGCTGATCATCTTCACACGTTGCATAAAACATTACGTGACGATTACACTATTGTCCAAGCGGAGTTTTGATTTTTGTTACTTAGATGTTTTGATTAGTTTTGTTTCGGTTTCGACATGTGAAAGAAAAAGTTTTCTTCCAGATGTTTTGACTTTTCTGACTCCTTTCCTTCCATGAAAGGCATGAAACGATAAGGAACGTCTTTTTGGACTAGATCGATGGACCCTTTGTTTTTAATCCACTTCGATTAAACAAATTAAGCTAGGATAGTTGTGAATTCACTAAATAAATATCAATTATAGTCCATAAGATATAAGATACTAGAATTTATATAAGATATTTTATATAGATATATATATATGTACGAGACCAACTTCAAGATTTGTCGGATACTTGTATATCTTATGAATTGTTCGTAGAAAATTATTGTTGTTGTTGATTTTTTTTCTGTGAACACGGATCGACTGTTGGAAGACGAACATGAAAAACTCACCTGTAACTTCTTCTTTGCCAGCTTCCAGAATAACATTTCATATACTCTAATCAATGTGACTGGTCAAAAGCCAAACGGTCGAAAAAATGGAAGGCGAAAAAGAGTTGGTCTAGTTTTGGATATGGTCAAGATGTGATATATATAAATTTCAACACTGTGTTTTAGTTTGAGTTAGAAAATGGTACAGTAAAACCTCTATAAATTAATAATGTTGGAACCAAGACATTTTATTAATTTATAATGATATTAATTTATTTATAAATTAATAATTATTATTTTATAGTATAAATTAATAATTATTAATTTATAGGTATATTTTTAATTGTTTAATTTTTAAAAAATTATGAATTGAGACAATTTTTGCAAAATAAGATTAGAATTTTGGATGTTGTAAATTTTTGTGGTATTGTAATTGAATTTGAAATAATTAAAAAATATTATTGACAATGAATTAAAAATATTATAGACAAATTCACTTATACAAATGACGTAAATATTCAAATTTATGAATAAAAATATAAATTATCGTATTTTAATAGTTAATCGAACTATCAAAATGCAAATGATGCATATTTAGAAATTGAAAACTTTTAAAAGTCTTAGCTGTTTTATGAAATGTTATAGAATATTTTATATCATTATAGTTTGAAGATACAACATAATAATTATTTTATAATATGAGGTTTAAGAGAAACATACTTTACTATATAAACATATATATATATATATATACACGTGTAAATTTACGCAGCAGAAAAAAATATATGTAAATTTACATGATTATTAATTTATGATATTATTGGGACCATATTTTATATGGGGATTTCAAAAAAAAATTATTTTATTATCTTATCGAATTTTGTTATTTTTTACATTGTCCCCACTTGAGACTACCAAAATTTATTAATTTATAGTGTTTATTAATTAATAGAGTATTAATTTATAGAGGTTTTATTGTACTATATACTGTATATACCCGAATATCTTAACAAGGAAACAGAAAAAATGTAATTAACAGTTATCAAAAAAAAAAAAAAACAGAAAAAATGTGATACTCGATCTACGTATAGTTTATTTTAACATTTATTTTAACGTAAATTATGTACTTGCGATTGTGTGGATGACTTAGCTTAGATTCATTTGTTAGAGTTGGTTTTCTTGAAATACTTTTTTTTTCTATCAATTTATTCGTTTTCTTTCAATTTTTCCCATCTTTTTTTGAAACAAAAAGGAACAATTATACCATAAAAAATAAAGATATTATTTTCATATATTTCTTAAAAAACACGATATTTGGTTTACACCATTTTTTTCTTTCTTTTCCATATTTACATTACATTTACAACGTATATATAAGTGTTACATTTAAGAATGCTTTAGTGTTATTTATTTTAATTAATAAATTTGTTGAATATATTTGTATAGATTTTAAGTTATTAGTTAACACATCACATATAAATTGATAATATATTATATAAATATTTGTTTTTAAGCATTGTGAAAATTTTCCACAGGTACGGATCAAAACGCCGACAAAGAAGAGCACAAAGTTGCAACACATTTTCTTTTGTGTATTTATTTTAAAATTAAAGAGGACAATCGAAATAAAATTTCATACAAGTTGATTGACTTTCATTACGATAAGGAAAAATGACCTTTTCATGTCGATTGACTTTCATTACTGTTTAGAAAATATCATTTTTGGATAGCTATGATTAATCCGATAAACAAATATTGGTTCTGCGTCCAACAATACGTAAAATTATATATGAAAACTATATTACAGTAAATTATATCAACCCCAAAAAATGAATCATATATTTTGTTTGCAATTTTTGTTTTCTGTATTCCATGCAATGACAATAGGTTTGTCGGGCATTTCCTATATAAACCCAAACGTTTGGCCTTTGGAGGTTTATATAAAAATATATGAAACTAGAGTTAAGTACGTAATAAAATTGTTCTTAAACAAATAGTGATTCCATACATATAAATTCTCATTTTTTAAATTAGAAAATTCATCTATATTTTTAAATTCTGGTCTACGAGAACATAGTTTAAATAAACCGTGGGATTCCAAAATAAAATTGATGTAAATAAAAAACTTATCATCCGACCTCTAATGTCAAACCCTAATTAAATGAAAACGATTGTTGACAGCTAGCCGAGTTTTGACATTTGTAGGGTTTCGTATAAAATATCCCTCGTTTACCTTTTCTCCCTATATTATTAAATTTTGTTGGAACAAAACATATGGGAATTGTCAATTGTCAATGGTCATGGACTCCTATAGCTTTTGTTGGAACAATCGAACGATCGCGTTTTGGGATTTAAATGCTTGGTCAGTTATCGAATCCTATAGCTTTTCGCACTCACGCGACTATCGTACTTGCCAATGGACAATGGTCCACAAATGGCATCTAAGATCTATCCATTCAGACGTCTTTATTACGATATCAATACGACACGAAATTCATATTTGTCTGATAATTAAACTGAATAATACGGGGTTGCTAAATGCTAAAGAAAACGAATATTAAGCGTGCAAATTAAGGTATGACCATATTTAATATTATAGGACAGATTTTGCCCCCAAAAAAGTTACCATACCTTTTTCACATTTAAACAACTGAAAGAAATCTCACTGTATTTTTTAAAATTATATAGTTTCGTCAACTGTAGTATCAATATTGTTGATGTATTACTATTTTTCCTACCTATTGGTTGTATTTTACTGCCTTGCCTTCGATCTAATTGTTATGATTTCTACTGACTTTTCCGGAAAAAAATTATGACCAATAGCTAGATGGTCTTAGTCTAGATCGACCTTAATGATTCTAAGTGAACTTCGTGCTGTTCGTTTCTTCATTGGGATAGATCATCTAAGTGAAGATGAAAAATGATGTTTGTTTATGTCAAATTAACAGATTAGTTAGATGAATGGGTTGAATGATTTTTTAAAAACTCATCCAAAAAAAGTTAAAAAAACTAGCTGAGTCTCATCGGTGCAGTTAGATAGAGATAATTCAGCCAAAATTTGAAAATATCAAAAATACCCTGAAGAAAACCAAAGAATTACATCAAACCCAGAAATATCTTATTCACTTATTTCTTCTTCTTCTCCTCTCTCCTTCGACGAAGCTCTTCTCCTTCGACGAAGCTCTCAAGAGCTGAGCTTCAACGAAGCTTCAACAAAGCTTTGTTCTCTCAGAATCTCTTCATCGTTTCATTGTCTCTCTTGTTCATCATCGCTTCATCGTTTTGGTAAGTTCTCAATAACAGCTCTGATCTCTCTAACAGCTCCGATCATCTCAGATTTTGGTGTTTGATCGAACTCTGTGTAACATTTGTTGTTTGCTATACTTAATTTTTGATTCTGCATCTGCTTCCTTCGATTTCAGCTGGTGGGTTTGTCCAAATTTGTTTTGTTCTCTCTTTGATTTGAGAATTATGATTTATAGGTGATACTGCTTTAGAGTTTGAAATGAGTTCATGTTTGAATGATTAGAAGTGTTTTAGGTCCAGAGCTTGTATTTGTTGATGCAAACCATATGTTTGATGAGTCTAGAGCTTGTAGTTTTTGATGCAAACCAATTGTTTGATGAAATGTCTGGTCTGAGATCGATAATTGAGAGAACCTTTGGGAGCTGTTTAACCACAAAGCTATACTTCCCAACAGTAGGGAGATGTTTAACCGTAAACATTCTGGTCTGAGATCGATAATTGAGATAACCTTTGGTGTTTGGAAGGCCAAATGGAGAATTCTTGACATNGGTCTTAGTCTAGATCGACCTTAATGATTCTAAGTGAACTTCGTGCTGTTCGTTTCTTCATTGGGATAGATCATCTAAGTGAAGATGAAAAATGATGTTTGTTTATGTCAAATTAACAGATTAGTTAGATGAATGGGTTGAATGATTTTTTAAAAACTCATCCAAAAAAAGTTAAAAAAACTAGCTGAGTCTCATCGGTGCAGTTAGATAGAGATAATTCAGCCAAAATTTGAAAATATCAAAAATACCCTGAAGAAAACCAAAGAATTACATCAAACCCAGAAATATCTTATTCACTTATTTCTTCTTCTTCTCCTCTCTCCTTCGACGAAGCTCTTCTCCTTCGACGAAGCTCTCAAGAGCTGAGCTTCAACGAAGCTTCAACAAAGCTTTGTTCTCTCAGAATCTCTTCATCGTTTCATTGTCTCTCTTGTTCATCATCGCTTCATCGTTTTGGTAAGTTCTCAATAACAGCTCTGATCTCTCTAACAGCTCCGATCATCTCAGATTTTGGTGTTTGATCGAACTCTGTGTAACATTTGTTGTTTGCTATACTTAATTTTTGATTCTGCATCTGCTTCCTTCGATTTCAGCTGGTGGGTTTGTCCAAATTTGTTTTGTTCTCTCTTTGATTTGAGAATTATGATTTATAGGTGATACTGCTTTAGAGTTTGAAATGAGTTCATGTTTGAATGATTAGAAGTGTTTTAGGTCCAGAGCTTGTATTTGTTGATGCAAACCATATGTTTGATGAGTCTAGAGCTTGTAGTTTTTGATGCAAACCAATTGTTTGATGAAATGTCTGGTCTGAGATCGATAATTGAGAGAACCTTTGGGAGCTGTTTAACCACAAAGCTATACTTCCCAACAGTAGGGAGATGTTTAACCGTAAACATTCTGGTCTGAGATCGATAATTGAGAGAACCTTTGGTGTTTGGAAGGCCAAATGGAGAATTCTTGACATGAAGCACCCTAAGTATGAGCTGAATAAATGGATTAAGATTGTGACAGCAACAATGGCTCTCCATAATTTTATCAAAGATTCACAAGAGGATGATATTGGTTTTTTACATTGGGAAGTGGTGGAATCATATGAACATCATGGTGATGAAAATGATGGACATGTTCCATACATACCTGCTGGTGATAGAATGATGGAAGATGTGCGTGATTCTATCACTATGGAGATGGCAGAAGGAACTACACTTCTATATTAGAAGGTATGTGTTCGGTTTTATGCTCTGTATCTGGGGTTGTTTGAGTCTCTGTTTCTTATCTGATTGTGAATGTTACAGCTTTTTCTGAGCTCTGTGTTTTCTGATCCTAAGCAGAGACTTCGGTTAGTATAGCTTTGTGGTTACGTTTTTTTGATGCTTGAAGTTGTGGTTATTAAAGCAGGGACTTCGTTGTTGTGGTTTGTTTGATGGTAAAGCTGTGTGTTTGTTTGATGTTACCATAGTAGGATTTGGGATTGTCACTTAGCTTAAGAATTTACAAACTTGATTGATGTTCATTGGTTTTGAAGGAAACATTTGGGAGTTGAATGATTACACAGATTCTTTCCCATTCCAAGCCAAAAGTGATTCTTCTGCTTCAATTCTAAGTCTCTTGCTCGTGTTCTTGAGCAGTTCAGCTTCTCCTTCACTTCACAAGTCTTTATTGTAAAAACTTATATAAAAAATTGTTATAAATAATTTACAAATAATTTACATTGGCATAACATGTTTTAT
>NC_025685.1:8583697-8584863 GCF_000633955.1 Camelina sativa | reverse complement strand
AACGAACAAGACCTTGTCACTTTCGTTAACCAGAACTAAACTATCGTTTAACCAGACAAATTTTCATTTTTTTTCTTCATTAGATAGGACTATAGGAGTAGTTTGCACTTTACACGCCGTTCATTATTTGACGAGACATCCACATACCACATCCACATGCATGTATTATTATGTGATAAGTTTTGAATTATTACACGATCAATCGTTGTCTGATGTAATTATATCTCCAAACAAAAAAAAATCGTTGTCTCAAATACCAATGGGAAATAAATGGTACGTTTTAATTAACAAAGAAAAAGGGAAAATACCAATGCATGGTATGTACGCATGCCGGCACAAACATGGCAAACGTACAAGCCCCATATATACCAATTACAGAAATGCTAAGGATACTTTAATTTCATACGCCATACATAATAATTAATACCAAATATCATATTTGCAAAAAAAAAAAAAAACGCCACTAATATCCTTTGAAGTCCCACACATCACTACCATAACAATGAACAAAGAAACAAGTTTTTGTTACCCAACAGGCAAGGAGTTCTTAAACAATTATATAAAGGCGGAGAATTTTTTTTATGGGTGGCTTAACTGATCCCACTCGGCACTCGCTGCATGGTCCGAATCAGGGGTGGATCTACGTTGTCATGGGGTGGGGCACGTGCCCCATACTAAGTTAAATTTTGTTTAAGTAGTGGTTAATTGG
Source organism: Camelina sativa (assembly GCF_000633955.1). Lineage (NCBI taxonomy): Eukaryota > Viridiplantae > Streptophyta > Magnoliopsida > Brassicales > Brassicaceae > Camelina > Camelina sativa. The sequence goes on along the minus strand of NC_025685.1, from coordinate 8,584,154 downwards.
TTAATATGATCTCGTAGCTCGTATGGTTACGTGTTGCCCCACACTAAGTTTTGGGTGTCTAGTTCGATTCCCAAATTTATAACTTTTTATCTGCTTCATTTTTTTTCCTTTATTGTTTGTTTTTATTTTTTTGTCAGATACTTTTCTTGTTTTTTCTTGTTATTGTTCTATATTTTTTCTTGTTACATGTCCTTTTTAGTGTCTTTTCTAAGTTCTAACATTTTTTTTTCTTTCTGATTGAGCCTTGACGGTAATTTCCTTATTCCATTTATACTTTATAGTTTCTAAATAAATGATATTCACTTAGTTTTATACTTTTATTTTAACCATTGTAATTCCATTTTGACTTTTGAAACAAAATTATTATTTTTAAACTGTAAAGATTACATTTGAATTATAAAAATGTTAGTAAAATGAGTAACTAAGTAAACATTTTATTATCTATTTTTTCATTTAT
>NC_025685.1:8580115-8582475 GCF_000633955.1 Camelina sativa | reverse complement strand
TTATTCCATTTATACTTTATAGTTTCTAAATAAATGATATTCACTTAGTTTTATACTTTTATTTTAACCATTGTAATTCCATTTTGACTTTTGAAACAAAATTATTATTTTTAAACTGTAAAGATTACATTTGAATTATAAAAATGTTAGTAAAATGAGTAACTAAGTAAACATTTTATTATCTATTTTTTCATTTATTTCTTAGAGTTTGGATTTATGTGATATTTTATAAATGCCGATTATACTTTAAAAAAAAATTACATGTTTGTTCTGATTTGTAACTTAGCAACTAAATTATAGTATATATGTAATTAAGTATATTTATAAACCAAAATAATTTTGTGTCTTTTATGATTTTACAATTTTAATATATTAAAAGTAATTAGAAGTTATTTTTTACTTAAAAATATTATTATATAAAATTTAAAAATATTAATTAATAATATGTGCCCCATACCGATTTGTTTTCTGGATCCGCCACTGGTCCGAATAGAATCTGATCGCTTTCTTCATATGATGAAAAATAAGATACATACTTAAGAATTAAGTTAGAAGACTCATGAAGAAATTCTATACATGTACACGTTATAATTAGTTATAGCTCTCACGACGACATCATCGATTAATTAGTCACTATTACGATATAGGTACGGCGGAAGTCAAAGATTTGGTAGATTGAAACGAGCTAATTTCACTTTTTTCGTTATAATATAACTTACGCTATGATTATCTTTGACTTCATATTAGTGTCATTGAATTAGTATCAAAAGTTAAAATCGAAAACGTATGCAATATCAAATTTTCTTCTTTATATATAGACGATGCATGATATAGTACGTGAGATTTCTCCTAAGCATTTTTTTTTTTGGGATGTAAACAGAGAAAATATCTCCATTTGTATCACTAAAGATCGTGATTCGTGTTACAGCAGGAGCAACATAAAATAGATATTGTTCGCGCAAGAAGTTTATACAATCTTTAAATAAAAAGAAATAACGATAAAAAAAATGTTTTGTTGACTTCGTGCCATATCGTAAATATTGATACTTTTGTTCCATCGGTTATTAAAATCTTAGTTGTCTGTGTGTAGCTAGGTTTATAGTTTTCTACAAATATAGATGAAAAATAATTAATACTAACAGCGATGTGCCGATGTGTACTATAGTATAATGTTCAATGTATCTTTACGATACATGTATAATTTTAAGTTATTTATCAACAATCGACATGGTAGGTTTTGAAATGTAGAAAACGTCCACGCTGACTTTTGCAGAAGTGATCCATTTGTTTCGTTTATATGATAGCAAAATACTCATGTACACGTATTAGTAATACACGTAAAAGTGACATCACCATGTATATATGAAAACTAGTCCAAGTATATATTTGTTAGGTGAGTTCTATATAATCGTATCGAGAAAAAAAATAATATATATGTAATCGTCTAAAGTCATTCAATATTAATTCATCATGGACCGTTTGCTGATGTTTATCTTTTGTACTCAGTTAAGTATCATTATAATATTTGCTTCTCTTAACATTGTATCAGGATCATGCAACACATTTGGCCCTGTTCGACGGAGCAAAAGCGTGACCTGATATCTCTTTGAATAAACTAAACAAAATCACGATCTTTTGGGACACATCACCATGAATTAAGACTATCGCAGAGACGTGTGTGATAACAAAAATAAAGTTTTCGTAAGTAGAAAACTTTTATTGGTTGAGTTTTTGTTTGGAAAATTTAAGTTAAGCTAATTAATGGACATTTGTTTAACTCTAAAACTAATAAGAAATTTTCAAATAGAGGATAAGATTTGATTTCGTAATATATATCATTGAATATGGACTAATTTGGTCGCCACCACTCCTTGACAGACCTCCGGGTGTCCTTCAAATTTTTAATCAACTCCATCATAATTATAATCTATTTTTGTTACCTTCAACAACAATACATATATTATGCATAGTTATTAATATATGTCTGAAAAAGCACCTAAATGGTTTCTTCTCATATTTTAAAAATCAACTTAATTTAGTCTAATCGTAAGTTGTATAATTGGTTTTGATATCTCAATCATCGTAATTACCCGATTGGGTTACTATTTTACTTGCGGAATCAGTTTTTAATCACGATTATAATGCAAGCCAAAAAGAGAGCGATCAAGGAACAGCGTGTACCCAAAACGGAAGAGTCAGAGACAGCCAACATCATAAAGTCTTGCATCTCGTTTTTTTTAAATGATTCACTCACTCATTCATTTGATTTGAATTATCATCTTTTATTTGTCCTCATATAGTATATGATCTGGATCACTCCGGATAATAATTGTCTAATCAATCACTTTCAAAGTTTAAAA
>NC_025685.1:8573886-8578450 GCF_000633955.1 Camelina sativa | reverse complement strand
TAAGGCCCAATATAAGCCCAAATTAGTCACTGGCTTGCTCTTCAAGCTCGCCCAAAAGAGAAGAAGCGTTCTTCAACTACTGAAGCAGACAGATTCTTCAAAATTGATCTTTGAGAAACTTGCAATCAGATTCTGTAACCATTGTTTTGTTTTTTTTTTTTTTTGTGTGCCTTCGATTCAAACATGGAATTTGTTGTTGAAGAAGGGAAGCGAGTAAACGAAGACTGCTCAACTTTAATTCTCGTAAGTTGTTAGTTTCGTGTCCTTTGCTTTTTAGATTTCGATCTGTTCTCTGCGTACTGGGTTTGGGTATCTCTTCATTTTTGATATTTCCGTATTTAAAGCTTAAAGACTGTAGCTTTACTGAGAAATTAAGCTGTAGTTGACGAAAATATAGAAATTAGAAAGTTTCCGAACTTTCTTGGGAGCGTTAACATGAAGAAAAGGGTTTAGGGTTTAGAAGCATTGATCTTTCTGATTAGGCAATTGTCTTAAAGATTGCTCATTGAAGAAGTTATTTTTTTTTTTTTTTTTTTTCCCAACCAGCCTGCATTGTCAATTGGGAATGTAGGGCAGCTCGCTGTTGATCTTCTAGTGTCATCTACTGATGCTGACAGAGTTGGTTATCTCGATGATCCAAATCTGCTTCCTTGTGTTGGAAATGACGCTTATGGCCCTCTTCCTTGTGGCGAGATCGCTCTTCCTCTCGAGGGTTCGTTTTCTCACACTATCTGCTTCATTTATGTTTTGACTAGAATTTGTTGTAATGAAAGGAGGTGCTTTGTTTTACTAGATGAAGTATCCTTTGATCTATGCCACTTTATCTTGGTTGAATCTGCCCTTTATCCTTTTTGAAACCTCATTCTTTCCTCCCTTTTGTGTGTTTTAGTTTATGAGTCATCTGCAATCACTACTACTCTTGCTCAGCAAAGGTCTCCAGTTGCAAAGGTATTTACATTTTTGGAAGCAGCATTGCTTCCTCGGTATTTATATGGTCTTATTTGGTTAAAGGATTGTATTTGCTGCTTGTTGAGTTGGGATAATGAAAAGCCGATTAGCTGGAGTGGAGCCTTTTGAGTAAAAGAATTGGGAATTTAGTGAGTCATTTTGAACTTACAATGTTGATTAATAACAGGGAATGATGATTAATTTTGCGGAGAATATAGCCAATTTTGCTGCTTCAAGTGGAAAGAAGCATGTTATTGTGCTATCCAGTTTAGACTTCCAAAGGCTGCATAACTTGGATATGTCAAGGTAACTATAACGCCTCCTTTTATATGTTTTTCCTCTCATTTTTTTCATATGGCTTCAATGTGAAACTTGACATGGACTAGTGCAAATACAATCATACATAATCACAGATGTGATAGATAAGTGAGCACCACATGCACATTTTTCTTTTGTCATAGTTACTAAAAGCAAACTCTTCACAAGTTAATTTTAATTCCTCCTTGGCAATTACTTTAGAGGCCCGCAGGTGTATTATCTGTCTAACGCGGGATCGGAAGGAAAAGATGATAACTGTGAGAAACTCGGATTTGGAAGATTGAACGAGTATGATTCAGAAGGAAGATGTTGGAAGTACCTTAGCTCCGTCTTTGAGAAGAACAGTGAAGAAGAGTTGACCTTCCCTTCAGAAGATGAACTCGAAGACATCGACTACTACCCAAGCTTGCCATTTGCAGCTCTTTTCTCAGCTTTTAAGGTAAAGAAATGCCTCATAATGAACAATTTATCCATACGCAGATGATTAAAACACTTACATGGCCTGCGTGGGATTTATCTTGTTTTTGGGGTTAGGCAAAAGGCTTGAAGGTGACATGTCTGCTATGTTACTGTTCTGAAGGAGACAACATTCCTGAAGCATTTATTCTAGCAGAGGCTGCATCTAAGTTAACGGGTCTGAGTCCTGACAAATTCCATGGTAAATAATAGCTCTCTTCTTTCAAGGTTAATAACATCTCGAGCAATTAATAATGAAACTTACTAAAGACTTCATTTTCTGCAGGGGAAGAAGGTGGGAAATGGCGAATACCGTATTCGTGGAAGAGTATGTATGGAGGTCCTCCAGATATGTCCATGTTTTAAGAATGTTGTTGGAGCTCACAGACACAGAGGTTGTAGTAGTAAAAGTATGATCCAGTGAGAAGTTTATGAACATCTGAGATGGGTTTATTCCGATAGAGACCTTTCTTTGTTTTTTCCAGGGTTTGTTCATCATAAAATCTTGTACTAACGTAACAAGTAGAATTTTATGATTAAAATCAATACAATGCCTCTAGGGTGACTATCAACAAGTAGAATCAATACAATGTCTCTAGGGAGACTATCAAGAGTCATAGAATTGAAGAGATCCCAATCAGATTCTGAATATATGAGTGACGACGAGAACTATTACGAGTCTTAAACGCTTGTTGGGTGTTTTACAAGTGGAAGGCCCATTGGGATAACAAGTTTTCTAAACAAACACAATGATAAGACGCAAAACCATAACCCATACTGGGTCTTAAACCGAACATCAATTGAACTCAAGTCTCAGACCGGAATGCATAACATATCTGATGTAACCGGGTTATGCTGCAAACAAATGTTATAATTTTGCATGAACAATAATAATGTAAAGAAGAAATATCTTCTCCGGGACTCAAAAAGGAAGTTGTTGAGCAATAAATTCTGGAGTCATTGTGTGTTTTTTTTTCTTTCTTATTGTACAGATAGGCCAAGGCAAGTACTTCTGACCGGTTTTTAATTGCACTTTTATTGCCACCACCCGAAATTATGATATGAGATGGAGAGTCGTATATATATATATATGTGTGTAAGTAATGCCTGACCAAGAAAAATACTTGGAAAAGTAATATTGGTTCAACTGATGATGAATGGGGACCTAACTTATATGTACATGTAATCTGATTAGTGGACTACTTCTTTCTACCGCTATTTTGAAGACAAGTAGTATAGTACAAAGTATATCTATAAAAATTACAGAGTCTGACTTTGACTATTATGAAATCTTGATTCTTGAACTTTTATCGTATTAATAAACCAGAAAATTCAAATATGATGTCATTGACACTAAATTAATTGAATTTATTTGCCATCCAATAAGCATGTATATTTGGTCATAATCACCGAAGTGAAGAAAAAAAAAAGCATTAGACTGAAGTGAAGTAGAAATTTCATTATAATCACCGAAAAATGGAAAAATACAAGCTCAGTGGATGATCACCCAATATGAACAAATATGGAGATAAAAAGAGTGAAAAAAAAGTCGCAAAAATCCACTTAAATAAAAAAAAGTGCACAAAACCATTAGTATCAGAGTGGGTCACCACATCAAATCCACATTAAAATCAAACAACCCTAAAGCAGAGAGCACTATCCCTCCTTTCTCTCTTTTTCTATAATCCTCTCATTCCATTCTGCTAGATTTTGCTAATCTCTTATTCCCTAATCTAAATTATGATATTACAGTTACCTATATATATCGAACATATTACACAATTAGTGTACGATCTTAGGACTCCACGATTTGATTGCTTCCAAATTTGCTAATTATGAAAGCAATTCATAATTTGCAAATGTATACACACACACACACAAAAAAAAACACACACTGACGTGTAAATTTGAGTCTTCTCTTCCCAATACGGTTTACCTTTAGTCAACGCTTCTCTTTGTTTGTTTTTTTTTTCGACCAAAGTCCCCAAAGGCCCAAATACTCATTTTACGTTTAAACCTTTTCACTTGAAGCTCTGTTTTAAACTCTTTTCTTCTTTAACTCTTTTTTTTTTTTTTTTTTAATAATAAACCAAACCACCATGCGATTCGTCGCACCACCGCCTAGTTCCGGAGATATTTCACCGTCTCCTTCACCATCATCCGGTGTATCAGAGGAGATTCTTTTCGGTTCGTCGGATCCTCCTTTGGATTTTAGTCCTCCATTGATCGCTATGGTTGTTGTTTTAGCCGCCGCTTTTCTCTTCGTGACCTACTCTCGTCTCATCTCCCGCCGTTTTCTCTCACCTCTTGTCCGCCGTTTTAGACGGTGGCGTTCCTGTCGTCGTCGTCTCCTTCACTTATCTTCAGCTTCCTCTGCTTCAACTTCATCATCCGATCTCCGATCCTTTTCCCCTTTCCCTTTCGACTCTTTTCATTACTCTTCTTACTCTCCCTACGGATTAGACGATTCCGTCATTAAAACGCTACCGTTATTTCTCTACTCCGCCGCGTCTTGCACCGGGAAAACAACGGTGGGGAAAACCTCCGCCGCTGATTGCAGAGACTGCGCTGTTTGTTTGTTGGAATTCGAGGATGGTGATTATGTAAGAACACTTCCGTTATGCTTCCATGCTTTTCACCTTGAATGCATCGATGAATGGCTCCGATCTCACCCTAACTGTCCGTTATGCCGTACGGCGATTCTCGGATCCGCCGTCGCGGCCCCTGTTTCGCCGTTCGTTCCGTTGATGGCTCCTCGGATTCGTCCGATTCTTGATGATGATGATGACGAGAGCAACGCGTTCATCATCCGTGGAGAAATCACACCGTCGCGGAGTAATTG
>NC_025685.1:8554245-8573653 GCF_000633955.1 Camelina sativa | reverse complement strand
ACTGATACGGCGACGACGACGACGAACGATCAGGAGATCATAGCGTCAATGGAAGAGCAATCATCACCGGCGATTTCTCGGTTCAGGGAGCTGAAGAGATCGTACTCACTCGAATCTGAATCAGAGAGAGTAACGATGGAGGAACCAGCGACGGTGTCTCCGTGGAGATATAGGAGATCTACATGGAACAAACGTCAATCACCGTTCGGTAACCTAATCTCGAAATCGAGAGTGTTCTCGTTCCGTTACTACAGAAGCACGAAGTCACCGTTCTTCCGACGGAGATCATCGGCGGGAGTGTTTTTCCCGATATCGGAACGGATTCCATCGACGGGAAGCTCATCGCGGCGGAAAAAATCGATGACGAGTCCTATGTTTTTCCGAACGGCACCTCACTCGTCGAGCCGGTTAAGATGTGGAGATCCAGAGGCACTGTTATCGCCGGAGAGATGGAGGAGGAGGGACACGTGTAGGGTAGAGATGTGAGACGAAAATTGGACGGTGGTGATGAGGAAAAAAAATTGAAGTGGAAGGAGAGAGCATTAATGGATTGTGGGGTTTAAGCATTTAATGGAATTAAAATGCACGAAACAGAGAAGATAGAGAGTTTCAGAACTTGCTCTCTGCTCAGCTCACTCAACAAGGTTCGTTTTTTTTCTTTTTTTTTTCTCTATAAATTTAAATAAATAAATAACAGCCATACCTTTATTTCACCTCTCTTATTTAATGCTGCTAAAATACGGATTTCATTTATGAATTATATAACGTATAGTATAGTATAGTCATAGAAATATTTCAATAATGTAAATGCTTTTGAATTTTCCTGACTACTGTACGCTTTGTTTTACTCTCTATAGACCTAGAGACGCCAAAGACGATGAAGAGTTTGGAGCATGTTGCGACGACGTTTTGGCTGATTCGTTTTTTTTTTTTTTCTTCTTTCTCTTGGAGTTATCAAATGCATTAACTTCCAAAGCTGCCAAAGTTATTATAGAAACGAAGTCAACAAACTCATTTACAATTTCGTTTCTATACTAACTTTATTATATCGTCGGTGGCTTATTGTTTTTTTGTTACCAGGACTTTATGTTCACTTATTAGCTGTCGATTTCTCTTCAATTTTTGTCCAAAAAATAACTGATTATTACATTTTGATGAAATGACATTAACATTTTAAAGTTGTGGTTTCAAGTAATTTGGGGGCTGTTTTTGGTCCAATATTTGCAACGTTAGGACTTAGAAAACACCAATTGGTAATATATTTGCAAAATACCATGATTGGCTTAATTAATAGAACTTGGAAGGTGAATTGGGTGAAATTAAAAACTCAAAGGAGAGACAAGGTGAAAGAAAGCTTATAGTACATGTTTTTTCTGTATCACCTTATCTCATTGAATTAGAAAAGCTTGAAACTGAAAGAACATGACCAAGACAAATTAAGAGCAAAAGCAAAAAACACACACTCAAAGGAAAGAGACTACATGTAGACGGTGTTTTAGTTACCTCTTATCCTGCTTCCCTCCAGCTTGCTCGATTTGAACCAAACTTGGAACATAATTAAGAAGAGCTGGGCGACATCCATCAATTTCATTTACTCCCAGTTTCACATGAGTGACCACATTATCCTCCCCAACAATGTAGATCATGTCTCTGGACATGTCCACGTCAACTGCGGTCTCACAACAAATGACGACTTTCTTCTCCTCCCCTAACAAGAAAGTTACATCATGCCAAATCTGAAGATCAGGGCTCAATTCCAATGCTAAGACCTTGCTCCAAGACACCACTGAGGTGGTCTCCTCATCAATCACATTTGTCACCCATATCTCAGTCTTGGAACGTCTATCTCGCTGCAACAACACAGAGAGTTTCTCTTCTCTAACAACGGAAAGACTAGTAGCTTCAAAGCGACGACTCTGATAAGGAAGAGGCACAGACACAGATCTCTCCTTTGTAAAATCAAACTTGAGTAAAGATATGATCCTAGTCGTTTTTGATACATCTCTGACGAACCAGTAAGTATTCCCCTTCAAAGACACGCTTAGTTCAGAGTATGCAGTGCTCCCGCCTGGAGCCATCATGTTATCATCATCATCATCATCATCAAGGCTCTTCCACGAGTCAGACTTAAAATCGTAGATATCAAAATACTTGGTACCACTATAAAAGCTCAAGACTTTGTATCTCTTATTATTATTCCAGGATTTGTTGCCATCTCGGTAGTAGCAGTACCCGAGGTCAAAGCTGCGGCGGCCTTCATTGCGAAATTCACCGGTTCTGATCCACCTGGTGTCACCGATCAAAGGGTTCCAAACCAACACTCTGGATTCGTCGAATTGAGAGGAGCATAACAAAAAGCCGTCGCAGTGAGAGACTCGAGTTATATCGAATCGAGCTGCTGATGATTTCTTAGAATCAGGATCGATCAGCTCAGTTTTCAACTCTACAGGTGGACTACTATTTCCATGGAGATTGATGCCAACTGGAAAAATCTTGTTGTCATTTCTCAACAGTAGAGGCATAAACTGTTTTGTGGATTTATCGAAATGCTTACTTGCGAATCTCCGATCATCTTTGATTAAACGGTTCCATGCTTTGCAAGTAGAAAGTAAGCGTTTCAGAGACGTTGCTGGAACGCGACAGAGTATCTCCTCTACCAAATCATTCGGAAGCAGCTCCGGTACCGTCACTGCCATCTCTGAGTTTTACCAAATCTAGGGTTTGCTTTCCTCCCCAATTCAGTAATATTGAACAGTGAGTGATATGGACCTGATAATAATCTAACAAGGCCCAATTTAAAGCCCATATATATATCCGGTCAAAAGTTTAGGGTTGTGGAGAAGAGAACAGAGAGGACACATGTTTCCCGCAATGTTCATGCAGAAGCCAGACAAAGCCGTGGCACTCAAGGAATTCAAGAGCCATGTTGCTTTATTTGGCGCCTGTGTCGTTCTGATCCGTTCTGCTACGTACGTCCTCTCTTATTTTTCTGATTCGATGGAAGAGCTCAAGATCGACCTTTAAGTTTCCATTCCACTATATTTAGTTTTTTCAGGTCAGTTAGTTTTGCTAGTTGAGTCTCTCTCTCTCTTTTAATTAGCATATTTAGTTTGAGAAGTTATATGGTATCATACGATTTGATGATTGCATTGGATTGCTTAGTAATTACAATGTGATAATTTACTCCTACACGGCTACTGGCTACACATAGATGGAATTTTAGATGGATATACGTCTACTATGTGATGAGAATTGTGATCGTGAGAGTTTAGTTTGAAGATTGAGTTGTAGAAATTAAGAATCATCTTGATTGTTCTTAGTAGCTTCAAGTTTCCATCTTTGCATAGAATCCTCAGGCAACAAAATTTTCACCTGTTCCGTTTCCCATGAGATCATATTGAGCATGGAAGCATGTATAACCTTGATTTTTCTTTGTTTTTTTTTTTTTTTTGTTTTTACCATTTGTGTTGCTACTTGCTAAGCTTTGTTATTCCTCTTTGTGCAGTGGTGAAGCAAAGAGAGATGGATGCAGCGGTTCTTGATGTCCTGTGTTCATTTACACAATCTTGTTTAGGATTTGTTTAGCCAAACTGAGAGATGGTCATAGAAATTATAATTTGTGTTTTCAAGGATTAATTATGACTTCTGATCTTACTTAGTTTAAACAATCTGATCTGATGATCAAACAATGGCAATGATTCTCATTAATTAATCTTTTTGAGAGGAAGAAGACTAGAGGATAGTTCAACAGCTTCTTCTTCCTAGCTCTGTGACTGTGAGGTGTGAGCCCTCTCACTTTTAGTTTCAGCTCTCTAGTTTTACAGTTAAGCCACAAACTCTGTAGTCTGTACCGGTGTTTTTTTTAACCCAGGGGAGTTAGTCTTTTGAGTATGTTCTGTTGTTTTGAGTTCTTAACTTAATATAATCTCATAACTGGAAAAATTGACACCATAGGAAGTTCTTCAATTCATATCTCACAATGAAAAAAAGAAACAAAAACCTCTGTTCATGACTCACGTTTTCTTCTCAGAGAAGTAACCCGAATCTATAGTCATGTGCGACCCAATCTATGGATAATCTACCGTGTTTCTTGTTACGACACTGCTGGATTCTATCTCTTGCTTCACAAGGCAAAAATTTCCAGATCATGTCGAGAACACCGACGTTGCAAAGTTCAGTATCCTTGGCATATAATTCGACGAGCTTTGGCAAAAGAATCTTGTTGTCTTTGGAAATTCCTAGGTTTGATGTTACATACTCTTCTCTACCGCAATCTAGCTCCATCATCACGTTCTTGGGCGTATATATACGAACCTAAAAGATGACTGTTGCTTTAAAATGTAATCTTTCAATATGAATAGCGTGTAATATAAGAAACGATGTTGAGTCAGGGGATTCGCTTACTGAGGGATCTGACAAGTTCCCCGAGCAAAGAGCAAAATGAAGAAGAGGCTCAGGGTGAGTTATAACATAATCTCTTCCCAAATCTCCAGCTTTACCCTTTGATCTTGAAGCAAACAAGAACCTAAATACCTGCAAATACATTAATCCTTATTAGCCCTTATCAAGTCAATTGGAAGTTGAAGAACCGAAATCAGTCTTGGGCTTGCCTGTCCTGGACGAGAGACACGACAACCAAGGATTGAAGTCTGAATGGTATCTAAGTTCAAGCTTCGACCTCCAACGTTATACGCTGCCTATTGCACAATATAGAAAACCCTAGTCATTGTTAATTTACCGATGACTTGTGTCTCAAGTAAGTCTGCACTGTAAGTAAGATTACCCTACCTTCAGCAACCCAGATACCCTTTTCACACTGTTTTTAGGGTTCCCATACACAAGTATCGACTGCAAAAGAGAAACAACAAAAATACAAAGTAGCTAATTAATGTCTACAGAGAATTATCATCAAGATCGTGTTAAAAGAAGTTTAGTTCGAGAACATAACATTACATGCATAACCAGAGAGTTGTGTATGTTAATCCAGAAAGCTAGCTTTTCTTCATGATTTAACCTCCTTGGATTCACTCCTTCTAGTTTATTAACAAGTGACCTCAACATTTTGAATTGATTAAATAACAGAGTTAATTACTCATTAATATAAACCAAAAGTAGTTGATATTTTGTAAGAGCCTGAGATTAAAAAACCTGAAATGTTTCAAAGCAGGTTCAACCGCATTCAACCTCTCCGTGTCTCTACATATAGATTTCACCATTAACAATTTATCGTAAGGTCGGCTAATGATCTTCAGAGGCTCTTTCCCGCTAAAAGGGCTGCTCGATTCTCTATCCTTGTCGTTGAGTGGTCCTGGATCTGTGAGTTGACGAAATACTTCCGAGATGTACTTGACCATCTCTTCAGACAAACTATTTAATGATTCATGAACGTTTTCAGAAACATATGTCCCCATCAGCGCATCGATATCAGATTGCTGAAAACATGAAAAAATGTTAACCACACCATTTTGGTAAAGAAAGAAACTCAAAACAACATTAACTGTTTAACACAATTTCTTTTACCTCAAGCATTGAGAAAGGAAGAGACCGATGATATGATGAGTCCATTGCTTGGGGAGACATTCTAAAGGAATAGCCTGAACAGTGAGACAATGATGAGTGACTCCGGAATATTCCAGAGTCTTCTAGAACTTTCTGAGGGCTGCAGACTGACTTTTTGGGTGAATCAATGAGTTTACTACACCCAAGAACAGCCTCTGATCTCTCTTTCCCCTCTGATTTGAACTCAGATGTAATTTTGTTGTTAAATAATCTCCGGTATAACAAAAGAAGATATGTTTCCAAGTACATAACTTGCAGCTCTAAACCCGCGATTTCCCTCACCAGTTTCTTTGCCTCCTATATCAAGAAATCACAAAAACCGTCTCATCAATCTCAGAAAAGATATTTAAAGGGGCCTTACTTGTATTCTAAGGTAGCCAAAGCTTTACAAACCTTAGGGATAGAGGAATCTTCATTTTTAGAATCTTCCAAGAACAGTTTGCGTCGAAGGACTGTCTCCATTTCACGCCGTACTAAGACTTCATCTTCTTGAAGCAGCAAATCAATCTACAGAGTAAACAGTAAGAGCTTTGAGATCTGTTTTGATTTTTCTTAGAGAACCTAGAAAAAAATCTTGTGAGAAAAACTTTATTAAAACCTCATCACTTGAGACTCTCCTGGCACTGGGATGTAATTTTCTGGACTTCAGAAGAGATTTTAGCTGTTCTATTTCTCTCTGCAACAATTCATCCTAAAAAACGAAAAACATAAGTTGATTTGATGAACAAAGAGATTAAGAAAAATATTCAACTCTTATGAAGATTCCTGACCATGTCGATTTTGTAAAGGGCCTCAAATGATTTCTTGTTCTTGAGGGATTTTCTGAGGACTGGATCGCTGGAGAAAACAGATAGTAGGTAAGAGATAAGACTCGTAAATGAAATATAAACTTATGAAAAGAAGAAGAGACAGAACCTTCGAGAACGTTTGTGATTCGAAGTTGTTGTCGACGTCATGAGTGTTTGAAGACTCTTCTTTCTTCTTTGTGTGAAAAATGTTGAAATCCCCCGCCTAATGTATTTTAAAGAGTTTTGTGTTGTGTTGTCAGTGTGATAAAATCAGAAGTAAAAACTAGTAAACAACCCAACAGCTGAGAAATCACTGGAAACAGAGCATTAAATGAGAGATATAAAACAATTTAGATAGTGACAAAAGAAAAGTTACTGAAGAAGAAGAAGAAAGGTTAAAGAACAGAAGAAAATTGCAGTGAAAAAGCACTATACCACGAATGGAATGAGACTACTCCCTAGAAATAAGAATCATATATACAAAGTGTACAAATTTTTTTTTTCCCAAGAAAAATTTGATTAAAAAATTGTGAAAAATATTTAACTGTGATATTTATAAATTTTCTATCTGTTCTTTTACCTAACATCTTTGTGTTACAATAAATGACTTTTTATACAAGCAATACATATTTTTAGGAATTAGATCTTATATGTATCTCTAACTTGTTATTGGATAATAAAATCATCTGCATGGTCGTTAAGTTTGGTTATCTGATTATTTCATCATTAATAAACCAGTCCGATCTTGGACAGAAAATGCCTTTGATTGACACACTTTAATGAAATAATGTAAAGTATCCTAAAATAAAACAAAATATGTGTCTCTTTTTGGGGTATTTTGCATCAAAAGAAACAAACATTATGTAATTATTGGTTTGACATCGGGTCTGATGTTTTGTAAAGGCTACTTTTTCTTTGCCAACATCACATACAGAGGACAGCTTACAAATCGAAGATTTTAATGTTTCTCTTCGTGTTAGTTCTTGTATCGGATTCTCTTTACGCTAGATTCTAAATTTAAATTATTTGGAAGTTGGAACATCCATGGTTGTATTCGTACGCTAATCTTATGTTGTAGTGACAAAAATGATACACTTCAATATGTACTCATAGACTGCTGCTCATAGTACTTCCCGAGGGAGAGCTATTAACATTTGGAATAGTTAATTATAAATAAATATAAGTAGATTTTTTAAGGATATATATGTAGTTCCAACTTCCACGTTATTTATATGGGTTGCATACTAGTCAAGTGGACCATTATATTTTCTAAACCTCCACTAAAATTCAAATCATATAATCGCATTTCACGAGTATATAAAAAAAATATCTTTTGACAAAGCATTATCCGGAAAGAGTTACTAATGGTAAACAAGAAAAGGTATTTAGAGGGTGTCTTTTGGTTAAAGGGATGGAGTGGCAAGCACCAAGGCACTTGATTGAAATGGTAAAGAAAGGCCTTAAAAGCGATGAAAGGTGAGAAGGTGCAAAAACCCTTTTTCTATAAGAAAGCTACCATACGTAACATATTTAATAACTAAAGCCCGTACTTATTTATAAATTATGTAGATAGTACTCATTATTCAATGCTCTTAACTGACTAGTCTTCAATTGCCAAGGACACAACACAAGTTTTTTGGCGATTGGATCAATCAACATTATTTAAAGAAAAACATATACAGTATACAATATGTTGTTAGAGTTGGTTTTGTTTGGAAGTGTTCCATATATGTGACTAAACGTAAATTCCAAGTGTTTTCAGGGAAATAAATAAAGAGAATCCAGGAGAGATGATTTAGCTAATAGAAGATTCATTTTTGGGATTGTGTTCTTCGTTGTGACTTCCTAAGTTTCTGTTCCGTAGTTTTCGCTCCAAGACATAAGCGACAACTCTTCTGTCTTCTCAGTTCTTGTCTCGATAGCCACAATTTTCAACACAACTAAGAGACTAAGACTAAGAGTATTGACACTTCTTACCATGCAGAGTAATTTAGTATACATCCATGAATGGTTATTACCAGTAAGCATACACTTAGAAAACTTCCCAATTTTTTAATACTAAATCTGTATACAAACACAAAGTTGATTGAATAAGAATACAGAAGAAAGATATATGAAAACCTAAAGTAACGTTAAGAAATTTGGGTCATATGACAAAAAGTAGAACTCATTTGGGTAAAGAAAACAAATGGGTTACCATATATGATAGTTGGACAGGAGAAATAAAAGTAGAACTCATAAGGCATATTGTATTACTCTACAAATAAGCTCACTGATTCATACCTGCAAAACTGAATTGCCCCATCTCTCTCTCACTCAATGTTTAGAATCTGTAATTAACAACAAGAAGAAGAATTTCCAGGATTTAAGAGGCCAATTCTCGTTTCACATAACTAATGATTGATGACTGGAGATGGAAGTGGTGAAGTTGGAGGCTTCATGTCCTCGTACCTGCAAACATTTACGTTTCTCAGGTCACATAAGAATAAGTAATAACAATGGGCACACTTAGAACCAGCATGCTATGCTCTCTGTATCTCTTACATTGTGTAAGGTGATAAAGGTCTTGGCGTTGGCTGAGCTGGATTGTCTCCTGAAGCAATGGAAGTGTCTACGTTGCTAACAACTGGTACTGCTTCCGGTATAGAAGAAGATGGAGTAGTGTTCCTGACAAAACAAAGCGAAAAAACCCTTAATATTGAAGTGATTGATTTCTTAACTATACACACTTCAAATGTGATATCTAGATAGTAGATACTTACAAACTTCCATCAACTGTTTCCAGCACCTCTTTATTGCCTCCAGGCAACTCTGAGTTGTCTTCTGCAGCTGCTGTTATCTCAGATGCTGCTTCCTTGGAACCGGTTGATGCAGGAGTTGGTGAGGTTGGTGGTTTCAGGTCAGCGTAACTGCAAAACACAGTATAGATTCATTGAAGAAAAAACGGACCACAAGCGAATTAGATATATACATAGAAGATATACATAACAGAAGACGAAAAGTTGTTACACTGCATAAGGAGAAAGAGGCCTCATTCTTGGTGTGGCTGGTGTTTCTGTCTCGGTAACACTTGTTGCAACTGCTGTCTCAGGGGCACTAGTCGCAACTGCTGTCTCAGGGGGACTTGTCGCAACTGCTGTCTCAGGGGCACTTGTTGCAACTGCTGTCTCAGTGACACTTGGTGCAACTGCTGTCTCAGTGACACTTGGTGCAACTGTTGAGCTTTTATCAGTATCAGAATCGGCTGGACCAGGCAACAAAGAATCAGTTTTTCTGGTACCCGAAGCTTTAGGACAGGGTGATGAAGGTGGTTTCAGATTTTCATAGCTGCACCACAAAAGACCAAGTAGAAAAAGCATCAAACTTTTGAAATTAGTACCTGCTCACACATTTATTACTCCAACTGTAATGATAGCAATATAAACTATAGGCGCGCATAATCAATTTTCAATCTAGTGGCTTTTGAGTACAAGAAAGCTGCAAAGTTAATATGGTTTTACCAGGCATAAGGGGAAAGGGGCCTCTCTTTCTTTTCCTCAGCTTGTTTTACTTCTTCTTCTTCTACAGCTTGCTTTACTTCTTCTTCTACTGGGACATTTGAGATACTATCTGGCACTACATTGGCCTCAATAGGAACCTGAGTGGCATCCACCTCCTTCGATTTGGCAGGAGCGAGCGATTTGGTCGAACTTGGAATAGGAGATGTTGGAGGTTTCAAGTCTTCGTAGCTATATTATATTCACAAAACAATAGGGAACAACACAAGCCGAACACAATCAATGTCATGTCAACAAGTCATTTTGAAATTAGTACCTGCTCACACATTTATTACTCCGTGTGTAATGATAGCAATAGAAACTGTAGGTTCAATCTAGTGACACCTGAATAGAATAAAGCCGCAAAGTTTTTAAGGTTTTACCAGGCATACGGGGAAAGGGGCCTCTCTTTCTTTTCCTCAGTTTGCTTTACTTCTTCTTCTACAGCTTGCTTTACTTCTTCTTCTTCTTCTTCTACTAGGACATTTGAGATACTATCTGGCACTACATTGGCCTCAACAGGAACCTGAGTGGCATCTACCTCCTTCGATTTGGCTGTGGTCGAACTTGGAATAGGAGATGTTGGAGGTTTCAAGTCTTCATAGCTATATTATATTCACAAAAAAAAACAGGAACAATACAAGCCGAAAACAATCAATGTCATGTCAACAAGTCATTTTGGTTACATATTTGAATTTTCCCGTTGAGAAACAAGTTGTCTTACGCTGCATAAGGAGACAGCGGCCTAGGTTTCACATCTTTTTCTTTTGGAGGTGCTTCATCCTCCTTGGGAGCTGTTGGCTCTTGAGTGACAGGCTTAGTAGGGACTGGTTTGACCTCTTTGGCTGCAACTGATGCCTGTCCACAAGGGAAATGAAGAGAAATACATATAATCATCATATCAGAAGAGAGCGATGATCAAGATACGAAATGAGAGGAAAAGAATGCAATATAACCTTTGGTGGAGGCATATAAGGACGTTTGGAAGGAATCTTTTCAAGAAGCTTTTCCATTGGAGTTAATGGAGCAGTTGTTTCAGCAACCACTTCCACAATCTTGGAGCAAGAAAGTTGAGGATTCTTTGCCATACAAGCGAGCAATTCTGCAACCTGTAGATCAATAACAAGGAAGCAAAAAACAAATCAAAGCTCTTCTTCATAATGTGGTCATATCACTGTGTCAGAGACGAGGGAAAAAAATTAATACCTGGAGATTTGAGACTTGACCACCAAACAAAGTATCATCTAAAGAAAGAGTTAGATTATGAGTTTCTTTGTATGCATCGGTGGGCCTCTCCATTCCTCCAGGCCTAACTATCTGATGATATAAGATGGAAAGACAAAATTTCAAGAAATGATACAATAGAAAGAGTCTCTGAAATCGTAGGTTTGGTTTAAAATTATCTGTGGATCACTCACTGTGTAATTGAGACCACTTTCAATCAACGCTTCTTCAGCTTTTCTCTTCCAGCAAAGAACTCCCCAGAATAGGCTTCATATACGAGATGTTTAGAATTAGTCATATATATACCAAGAACATGCCATTAAGTTATATATGCTTCTCTTATAAAAGTGTGTAATGAATGAAATAACATCTACAGACTTACTTGAGAATAGCAGCGGGAAATCCAAATTTATTTGTCCCCAAGGATGTCACCAAAATGAAGTTATTAACTTTTGCAGATTTTGCTGCTCATGATACCATAAGAGGCAATGATGAAACAAGAAAGAGAGAATAGACAAATAACACGCTTTGAGCTATATTTTTTCTTACCAGCATCAACAAGGTTTTTGGTGGCAAGGTAATCAATCCTGTAAGGGCCGGTAATATCAGAGATCTCTTTCTCGCTAGCACCAATACAGCATATAACCACCGATGCTTTTCCCAATGCAGGCTTTATCGAATCTTTCTTCTCCAAGTCACATTCCACAATTTCAAGCTTTTCTACAGCTGGGCTAAAGACACAGACACTACCTGTTACTTTTTCTACAACAAAATCATTGCACATAAATCAAAACAATTAGTTATTACGTTGAGTTCCTTCATCAGTGTTCTGGAGCTTCATTCCCTTAACACTCTGCAAAGTATTAAACTGCGTTATAAACATCAGTCTAAACATGATGAATCAATTGACTGTAACATACATTTAAGTATTAATGTAAGTCATACTTGCACAAGACTTCCAGCTCTCTGAGCACTTCGAACTCCAGCTCTAACCCGAAATCCGAGCTTCAGTAGTTCTCTGAGAGAAAGAGGACATTGGATAGGAAACTTTAACCAACCAGCATTGCGAATTATATAATTCAAACTTAAAAGGGGAAGCAAGAAACTAACCTCACAGTTCTAGAACCAACTTTACCAGTAGCACCGGCAACAAAGACAAGGTCTTCTTCTTTGGAATTTACGTTCGTAGGGCTTGCTTCTGTTACTGCAGAGCTTGCTCTTATAGGACCTTTGTTCAATTACAAATAAGGGAGATGTGTAAATGTAAAACTTCTAGATCATCAATACCAGAATTGAAGACTTGGGAAACAAAAGCATTGAAGATAACATCAGCAGCAAACGAGACCCAAATCACGAAAAAAGCAAGCAAAAACAAAACCAACAGTTCCAATTCGATAGAAGAATCTATAACAAAACTGCGGATTTGCAGAAGTAGCGAACAAAAAAAAAAAGCTTGAAAATATTTTTGTAGTTAGTACCTGAAGCCCTGAGGCTAAGATCGAAAGACCTGGACTTTCCCCCAGAAACCGAGTGATTCTCTAAACCTGAAAACCTGACAATCCGATTGGTCTTCCATCTTTGGAGAAGAAATCCTTTTCTGCTGGGAATAGAGGGTATTGTTGTGAGAGTTGGTTGCCCACGGAGAAAACAAGTTCCTTCCATTGTTGTTTGTTAGTTAGTCTTGTTCTTCTTCACTAGCTCGAATGATGCACATTAACTTATGAATTTTTTCAGACACTAGAAGAACGCTGTCAGACAAGGAATCTTATGGATACAATGGAACGTCAGATAGAAGAGTTCGGCGTCTGCCACTGCATCTTGATATCATGGGACCCACAATAACATTACAAGCGACCAATCAATGTTTTGATGGAGTTGTGGTTACAATGCTGACATGGCAAGGCTGGTTCGGTTTGGTTTTGTTTGGTTTGGTCCAAACATATTCATTCACACATTAGAATTTGAATAGTTTTTTTTTGGCGTTGGCTTCTTCTTCTATATGCACTGTAACAGATTGGCGTTTACTTTCTCCAACTGCTTATATGCAATAAGATGAGTAAGTTTTGCCTTCTTAACACCATCACTTATGACACAACACAATCTCTGTAAATTATTGAATTAGCTTTTCTTTTGTTTAAGAGTGAAAACTATTCACAACTTTCAATAGATTAACTTCAGATTCATCAATTATACAACTAATCAGATCAACATCACCAAAAAGCAACTACACTAGAGCGAGATAATTAAGTTCTCAGTTACCACATCCCCTGTTGATGGCTGTTGCTACGTCTGCTAAACACAATTCTCGACCCTGAGTGAGTTGAGTTTGCGCCTGGACTGCAAAACTGCAGCAAGAGGAACAGTGGTTTAAAGCCTATCCAACCAAAAAGGTAAGGAAATTAGCATATCAAGATGCCTAACAAGCTATAAATCGTATTGGTCAAGACAGAGAAAATGTAGCAGCACAAAATGGGTTCCAACTTCCAAGAACTTAAGAATGGAACATCAAGATGCCTAACAAGCTACATTGCCACACAATAATCTCTTATACCTTAAGAGATGGTACTATTAAAAAGTCAAAGGTCGATGATTTATTCCAGAAACGCATCAAAAGTCAATTCTCATGCAGTTCCACAAAAACTAGCTAAAAGGTACCAAAAGGACACTACTCTGAAGTCTGAACTAGCAAGTGAAACAAGATCTGGTACAATTAATCAAAGAGAGCAAAAACTAAATCACCTTAGGAAGAAGAAACAGGGGACTTCTCAGCAATGGAGGCTGAAGAGGATGAGTTGAGAGCCGCAGCAGCAGCTTGTGGGGAATAAATGAGTGCTTTCTTTATGATTTCTGAAACAATCCAATGCTTATGCTTGCTCAAAGGCCTTGAAGGATCCAATTTCACCTGCATTTTTTTTTTTTATATAAACCATTCAAGTTTCCCTTTTTAAGACCAACCTAATAAAAAGGAAACACAAACAGGCAAGTCTACTTCCAAATGTTTTGAGTTCGTTCAAAAACATTACAAAAATGCAAAGCTTTCCCTAAACCAAATGTATCTCAAATTCACCACAAAAATAAAAGGGAAAATTACTTACACGATCGCCGATGTTACAGGAGTCCTTTTCATCGTGAGCCATGAACTTGGAAGTGCGTTTGACATAGCGATTATAGAGCTTGTTGTGAAAGAGTCTATCGACGGCTACAACCACCGACTTCTGCATTTTGTTCGACACCACCGTGCCTATCACTGGCTTCATTTTTTTTTATCCTAAACAAGTTCTGGATTTGAGTCAGAGAGAAGAATCTCACAACATCGATTCTTCTTCTTCTTCCTAAGTCTTAGGTTTTTTTTTCTATTGATGGGCTTTTGATCTTAGCCCAATATACTCTGGTCCATAAATGTGTAGTAGTTAACCGAACCGGCCCTCCATACTAAACCCGGTTCAAAACCAACATTGCAGGTGGAACAAAAAAAAAAGAAGAAGATAAAATCGAACCGGGATGAGATGAAAGAGTGAAGAATCGTCGGATATGGCGGCTGTTATTGCTTCACTTCATCTTCAACCTCTCTCCTCTTTCTCGTCGTCGTCTTCTTCTTCTCCTCCTTCTAGCTCTAAACCTCTCTATCTCAAATTCCAAACCTCGCACCGTGAAAACCTTAGACACCTCTCTTCTCTCGGAATCGTTCCTCAGAACCCCCGACTCGCTCCTCCGGCAAATGATCTTCCCGTTATTCTCTCCGCCGTGAACTTCCTCAAATTGAAAGGATTCTCCGACGAAGATTTCCCGCGCCTCGTCTTCCTCTGCCCACAGCTCTTCTCTCCCACTTTCGACATTTCTAAACTCGATCCCGTCTTCGATTTTCTCACCGGCGAGCTCGGAGCTTCAGCGGAAGAATCCAGGGGCTTAATCGTAAATTGCCCCAACATCCTCCTCTCCGACGTCGAGTATTGCTTGAGACCGACGCTTGTTTACCTTAAGGAGCTAGGGTTACGGAATCTGAACCGAGCGAGCAAGACGAACGCTCACGTGCTGAACACGAGAGTTGAGAAGCTAAGAGCTAGGATGAGATTCCTAAAGAGCATAGGGTTCGAACACGAGGAAGCAGCTAGAGTCTGTGGGAGAATCCCCGCGATATTTGGATACAGCGTTGAAGATAACTTGAGACCCAAGTTTGAGTTTCTGGTTTATGACATGGAAAGAGAACTGGAAGAGCTCAAGAAGTTTCCGCAGTACTTTGGGTTTAGCTTGGGGAAGAGGATAAAGCCAAGGCATTGGCATTTGAAGAAGAGGAACGTTAATGTTTCGCTTAGTAGAATGTTAATGTGGGGTGATCAAAAGTTCTACTCTAAATGGAAGCCATGAGAGCAGGGCAGAGCAGAGTTACTGCTCTTCCCCTGTTTTCACATCTGTTAGTATTCAAATCTGTATTCAAAAATCTGAAAGAA
The DNA here is from genome assembly GCF_000633955.1 of Camelina sativa. Lineage (NCBI taxonomy): Eukaryota > Viridiplantae > Streptophyta > Magnoliopsida > Brassicales > Brassicaceae > Camelina > Camelina sativa. The sequence continues at coordinate 8,558,098 of NC_025685.1, read as the reverse complement.
AAGAAAAAAATGCATTGCATTTCAAGGAAAAGTGATTCTGAATCATATGGAAAAATGTTGAGAGAATCATCGAATATCCAAATCCTCGGGTTCCATCACAGACTCTCTTTTAAAGTTACTGACGAATTACAAGATCGATATCGGCACCAACTTCTGCAATCTTGGCTTCCTTGGAGGCTTTTGCTGATTTCGCAATGCTCTCCACATCAAAATCTATAGCTATCTTCTTCACGAGACCTTCAAGCATCTGTTGTTTCAGAAACACACACCGATCAATATTATGCAATTAACAAGAAGATATATTACTCTACTTGTTTGCGGAAACTAACCAGTGACCCGATTGCTACCCAACTCCGGAACTTGGAATCAACATCTGCAGCTTCCTCTTCTGCAACCTGTATTAACTTAAATCTTTTAGCACATAAATGATTGTAACCTATTTGGTACATTGGTCTCCTCCCATTTTATTTTAATCTAAGAGATTTGTGCAAAGTAATATAGACAAATAAAACAGATGAGATATAACTAATTGGCGAGATATGAACTGGTTATATGCAATGATAGTTAAAATCACCAAGTTTAGACGCACCTGTAACGCTGCTGAAAGGACTTGAGCTTGACCTTCTTGATCCTTCTTCTCTATTAACAGCACTGCATAACTGAGGTAAAACAAAAGCATAGATTACGGTCTGATCTTCTCACAGAGAATATAATAAAATTTAGCTACAATTTGGCATGAATCTAAGTAGAACACAATTAATCTAAGAGAGATCTTACTTGAGAAGCAATGTCGAATATGCCAACTGCAGATTCTTATTTGGGGATGCATAACAGTTTGAGAAGGCATCAAGAATCTGTATTGATGGACACCAAACAAAAAAAGATGAGTACCCATAAAACCAATTCTTTAATATAGTCATAATAAAACACACAAACACAGATGTCCTGTCACTATGACAGATGTATTCATTCAGCTATGGACACTAGACACAGGAACCAAAAATTCCTCCTCAAGAACATAACAGACTCTAATTATTATGATATAAAACCATATAAATGAAACAGTACTTACTTGACTGTGATGCGTCTGTAGCCAGTAATGAAATGAAGAATTCTTGAATAGATTAACCAGGACACGAACAGTTGTTAAAAGATTTGCAGGAAGAGCTGAATCTTCTGTGACTTTCTTTATCAAATCCAAAAGCAGATCTGAATGAATTATAGTAACAGAGAGATACCAGTTAATAAAGGGCATTAGCTGGTACTTTCGTTAATGTTGAGAAAGCATAGCTTCACGGGAGAGATGATTACCATTGTTGTTTTCCACATGCTTAATAAGTAGACTTGCTCCGTGAGGATGCAATACAAGCATCCTGACTATATCAGTAGCTGCATATTATTCAAAAACCATAGATGTAAGAGCTTGACCCAAAAGAAAAACAAAGGTTATCCAACAATACACGCAATAAAAAAGTGGCTTCATAATATTAAGAAACGTATGGCTACCATCAGATGCTCAGTATGTAGTAACTTATTCTGTTTGACTAATTGATTGATAAAAGAAGACTAACCAGGAAACATCATTGCAGGTGGCCATGCTTGTAGCACTTTCAAAAGCAAAGCAATATCCATGTCAGCAAAATTGGTGGAGTGGTAGTGTGATGTGTCCTTGAGTATAGTAATGATTGCGCCTACTCTGGATACTTCGAGTTCTGTCAGGGACTTGTCACTATTCACCTTCAAAAGATGGAAAAGTTGTAGAAACATAAAAAACAACAATAGTATAAGTAAAATAATCATTAAATCATTTTGTGTGCCAAACGTTAATAATAAAACCTTACCGAGTCAGATCGTAAAGTAGTATTAAATTCTGTCATCTTTTTCAGAATTCCGTCATATTGAGCAACATCGAAAACAAGCACACCTTTCTGGAGAACATAATGAAAGAAACAAGGATCAAAAGCTAGAAACATTAAACTGTAATGAAGAAAGAATTCCGGCGTACTTTCGGAATGTGCTTGTATAAAGGTTTTGCCGAAGTTGCTGCAACTGAGAAGAGTCAAAGCATGAGGCAACACAAAAATATTACGAGAAACAGCGATACTTTATGGAAATTTAAGTACTACTTGAAAAATAACACAGATAGTGTTGTTCATACCAGCTGTATGTGATGCTTGCCCAGGCACATAAGCATTTGCTGTTACACAAAAATGGCAAAACACAAAATTAAAATAAAATCTTGAAAACAAACTTTCAGACCAAATTTTTTCAAAAACATGTGATTTTTTACCGCCAGTGAAGGGATCACGAAACGATGGATTAAAGTTGAAGTCTTTCTGCCCAGAATTTTGTAAAATAAATTCAACAATCTGCTGCCGATATGCAAAGGGAAGATTCTCTTTCAGAAGCCACTTGTCAGCTGCATCATAAGGATTGTCTGCCAAACAAGAAAAGATTAAAGTATCATAAACTGAAGCAGTTAACTGTGGTTGCACTTGGAATCAAAACAAGGCGAGTAAGAGCATTCAGGTACCTGATCGATTGTAAGGTAGCTTGCGGATAGGTTCCCCATCACCAATGTCAACATCGAACACTGAGATAAGAAGAAAAAGACTAAGAATTCTATTCAATTCGATTTTACGAGAATCTGAAGTTTCAGTAATAGGTCAGAATCTAACCAAAATCATATTGAACTCCATCGAAAATTGGACGGTCAGCCACACCATCTGGGCCATCAACAACCTCGCCAATCTGAAAAAGGCATGCAGTGAGAACTCAAATCCATTGTACCACATAAGGACAACCTCACCAATCCGTTCATATGCAACCAAATGTTAGAGAGAAATCTATCTCATATCATATCCTTACTATCCACTTAAGAGATACTGGTATTCCTACTTCAAAAGAAGGACTAGAATTCAAAATCAGAGCCACTTTTTCTCCCAGGTTTTGGGTGGCACATTAGATCAAGCACTCTTTAAATTCATTTAAAACCTTCTCTACTAGCACTGATTGACGATTTCTGGCAGTATATGCTATCATTTTATGACCGGACGGCATGCTCATTCATGGAAACTTACAAGCCTTCATCCGATGGTAACTTTTCAAAAAAAGATATAAGTTCATTCTCTGGACTTACTTTGTCCCATCTCTGCTCTTTCATATTCCATGCATAAGCAACACCATTGTCTCCTTCCCTCACTACTTTTGTCTGGCCATCACTGGTACCTGAGAAATATACATCAAATACGAGAAGATGATGTTACAACTTACCAGAATGCTCAGCTTAATCTATTCAACTTTAACTGCCAGACATCATCAATTACAGCTGGGAAATTATATATGTATTCTCTTGAGATCTCTTTGAAACTTAACTTTTCTACTGTATGATAAAAGTCAATAATACAATAAATGTATAAGAAGTGGTACCTGGTGACGTCAGAGAATCAAGTCCCGGCAGCTCGTCAAGTTTCAGTCCGCCAACCTTTTTCCTGAGATAAAGAACAGCACGCATATACTTTGCAGTTACTGTATATTTTGAGTATAGAAGAAGTGAAATCGTACCCCGTAAGCAGGTCATATAATTGAAAAATCATGACATTGCCACATGAAAATACTCAATGGACACAAAATTTAATCGATAAGAGTTGAGACAACCATAAATGATCAGATTACCTGCTCAATTTGTACTCAGAAATTTGGGAATCGTAAGCATCAATCTCCATCTGATCTGCAATCACGCCTTGACGTACTGTCCAAACACGAACCACTCCATCTGAACATGCTGTCACAATATCCCCGCTTTCCAAAAACTTGGCATCCCAGACACAGCCTGGGTGTTCCAAACTCTGAA
>NC_025685.1:8550495-8553447 GCF_000633955.1 Camelina sativa | reverse complement strand
AAAAACTTGGCATCCCAGACACAGCCTGGGTGTTCCAAACTCTGAATGCAGACTCCATCTGTACCAGACGATAGCAACAAAGTAAGAACAACATCTCAACCTATAATAAACAAATATGCTCTAAAACCAAAATGTCGGTCTCTTTTCCCTAGTGATATCAATAATAACATACAGCAGACCAATCTTTGTAGCATTTCAAATGGGTTTCTGATCACTTGATACTGTCCGAGATGCTAACAACTAACTTTCCATAGGCAGTAACTAAGTAAACACATTTATAACGTCTTCCACAAAGGATGTGATATAAGAGTCATCTTTCATATTTAAAGAAAGCTTAAAGAGCGAGCATCATACTTGAAATTGGAGAGATATTTTCTAAATTAAAACATCTAAGACCTCAGAAACCTAGAAAACTGTAGAACACAAGTGAAGAACAGCCAAGACATCACTAGATACAAAGGAACCCGTTATCACCTTTCCATATCTTGGCATGGCGATCTTCACTGCCACTAACAATAAGACCAGATGAATGTGCGTCAACTGAATAAACAATGGAGGTGTGGCCAACCATCTCCAGAAGAACTTCCCCACTTAGTGCCCATAACCTGATTGAACTGTTAGAAAAAGAAAATAGTGATTTACAACCTTTGCTGTGTACAAAGGTATGAAAGACTGAAAAGGAGAAAACCTAAGCATCATATTTAAGATCAACACATATAATCCCCAGACCCAAAACTTATCCAGGTCATGCAAAAGACAACACAATTCGAGTTAATCACATAAGGATTCACTTGGACAATGGAATTCAGTAAGGCATGAGTTTGTTGGAATCAAATAACTTACCCATCATGTGATGCGGAAAGAAAACCTAAATCAGGCATCACAGCTAACCCTCTAACAGTATCTGCATTGCAAAAATAAAATTAATTGCATAAGACAATAGTTTCTCCAATAAAAAGGAATTCCTGACAATAGGCAGTGTCTTTGCACTTTACAAGATAGCTATCTCAGTTCATATTCTATCTTATTTTCGATATGTGGTTTCTCATACTGCCAAGGAATATCGAGAGATACGGAAATTTGAGAGAGGCCAACGAAATTCACCTGTATGCCCTGAAAGAGTTCGCAGGCTTGTTTTTCCCTTCCAGAGTTTGAGACTGGCGTCACTTGAACCTGGTAATAGCAAAAAAGACTTCAGCGAAAACTATGCTATCAAGCATGATCAAGGAGAAGTCTATGCATCTTAAGGCCAACCAAAAAATCATTAACATAAGCTTGCAGAACAATCAAATTAGAAAAAAACAATTGATTAAGGAAATATTCGACATCAATAAACTAAAGAAAAACAGAACAATCAAATGGCAGCTTTAGCTGGATGGTGTACCTGATACAAGCTCACCAGATGGCAACTTTATCACTGCCTGGATAGGCGACTGGTGTGCCTCCCAAGATTCAACAAGCTGACCGTTTCTCCATCGTTTCAGAGTTCTTCAGATAACAAAAATAAACGGGAACATAAGTTACACTACACAACAGTAGAGAGTAAATCAAATCTTGATGGATCTCTTTACCCCAGTATTACTAAAGCTAATACGCTACTCAAGACTATGCACACAGCTAACACTCATAAAACCCTTAAGAGTTGTGGTTAAAAATCATAATATAATATAATATCCCATATGGGAGATTAAATTACTGGGAAACAGTGAAGGAAAACCGCAGGCTAATACACTCACTGGATACTAAGCAAGAAGCATTATTGTCTGAACAGTTAAGTAAGTTTCATACTAAGGAAATTACATGAACATGAGAGGGACTTACTGGTCAACCGAAGAGGACACTATATCCTCGTTATCAAGAGTAACACCAGTGACTTGCATCTGATGACCCTTCAATGTCTGAATATTCTCTCCATTAATCAGGTTCCAAACAAAGACGAAAGTATCCATACTCCCAGAGATAAGTCTTCCTTCAGGGTAATCATCAGTTGGTTGAATCCATGCAAGTGGGCCAACGAAGCTAGTATGACCCAACAGAATCTTAGAAGATGTATACTTGCGCTTATCAGATGGATCCAGTGACCAAACCCTTATGGTCCTATCTCTTGAAGAAGTAGCTATATTCTCATCACTACAGACACATATCCCACGAACCTGAAGATGTTGATAACCCATAAGTTGCTATTAGAATTACATTAGTTCAATAGCATAAGTTACGGTTTGAATGAATTTAGAAACAAAGAACGAATCACAACCCAGTAGAAAAAAATGTATAAAATAATTCAATGTTCTCGGTTTGATCTATACCAACAACAGGTGTCATCAGAATTGTACATGCTAATGCCATTGACAAGCAAGGTTAAACATCTAACCCTATTAGATACAATTTTCAAATACAGTACCCAGTATCAAATTATATCTGAAAACTTGGCTTATACATACATTAACCTAATAAGAAAACTAATCAAAAACACACTAATCAAATCAGCTCGTAGGGTTGAAAGAAAGAAAAAAAAAATTGGATGCAAAGCGGAAGAAGGAAATCGAAATCACGAGGGTGAATACTAAAACCCTTACAAATATAAGACTTAATTTCAAAACCCAGGATAGAATTGATCAAGGAAGAAGCAGATATTTCTGGGAAAAAAAAAAGAGATCTTACATCATCATCGTGGCCACGAAGCTCGCACCTGAGCTTGTAATCATTGAAATCGATATCCATGACTGAGGAAAGAGCAGCAGATTGAGAGAGAGAGAGAGAGAGAGAGAGAGAGAGAGAGACCAAACGCCAAATTGCTGCGCGACTCAAAAGTGACTTGACGAAGGGAGAAAGAAGAAGTGAGAATAGAGAGAAGAAAACTAATTTCTATTTCCTTTTCTTTTTTTTTTCCTTTTTATAATAAACGTATAATAATAACCTTTTTGGGCTTTAAAAGCCCGGCCCAGTTTAGAC
>NC_025685.1:8545559-8547088 GCF_000633955.1 Camelina sativa | reverse complement strand
GATTTACAACCTTTGCTGTGTACAAAGGTATGAAAGACTGAAAAGGAGAAAACCTAAGCATCATATTTAAGATCAACACATATAATCCCCAGACCCAAAACTTATCCAGGTCATGCAAAAGACAACACAATTCGAGTTAATCACATAAGGATTCACTTGGACAATGGAATTCAGTAAGGCATGAGTTTGTTGGAATCAAATAACTTACCCATCATGTGATGCGGAAAGAAAACCTAAATCAGGCATCACAGCTAACCCTCTAACAGTATCTGCATTGCAAAAATAAAATTAATTGCATAAGACAATAGTTTCTCCAATAAAAAGGAATTCCTGACAATAGGCAGTGTCTTTGCACTTTACAAGATAGCTATCTCAGTTCATATTCTATCTTATTTTCGATATGTGGTTTCTCATACTGCCAAGGAATATCGAGAGATACGGAAATTTGAGAGAGGCCAACGAAATTCACCTGTATGCCCTGAAAGAGTTCGCAGGCTTGTTTTTCCCTTCCAGAGTTTGAGACTGGCGTCACTTGAACCTGGTAATAGCAAAAAAGACTTCAGCGAAAACTATGCTATCAAGCATGATCAAGGAGAAGTCTATGCATCTTAAGGCCAACCAAAAAATCATTAACATAAGCTTGCAGAACAATCAAATTAGAAAAAAACAATTGATTAAGGAAATATTCGACATCAATAAACTAAAGAAAAACAGAACAATCAAATGGCAGCTTTAGCTGGATGGTGTACCTGATACAAGCTCACCAGATGGCAACTTTATCACTGCCTGGATAGGCGACTGGTGTGCCTCCCAAGATTCAACAAGCTGACCGTTTCTCCATCGTTTCAGAGTTCTTCAGATAACAAAAATAAACGGGAACATAAGTTACACTACACAACAGTAGAGAGTAAATCAAATCTTGATGGATCTCTTTACCCCAGTATTACTAAAGCTAATACGCTACTCAAGACTATGCACACAGCTAACACTCATAAAACCCTTAAGAGTTGTGGTTAAAAATCATAATATAATATAATATCCCATATGGGAGATTAAATTACTGGGAAACAGTGAAGGAAAACCGCAGGCTAATACACTCACTGGATACTAAGCAAGAAGCATTATTGTCTGAACAGTTAAGTAAGTTTCATACTAAGGAAATTACATGAACATGAGAGGGACTTACTGGTCAACCGAAGAGGACACTATATCCTCGTTATCAAGAGTAACACCAGTGACTTGCATCTGATGACCCTTCAATGTCTGAATATTCTCTCCATTAATCAGGTTCCAAACAAAGACGAAAGTATCCATACTCCCAGAGACAAGTCTTCCTTCAGGGTAATCATCAGTTGGTTGAATCCATGCAAGTGGGCCAACGAAGCTAGTATGACCCAACAGAATCTTAGAAGATGTATACTTGCGCTTATCAGATGGATCCAGTGACCAAACCCTTATGGTCCTATCTCTTGAAGAAGTAGCTATATTCTCATCACTACAGACACATATCCCACGAACCTGAAGATGTT
>NC_025685.1:8509607-8543526 GCF_000633955.1 Camelina sativa | reverse complement strand
GACTTGCATCTGATGACCCTTCAATGTCTGAATATTCTCTCCATTAATCAGGTTCCAAACAAAGACGAAAGTATCCATACTCCCAGAGATAAGTCTTCCTTCAGGGTAATCATCAGTTGGTTGAATCCATGCAAGTGGGCCAACGAAGCTAGTATGACCCAACAGAATCTTAGAAGATGTATACTTGCGCTTATCAGATGGATCCAGTGACCAAACCCTTATGGTCCTATCTCTTGAAGAAGTAGCTATATTCTCATCACTACAGACACATATCCCACGAACCTGAAGATGTTGATAACCCATAAGTTGCTATTAGAATTACATTAGTTCAATAGCATAAGTTACGGTTTGAATGAATTTAGAAACAAAGAACGAATCACAACCCAGTAGAAAAAAATGTATAAAATAATTCAATGTTCTCGGTTTGATCTATACCAACAACAGGTGTCATCAGAATTGTACATGCTAATGCCATTGACAAGCAAGGTTAAACATCTAACCCTATTAGATACAATTTTCAAATACAGTACCCAGTATCAAATTATATCTGAAAACTTGGCTTATACATACATTAACCTAATAAGAAAACTAATCAAAAACACACTAATCAAATCAGCTCGTAGGGTTGAAAGAAAGAAAAAAAAAATTGGATGCAAAGCGGAAGAAGGAAATCGAAATCACGAGGGTGAATACTAAAACCCTTACAAATATAAGACTTAATTTCAAAACCCAGGATAGAATTGATCAAGGAAGAAGCAGATATTTCTGGGAAAAAAAAAAGAGATCTTACATCATCATCGTGGCCACGAAGCTCGCACCTGAGCTTGTAATCATTGAAATCGATATCCATGACTGAGGAAAGAGCAGCAGATTGAGAGAGAGAGAGAGAGAGAGAGAGAGAGAGAGAGACCAAACGCCAAATTGCTGCGCGACTCAAAAGTGACTTGACGAAGGGAGAAAGAAGAAGTGAGAATAGAGAGAAGAAAACTAATTTCTATTTCCTTTTCTTTTTTTTTTCCTTTTTATAATAAACGTATAATAATAACCTTTTTGGGCTTTAAAAGCCCGGCCCAGTTTAGACAGACTGATTTTGTTTTTTTTTTTTTTGTTTTTTTTGGGTAAGATGATAATAATGAAGGGGAAACAAACATGGTGACGTGTAGGTATTTAATAATCACGAAAAAGGAGGGGACAGTGGTTTAAATTTCCTCATCTTCCTTTAGTACTTTCTACGAGAGATACGAGAGAGAGAAGTGGCATAAACCGTAATTACACACCACCTCTGAACCCTTTTTCCACAAAACCATCGTAGTCCTTCATGATATTTTCCTCGGCCATTAAATTCTTCTTCTCCTTGTGCACTTACCTGGAAGCTCAGTTCTGTGGGTAAGCTGTCTTCTTCTATCTGGTCTGATTTTTATCAAAAATTTCTTATTTCCATTACTGGAGCTTTTTCACAACTGCAGCATTGCCCAATAGTAAAATTGTAATACTCTGTGTTCTTTTCTTTTATATTTAATCCTGACTGGGATTTTAGCTTAAGTCTTTGATTATCATGGTGGGCAGTTTTTGTTTTAGACAATGTATCTATCTATGTGATGTGTCTGAAAATAAAGCTTCTTCTTCTTTACTTTTAGTCCACCTTTTTAAGTCAGATCCTTCGATTCTGTTTTCCATTTTTTAATCTATACATCTTTTAACCTCTTGTGTTTTACTATTTAAATATATAAACTGCTTTGCTAATCGACTCTTAATTTGATAAGTCTTGATCATTTACCTGCAGGTGACTCTTATGATGCTGTAACCATACGAGCTCTGATAGTGATTCTGGTAACAGGAGATTCATTGCATCATCAAAGAGTAGACAATAGGGAGAGGTTAAATAGATTTGTCTTAAGGTGTATAAAATGGAAAAAAAGAGTGTACGAAACTCTCATACATTGTCTCTGGTTAGAGTGTTGAGAGGTATAATATGTCTGATGGTGTTAGTTGCAACAGCTTTTATGATGTTGGTATTCTGGGGGTTCTTATCAGCTGTAGTGTTGAGGCTTTTCAGCGTACACTATAGCCGTAAATGTGTTTCCTTCTTCTTTGGTTCGTGGCTCGCCTTGTGGCCTTTCCTCTTTGAGAAGATCAACAGAACCAAAGTTATCTTCTCTGGCGATAAGGCTCCTTGCGAGGAACGAGTGTTGCTCATTGCCAATCACCGAACAGAAGTTGATTGGATGTACTTTTGGGATCTTGCACTGCGTAAAGGACAAATTGGAAATATCAAATATGTGCTTAAGAGCAGTTTGATGAAATTACCTCTCTTTGGTTGGGCGTTTCACCTCTTTGAGTTTATTCCTGTTGAGCGGAAATGGGAAGTTGATGAAGCAAACTTGAGGCAAATAGTTTCGAGTTTTACGGATCCCCGAGATGCTTTATGGCTTGCTCTTTTCCCCGAAGGCACAGATTACACGTAAGCTTTCTTTCTTTCGAGTATCATTCTTGTTTAGAGACCTTTTCGTTAAAAGCATTTTACTTTGGAACTTTGTGCAGAGAAGCTAAATGCGAAAGGAGTAAGAAATTTGCAGCTGAAAATGGCCTTCCAGTACTGAACAACGTGCTACTTCCCAGGACAAAAGGTTTCGTCTCCTGCTTGCAAGAATTGAGTTGCTCACTTGATGCAGGTTTGTCTTTACTTTTTTTTTCTGGTTTGCATCAGTGATTTCAAGATACCTGATCCTTTCCTTCCCACTTTAACCAAGCAAACTCTTATGCAACACTTGCACTTGCAGTTTATGATGTGACCATCGGTTATAAAACCCGCTGCCCTTCTTTCTTAGACAATGTCTATGGTATTGAGCCATCAGAAGTTCACATCCACATTCGTCGTATCAAACTAACCCAAATCCCAAATCAAGAAAAAGACATCAATGCTTGGTTAATGAACACATTCCAGCTCAAAGACCAGCTGCTCAACGATTTCTACTCCAGTGGCCATTTCCCTAACGAAGGAACAGAAAAAGAGTTCAACACAAAGAAGCACCTTATAAACTGCTTGGCAGTGATTGCCTTCACCACCATCTGTATGTATCTCACCTTCTTCTCATCAATGATTTGGTTCAAGATTTATGTCTCTTTGGTCTGTGCCTACCTGACCACTGCTACACATTTTAATCTTCGTTCTGTTCCACTTGTTGAGACTGCAAAAAAAAACATCAAATTAGTATAACAAATAAACTTTCATTGTTCTCAATCCAGATGATGGAATTGTTTTACTTGTGTATTTCGGGGTTAAGAACCGATCCACTTTCAACTTATGAAATGTAAGCTCAATATACGACTAGCTATCTATTTAAGAATGTCTTCATACATTAATCTACACATGTTAGATCATAGCCTGGCAGATTGAGATAATAAAACACAAAATACAATCATAAGAACATTTGACTGCTACATAACTCACAGAGCCACTACTCTTTTACCAACCAAAGACAGGATAAAAAACCAACTATTCACATTAATAAATTGTCAAATTGGGATAATGCATCCAAGATATATCAAGTACAAGAAATTACATACTGTATTGTTTTGGTTGCATATGAAAGCAATTAAATTGAATTTGAGGCCACCAAAGAACACCCGTGACAAGTTAGCACATTGGAACATAGTAATGCCAATGTCTCACGGGTCTTCTTACTCTAATAGTATATACTTGTATTATATTTAAGTATCATAAGACAGCAAGTTAAGAATATTTGATTCATTTTATATTTTTAGTATAGACCACCTTCGACATTCGATACTTACCCTACACATGCTCATGAATATGGATTTTGAATAATATCAAAAGCACATGAAATTAGTTGTGAGATTAATCACAAGAGTACTGTCTTATACGATGCGAGCGACCCATGTTTTCATGTTAAAATGAGAAATTTGTAGATCTAAGCTCAGTAGTAAAGTGCCTATCCTCTCTATATAAGCCCTACGAAGCAGGAAGCGTAGCCTATCCTAAGCTAAGAAAAGAGCAAACCCATCCACTAGTTGCAAAACAATTGGTTAAAAACTCTCTCAAAGTACTCAAAGCTATGGAGCCAAACACTAAGCTTGGCGTTATTACCTTGATTCTTGCCTTGACACTCACGGCAGCAACCGGACAGAACACCTGCGGTATGACCATAGCTGGTCTGTACTCTTGCAAGCCCTACGTGCAGACTAAGAACCCATTGACCACCGACATTGATCCCTTGGGCCCTTGCTGCACTGCCCTGTCTAAGGCCGACTTCCCGTGTCTCTGCAAGGAGAAAAACAAATTCAATCCCTTTCTCAGTGGGATCGACTTTGGCCTTGCTGGTAAACTCCCAGAGAAATGTAAATTGCCTGCTGCAACTTGCTAAGACAGGTTTTGTTTTGGAAGGTTTTCGCTTTGTGTTTTGATTTCTTCATGAGTTCATGTTTCTTGTACTGGTTTCTGTTGCTGTTTTTGTTTTGTGTTGGTTTGACGTTGTTTCAGTTGTTGTTATCTTAACTGCTTCCTTTGTGTTGGTGTTCTTGGTCTCTTCCCAGCTTACTTCAAACTAAATAAAACAAAAAACACATAACAAATTCGTAAGAGTGATTGCAGAAAGGAAACATACAGTAAACATTTCACTTCAAATCTAAAACATGTTACAGAGACGATGAGAGATAATAAAAAGACCTTGTTATCTGGTTGATCACTGGCCCTTCTATCAATGGGGGAAGTTTTAAACAACCAATTTGGATAAGAAAACTTGGGTTTTCTGTTTCTGAATCTAAAGCTTTTGAAATACAAATCGTATTGCAATACAAGAGAAGAATTATGGGCCATTAGCTTATGCAACAGCTTTAGAAGAGTTATCCTCCAACAGAAGCAAGTAAAAATAGGTCGAGTTGATTTCCAAAATAAGCAAAAACCTAACTGTGAAATTCAATCTATGTACCCAAAAATTAGTGAAACTACATTGCTGACCGTAAATGGCAAACGAAACCTTTAACGCACAAAGACAGAGATCATAAAACCTTGGGTCATGTGAGTATTCTATAATAATGTACAGAAACTTGATACCTCTCTCTTAAATCTTGATTTCAGCTATTTCAGACAAATCCTTGGTCACAAAATGTAGCATGGCATATATAGCTTCTGTTTTGGAATGGGAAACATCAGAGGAAGTAAACATATGAACTTGATTATCGATATATGCCTTGCTGCAACCAGAAAGTTTCCTAGCTCCTTCCCTCTCATAAGATTCCGTATGCGTTGCATATCATCCCATTTACCAGACGAGGCATATGCATTAGCTAGTTGAATATAACGAGACCCATTAGATCCTTCAATGAATAGCAACTTCTCTTCCACTCCCTTCACAAGCTCTGTATTCTTATTCCAGTTACAAGCATTTAAAAACGCACCAAGAATAACAGCATCTTCATCAACTTGATCAATACTTTCCATAAGTTCCACGGCTTTGTCCAACCTATTGGCCTTTCCATACAAATCTATCATGCAGGTATAATGACCAACCTCGGGGGATATGTTGTAAACCTCTATCATCAACTTGAAGTATTTCTCACCTTCTAGGACTAAGCCGCGGTGACGACAAGCTGACAGGAGGGCTATAAACGTGATTTCATCCGGCTTGAATCCAACCCCAGTCATGTCTTCAAAGAGCTGGAAAGATTTGGCTTCATGGCCATGATGAGCACACCCAGCTATCATGGCGTTGTACATAACTGTGTCTCTCTCCAAGCTACTGTCAAAGAGCTTTCCAGCATACTCAACATTTCCGCATTTTGAATACATGTCAACAAACGCGGTAACAAGTTTTCTATCCATTAAAATGCCTGTTCTCAAGCTGTGACCGTGAATCTCCTTCCCATGTTCCATAGAAGCTTGTAAAGAGCATGCACCAAGGATGCTAACCATGACCAAAGAATCAGGAATTTTGGTCTCCTTGGCTATAATAAATTCACGTGCAAGATCAAGCACAGAACCAGGTTGACCTGAATTGAGATATCCCAAGAACATGGCAGTCCAGACCACAAGATTCTTTTCGGTTAAAGAATCAAATAACCTTTTTGCTTCCACCATCTTGCCCTGAGAAGAGTAACCAACGATCATTGAAGAAGTCGAATACAAGTTTCCAAAACCATATAACAAATGGACAGACTCCGCGTACTTCATATTTCCACACTTGCAGTAAACATCAACAATTCCACTGCTTACAAACTTATTAGAATATGATCCATCCTTCAATACCCGAGCATGTACTTCTTTCCCAATATTCAGGCTCTTCAAACTACTCAGAACATTTAGTACAGCTGCGAAAGTGTGTTCATCCCATTTCAACCCATTTTTCTCCATACTAACAGCCATCTTCAAAGCTTCTTCTTCAAAGCCATTCTGTGCATACCCTGAAATCAATGTATTCCACGAAATCGTATCATTCCGTTCTGGATTTCTCCAGAATATGCTCAAAGCTCTTTCAATGTCACCTTCTCTACAAGAAGCTGCAATCATTGCATTCCTAGCCACACTATCAACGAACTCAACACACGATCCGTTAAAGACATTACAAACTTCCTTAAACTTCCCACATTTCGAATACATGTGAATGAGAGAACTAACGGCAAACTTAGTTGCATCATTCCCAGTTTTCACCATAACTCCATGCAACTGTTGGCCATAAAACGCATTGGTCAACTTGGCAGAAAGCTTAAGCAGAGTAGTGAAAGTAAAATCATCTATCCAAATCCCATCCTTCTCCTTCCTATGCATCTCACCAAACATCTCAATAGCTTCACTCTCACACCCATCAGTTTTGGCAAACCCTGAAAGCAAAGTGTTGTACGTGATCAAATCTCGCTCACAATTGGCACTTTTGAACAACTCACGTGCTTCCTTTAAGTTGTTGAACTTTAAATAGGCAGAGATCACCGCGTTCCACGAGTAAACGTTCCTCTCAGGCATTTCGTCGAACACGTTCCGAGCTTCCCGCAATAAGCCATTTTTTGAGTAAAGGTTGACGAGCTGGTTCGAGGAGATTGCGGTCAAGGCTGAACCAGTTTTAACGGAGCGAATGTGATGCAAAAACCCGTCCTTTAAGCACTTCATGTCCAGTTTCAGAATCTTAAACTCGGGAAAATTCTCTAGCGAGAAAAAAAAANAAAAAAAAAAAAAAAAAAAAAAAAAAAAAAAAAAAAAAAAAAAATTCTCTAGCGAGTAGCGACAACTCCAACTTTATTACTGTCTTTAGTTGTTGTACTAAATACATCTATAAACTATTGGGCTGAATTTTCTATNAAAGGAAAAGAGACGGGGGAAACAAATATAAAAAACAGATTATCGAGTACCTCTAGTTTCTTTCTTTCTTTGTTTCCTTTTGTTGTGATGTTCTTGTTTCTCATGTCTTGCTTNCTTCAGCTAGGGTTTCTGTTATTTCTTCAGATCGGTCGGTAGGCGAAACGAATTTGCAACCACAAAGAGGCAGAACAGACTGTTGTCTGATTTTTCAAGCTTAACCCAGAAAGAAAAAAACCACAAAGAGGAGACTTTCTTCCTACGCTTTAACCCTAAATTATTTGTGTTACATCACGACCCTTGCTTGCTGAAGAAGATGCTGTCTGATCTTCCAAGGGATTTGGCAGAGGATGTGTTCATTAGGCTTCCAATGACATCTATGAGAGCTGTGCGATCTGTTTGCAAAAAGTGGAACACTTTATCCAAAGGTCGGAGCTTTACAAAGAAGCACCTTGCTCAAGCTAAAGCAGCAGTAAGAAGAGAGCTTTTGGCGGTAATGGTGATTAATTATCGGGTTTATTTGATGAGTGTCAACCTCCAGGGAATTCACAACAACATTGAACCATCAATAAACCATCTAGGTAAACTCGTTAGCCTAACGGAATCAGATCGAGTAGATATATCTGTTGTGTATCACTGCGACGGTTTATTGTTATGCATCACCAGAAACATCCCTAGGTTCACTGTTTGGAATCCGTATTGCGGCCAAACCCGGTTGTTCGAAACAATACGCAGACCTAAGCCTAGATATGCTATAGGATACGAGAATAGCAAATCATTCCGCAGCTACAAAGTATTGAGATTCTGTGAACCTTCTCGCGGATACGTTCGGTATGAATTGTACTACATCAACTCTAAATCACCTAGTGATGACTATCCCGATTACTATCTTTCCAGATTGGGATATACAGTTTTATGCACGTGGCGTGTCGTTGAAGGGAAACACTTATTGGTTTGCTCAAGAAAATTGTGTAGGAGACGACGGAACAGAAACAGGGTACCAAGATTTTTTAATCGCTTTTGATTTTACAAAAGAGAGATTTGGACCGCGTCTAAGTCTACCGTTTCACTCAATAATGGAAGATACTGTGACTCTATCTAGTGTTAGAGATGAGCAACTTGCAGTGTTATTTCAGGAAGAGGATACGTTACATTTAGAGATATGGATTACGACTAAGATTGAGCCCGAAGCGGTGTCATGGGGCAAGAAGGTCTTCTTAGCTGTGAATATGAAACCACTCGATGATTATGCATTTGATGTTACATCAGGGAGTTTCTTTGTTGACGAGGAGAAGAAAGTTGCCGTAGTTTTTGATATTGACAGAGGTACGGGGATGGTCACGGGGATGGACTGCTTCGCTTATATCATTGGAAAGGATGGATATTTCAAAAAAGTGGATCTCAGAGACCCTTCAGAAGATTGTTCTTTCCCACTGATGTGCTCTTATGTTCCAAGTTTAGTGCAAATTGAACGACCTGCACGAGGTGGCAAAAGGAAAAGAGACGGGGGAAACAAATATAAAAAACAGATTATCGAGTACCTCTAGTTTCTTTCTTTCTTTGTTTCCTTTTGTTGTGATGTTCTTGTTTCTCATGTCTTGCTTGTGCAATTTGAAGCGGAAACTCAAAATTATTCTCTCATATATCCTAACTCGCGGATAAGATGTTTAGTATGTTTTGCATCTGTCGATTTCTTTCAGCTCAACCAAATGTTCTTTGCAATAAACGCTTCTTCCAACAAAAGAACAAGATGGTGTTATCACAAGACTCGGCCTTGCCGCTAAGAGGCTCTTCACGGAGCTAGAGCTTAGAGGTTATATCCCTGATGCAGTGACATACGGAGAAAGAAATACGGAGGTGTATCAACAAATGTGGAAAATGGGGTTTGGGAAAGAGATGACGTACAACACAATAATTCACATATGTGACAAGCTGGAACGACTTGATCTTGTGCTCCAGCTTTGTAAGTAGATGAAAGGTCTGTCCGGTAGAAACCCTGATGCTATATTACTTACACTGTTATGACCGGTTCACTTGGAAAAGGAAACAGAAATGTGGATGCGCAGCTCATGTCTGAGATGCTTGATGTTGGGATCAAACCAAGTCTGCAGACCTACAGTGCTCATCTGCGGTTATGCCAAGGCTGGAAAGTGACAGGAGGCTGAAAATACTTTCTGATGGGTTTTAGAGCTTCTCCAACGGAGACTTTTAATGGAACTCTTATGCTAAATGTAATTAAAATTAAATCAAAAATGGTAAATGTTTCTGATTGTGGTCCTACTGGTCTTCTGATTTCTAGAAGTAAAATTATGTTGTACTTGCAACATTTTTATTTTGAAATTGATAGTTTTCAAAAATAAAAACCCCAACAAGAGTTCTACCATTGGAGAGGATAATTTCAGTTAACCTTCTAAAAGTTCTTAATACACAGTTTAATCTTAAAAAATTTTAAGAGGCTCAAAATAATAACCTCCCAATGGAGATGCCCTTATATGATTTCTATTGGTCATACACCGGTGTCAGAGTCCGTGACTTATAAGGGAAAGCAGTTTAGAATACCTTGAGAGATATGGAAGAATTGTCTGGCATATGTTCTTGTTAAAGGTGAATGCTTTGATCTTGCTGCTAGACAATTGAAAATGGCTGTAACCATTGGGTATGAATTGGAAAAAGACACTCTATTTTCTATCCTGGGTTCATACTTCCAGATCATCATTCAGGCAATCATAAGCGTTTGAGTTACTTGAATTTTTGAAAGAACACGTACGCCAGTAGATCTAGGAGACTCATAAATGAAGAACTCATTGTTCGACATTGCAAGGTTAACAATAAAATCGCTGCTCTAGATGAATTATATCGCTGACCCTTGTGTTCGTGGCTGGTGTTTTGGCAATTCCACCACGCATGACTCTATACTACTCTGCTGTGTAGCAAATGAACATTACGCTGAGGCTTATCAAGTTTTCTCTGACTTGAGACATCCTGGCTGCAAAGCTTCAGAAGGTGTCTGTAAAAGCTCATCAAGAGGTTAATTATGCTGAGACAAAAAGGATTCCATTTTGCTTGCTCGCCTTTGTGTACTGATAACGTTGAGCTTATGGAAATCTCAGCTATTATTCTAGAAAGCGGAGAGTGTGGTAAGACAAAGTGGACGAACACCTGATCTGAAGACATGGAACAGTTTGATGACGGTTTATGCTGAGTGTGTCTGTTAGGAGAGGGCAAGGGCTATATTTGACACTATGATGAGGGATGGTCTACTGTTCAAATATCTTTGACATAAAGAAGATATACTATAGCATGAAAGCTACTGGTTACTTCCCCCACGATTCAATTTTATAGGATGATGGTTGAGCTTCTCTCTGCAAAGCGAAACGAGTTGGAAATACTGGAAATTATGCTCTCTGAAATGGAAGAGGTCAATTTCAAGGTCGATCTCGCTAATAGGAAATTCCCTGCTGAAGATCCATTCTGCTATCGAAGATTACAAGAAGATAGTTCAAGTATACCAGAGGATAAAAGAAACTGGACTGGAACCATATGAGACCACTTACAGTATTCTGATTATAACGTATACAGACGAGGAGAATGGTACTTGCTTACGGGGCAAATGAGAAATTCTTGTTAGGACCCTAAAGGACAATGCTGCTCTCAGTTTTGCTAGTATTCTTCTGAATCTTCTCTGGACGTTTGCAGTCGGAGCTGCTGCATCATGGGTATTCCAATTGGCAACCAAAAGGGGTATTTGATATTTCCAGTCGTCAGTCCCGACAGATATGTTCACGAAAGGGAGAGCCAATTAATAAATATGAGGTTTATATAGGCTTTTTCGGACAACATGCTCGTGTTGGAAGTTCGTAACTTTTTTCCTCATTATCTATTCAAGCATTTTTTTTCTTTCTGCGGGCAAAAAAAATTGAGAATGCCAAAACAGAGTAAACACAGCCAAACAACGACTCTAAACCAGAGCCAAGAAGCATGAAAATGTAATAATCAATCAGACACTTGTTAATACCAAACTTGTATGCTTCTTGGCTCTGGCTGAAGACAGAAGAGATAAGCAAAGAGACACGTGAGCTTTTTTACTAGTTAAGACATTTTAATACGAATAGCAGCAACTAAATGTTGTTACTAATCATTCAAAGTTCAAAGAGAGTCTACATACAAAGACCAGGGCTGGCAGTAATGAACCACTATTGAATATAAGGGATTTCTTCAAATTTTCAGCAGAAGAGCACTCTTAGCCAAGTTAACCAACATAAATCTTGGCTCTCTTAAGGAAGAGTTAACTCTCAACTAACAGAAAACAAAAAAAAAATCTAGGCCAGAAAAGCTACAAGGGATAGAAGAAAAACAAGAGCCCTCTTCAACAGAAGACTTTCTACTCATCACCAATAAAGACGGCCTTCTTCCCTGCAAAGACCATACAAAATCAAGTATATAAGAAGGCTGATTGATTCTACAATGCACACACAAAAAAACAAAAAAGAGAAGAAAAAACAAACCTTGGGCTGATGCATGCAATCAAACATGGTTTGCTGAGAAACGACCATCACTACCATCACCAGTCTCTCCTCTCGGTCTAGCCTCTTGCACCACAATTTTCCATCCTCTAATTTCACTTCCATTCAGTTGCAACGCCTTTGTAAATCCATCCTTCAAATCTATGAAAGCAATCCTGAAAGAATAAAAAGCCTATAATCCATGAGTTTCATCATCATCAACATCCACCAATGCACGAAAGAAAGAAACAAACCCCTTGATAGCACCAGTCTCACGATCTGTTGGAATAGAAATCCATGCCACTTCTCCACAAGTACTAAAATGAGTTCTCAAGGCACGCCTGATCTGATCATGTTCACAAGATATTTTTTGTTGTTTGCATCAGAGACTTACACAAATAACTACTATAACATGTCGAATTGGTTTTAAGAAAGTTGAGGACGAGAATTTTACTTCAGTTTCGTCAAGAGAAGAATAAAATCCTTTAACAAAAATCCTTTGACCCCGGATTCCTCCTCTTATGCCGCCACTCTGGTAGTTGTCACCAGCATTGCTGTAAATATTCCAGCGATACAATATTAGCCTGGAAACAAACATCCATAATCAACTTTCACAGCATGCTCATATCGCAAGTAAGAAAAATACCTTCTTCGTGGAGTATTGTATACAACCCTCTCGCAAGCAAGATCAAGATAAACTATACGGCCTAGTAATGATTTACCGTTCAGTTGCAATGCCTACATTCCAAACATCCAAAATAGATTGAATCATCATCGTAGTTCCAATACCACTTCAATGATTCCAAAATAACCAACACGAACTTGCCTTATGAGCTGCATCTGCAGAAGCAAATTCAACATGCCCAAATCCCTTTAAAGTACCATCTTCACGTGAAGCAATTCTAACATCGACAACTTCACCAGCTTCTTTGAAGAAATCCTCTCTGTATATTGGGTTATAAATATCATACAACTAACACTTAAATCGGAAGAACCAGAAAAAAAATGTTATATACTTACATGTCAGATCTATTAATTCTGAAGGAAAGATTATAAGCAAAAAGCGTCTTTGATCCTCCTTGCTTCTTTGGCTGTAATATAAACAAAAACACATTACACAGAACTAAAGGAATAAAATTCATTACAAACATTTACAGGAGTTTTACCTGTTTTGCATTTGATTTCTGCTCTGCATTCACCATTTCAATATCAGAATCCTGGATTTCGATCAAAAGATAGAACAAAAATTATTATCAGACATTAATCAAGTAAATACTATAGANATCATCAACATCCACCAATGCACGAAAGAAAGAAACAAACCCCTTGATAGCACCAGTCTCACGATCTGTTGGAATAGAAATCCATGCCACTTCTCCACAAGTACTAAAATGAGTTCTCAAGGCACGCCTGATCTGATCATGTTCACAAGATATTTTTTGTTGTTTGCATCAGAGACTTACACAAATAACTACTATAACATGTCGAATTGGTTTTAAGAAAGTTGAGGACGAGAATTTTACTTCAGTTTCGTCAAGAGAAGAATAAAATCCTTTAACAAAAATCCTTTGACCCCGGATTCCTCCTCTTATGCCGCCACTCTGGTAGTTGTCACCAGCATTGCTGTAAATATTCCAGCGATACAATATTAGCCTGGAAACAAACATCCATAATCAACTTTCACAGCATGCTCATATCGCAAGTAAGAAAAATACCTTCTTCGTGGAGTATTGTATACAACCCTCTCGCAAGCAAGATCAAGATAAACTATACGGCCTAGTAATGATTTACCGTTCAGTTGCAATGCCTACATTCCAAACATCCAAAATAGATTGAATCATCATCGTAGTTCCAATACCACTTCAATGATTCCAAAATAACCAACACGAACTTGCCTTATGAGCTGCATCTGCAGAAGCAAATTCAACATGCCCAAATCCCTTTAAAGTACCATCTTCACGTGAAGCAATTCTAACATCGACAACTTCACCAGCTTCTTTGAAGAAATCCTCTCTGTATATTGGGTTATAAATATCATACAACTAACACTTAAATCGGAAGAACCAGAAAAAAAATGTTATATACTTACATGTCAGATCTATTAATTCTGAAGGAAAGATTATAAGCAAAAAGCGTCTTTGATCCTCCTTGCTTCTTTGGCTGTAATATAAACAAAAACACATTACACAGAACTAAAGGAATAAAATTCATTACAAACATTTACAGGAGTTTTACCTGTTTTGCATTTGATTTCTGCTCTGCATTCACCATTTCAATATCAGAATCCTGGATTTCGATCAAAAGATAGAACAAAAATTATTATCAGACATTAATCAAGTAAATACTATAGAGAATGATTTGAAGACAACATTAATGGTACCTTTTTCTTTCGGGTCACTTTTTCATCTTTACTCTCCTCCTCATCAGATTCCTCACTAGAGCTTTCTTGTTTAGAAGTTTTTGTTGATGAAACTTTAGCCTGCAAAAGAAAGTTTAACTGTCACTTCTATAACATAAAACTAATGAGAACAACTTTGTGGAAGAATGTAACTACCTTCTTCGTAGGAGGTTTTTCATCATTGCTTTCCTGCAAGTGGGACAATAATATGAAATATTAAGTGTCTACAATATAAAACTATCACAAATCATAAAAATGATCCAAACTTGAGAAATAACAAATAAAAAGACACGGAAGTTATCCTGTTTTAATAGTATATATATATATATGAAGACATAGAGAAACTGTATCAAAACAGACCTTATCGTCAGAATGTTCCTCTGAGGATGATGAGTCTTTTGCAGCTGGTTTGACATTCTTGACAACTGTTGGCTGCTTCTTGGTAGATGTGGGTTCCTAATTATGTTTTAGAAAAAAAACGAATCTCAAAGTAACTATATGATATTACTTTACCATTGAGCTAACAATGTATAACGCAATTCTTACCTTGTCCGAAGAAGATTCTTTTTCTGATGAACTGCTCACTGCTTTGGCATTCTTAAGGACTGCAGGTTGCAGCTTCACAGGGGAAGATTCCTATTATATTTATTCAAAACAAAAAATGAAAATCAAACATATGAAAATCCTCCAACTGTGAGATAACGTGTAATGGCACAATTTTTACCTCGTCTGAAGAAGATTCGTTCTCAGAGGAGCCGCTTTCTGCCTTGGGCTTTTCAACAACTGTTGGTTGCTTCTTTGCAGGGGAGGGTTCCTAATTATGTTTTATCCAAAATAAAAATCAAAATAAGCTTATGATATTCTTGTAACATTAAGCTAACATGTAAAAACGCAATGTTTACTTCGTCAGATGAAGATCCATCATCAGATGAACTACTGTTTGCCATGACATTCTTAACTGGGGCAGTTTCCTAACAAAGTTTTATTAAACAAACAAATTTCAAATTAAGCTTTCACATTCTTCTAACATGTAATGATGCAACAACCCATACCTCATCTGAAGAAGATTCATCCTCGGATGAGCTGACTTTCTTAACAGGTTGCTTCTTTGCAGGGGCAGGTTCCTAATCAAAGTTATATAGAAGGAAAAAAAAAACGAATTGAATTTCAACTAAGCATATGATATTAGGTTGTAATTTTGAGCTAACATGTGTAATACAACTCCTACCCCGTCTGAAGAAGAATCAACCTCTGATGAGCTGCTCTCTGCCTTGTCTTTCTTAAGAGGTTCTGGTTGCTTCTTCACAGGGGCAGATTCCTATATTGTTTTTATCAAAAGAGTTTAAAAATCAAACATATGACATTCATCCAACATTGAGATAATGTGTAATGATGTGATTTCTACCTCGTCTGAAGATGTTTCGTCCTCAGATGATCCGCTTTCTGCCTTGGGTTTTTCAACACCTGCTGGTTGCTTCTTTGCAGGGGCAGGTTCCTAATTATGATTTATTTAATAAAAAAAAATATATCAAAATAAGCTTATGATACTCTTGTAACATTAAGCTAACAATGTAAAAACGCAATGTTTACCTCGTCAGATGAAGATCCATCATCAGATGAACTGCTGTCTGCCTTGGCCTTCTTAGTAACTGACGGTAATACCTTCTTCACAGGGGCAGTTTCCTAACAAATTTTTATTAAACAAAACAAATTTCAAATTAAGCTTTCACATTCATCTAACATGTAATGATGCAACAACTCATACCTCATCTGAAGAAGAATCATCCTCGGATGAGCTGTCTTTCTTAACAGGTTGCTTCTTTGCAGGGGCAGGTTCCTAATCAAGTTATATAAAAGGAAAAAAAACGAATTTCAGCTAAGCATATGATATTAGGTTGTAATTATGAGCTAACATGTGTAACACAACTCCTACCTCGTCTGAAGAAGAATCATCCTCTGATGAGCTGCTCTCGACCTTTGAATTCTTAAGAGCTTTTGATGTTTGCTTCTTCACAGGGGCGGTTTCCTAACAATGTTTCATAAAGACACAATTGCAAACTAATCTTATGACATGCCTCTAACGTGTAATGATGTAGCAACTCATACCTTGTCTGAAGAAGAATCATCGTCCGATGAGCTGCTCTCTACCTTGTCTTTCTTAAGAGCTTCAGGTTGCTTCTTCGCAGGGGCAGGTTCCTATATGTAAATAAATCAATTAAAAATATAAAAAAAAAGTGGCAATGAGAGAAGTTTGGTAATGCAATCCCTACCTCATCCGAAGAAGAATCATCATCCTCTTCGGAAGAAGATTCATCCTTCAGCTTAGATGGAGGTTCCTTCGCAGTGACTTTCTTAGTAGTCTTCTTAGTCTAAAAAGCAAATTAAAGAGACAAGATGAGTATAGACAGAACATTGTACACAGTTTAAACTCAAAACTTAACTAAATTTGTCACATTGCTTTATACAAATTACACAACGAGATTGAAGTTTTTACCTTCTGCTCTTCCTCAGAATCAGATGAGTTAGAACTGCAAGTTTCTACCTTCTTTGGTATCTTCTTCGCAGCTTTCTCCTTATGAACAGTAGCAATCAAGTATTTCTTCTGCTTCTTCGAAACTTGGATGTCCAAATCCTTTTCCGCATCTCTCTTACCTAACAAACAAATTATAAAAAAAATAGAACATAACTGTTGAGAAGCTAGTTCTTGACAATTGATTTGTAATCACACGCTTTCAACACAACATAATAACAATGATTCAATCAACAAACAAATCCCCAAATCGTCCAAGCAGAAAAGTAATGAGCCAGAGTCAAATTCCAAGATAAAATTGGGACCCTTAACAAAACTGAAGATGATGAATTAATCAAACAAATTTTGAGCTTTGGTCAATGAAACAGAGAGACCACAGATTCACACAAAGTATATATAAGAAAAAAAAAATCGCACCTTTCTTGAGTGGCTTTGTCATTAAAGCAGGTGGTGCGGCTTCAACCTAGAGAATCAAAGATAAGAAAAAAACACAGAGTTCATAATTGTCTTCACAGACAAAACAGAGTGAGAAGAAGAAGGAGAAAGATCGCTACGTTGGTGTCGGATTTTTTGCTAGACTTGCTCATGATATTCTTGTAACATTAAGCTAACATGTAAAAACGCAATGTTTACCTCGTCAGATGAAGATCCATCATCAGATGAACTGCTGTCTGCCTCGGCCTTTTTAGGAACTGATGGTACCTTCTTCATAGGGGCAGTTTCCTAACAAAGTTTTATTAAACAAACAAAATTCAAATTAAGCTTTCACATTCTTCTAACATGTAATGACGCAACAACCCATACCTCATCTGAAGAAGATTCATCCTCGGATGAGCTGTCTTTGTTAAAAACTGCAGGTTGCTTTTGCTTCTTTGCAGGGGCAGGTTCCTAATCAAGTTTAAAAAAAAAAAAGAGAAAAATACGAATTTCAGCTAAGCATATGATATCTACCTCATATGCTTTTGTAGGGGCTTATGAAATTTCTCTAACATGTAACGATGCAACAACTCATACCTCGGCTGAAGAAGGTTCATCCTCAGATGAACTATCTTTCTTGACAACTGCAGGTTTCGTCGCTGCAGGGGCGGGTTCCTAATCATGTTTTATCAAACAAAACAAAACAAAACTGAGTTTTAAAATAAGCATACGATATTAGGTTGCATAAAGAAAGAAAAAAACGAAGATCACAAAAGACATAAAAGTGCTCTTAATTACGTTTTAATGTGAGTTATACCTCGTATGAATCAGAATCCTTCTTCAGTGAACTGTTCTCCTGGCTAAGTGAAGTTTCGTCTGAATTAGCCTCCTGTTGATGTTGACTAGTCTAGGTCATTTTAAATTAAGTAACCAATGTAACTTATTAATACTTATAATGATGGATGAGCTAACCACGCATGAATCAGAATCATTAAGTGATGAACTGTTATCACGGGTCCCTCTTTTTGTAACCAGATTCTCGTCTGAATCATACTCCAATGCAGCATACTCCTGTTGATGTTGTTTATTATATGTTATTTGACATTAAGTAAAATAATGGGCTAACTTATTGGTATATAAAATTGTTTGCAGAGCTAACCTCGTGAGAATCAGCTTCAAGATGATTCCTCTTCTCCGCAATAACCTTTGCATGTGGATTTTCATGTACTCTAAGATAGTGGATACAAGCGAGTATGTTGAATCTGGAAAATATTAGACATATAATCCCTTAATGCAATGAATATCTAAAATATTCAAAAAAATTTACTAGATTGCTTAAGTACTCACTGATGTCGGAGCCGTATGTTTCTGCGGGTGTACAACAACTTACTCCGTTTATCCTTAAGGTTCGCCTCTGTGAAATTGAATTCACCAAAAGGACGTCCTGATTGTGTGTAACGACCTTTATTCAGAATCTCGTAATGTGTTCCATCTGATTATGCATGAGAAACTACGAAGAAGAGGCCCTCTTGGTTTATCCCCGGTGTTGTTGGAGAAATGGGTAAATGACCTTGTGAGGCTTTGACAAAGAGAAGTCAAGTGACAGATTCCGTCAAAAAGTTCACCCGCGAGGCTCGAAGCGCATGTCCAACATCTGGGTGTTCATCAGCCAAATTTTGTAAGTTTGTGATAGTGTCTCCGATGATCAAGTTTGCTACCCATGGGGTACCGTCAGGGTGGCACATATTCAAACTTCTTCGCTGCGGCATGATTTCAGATTTGGCACAACCAAAACAGACCTAAATAGCAGACAATTTACATAAACATAACGATTTTTAGTTGCAGAGAAAACAATCATGATCGAGCAGCAATCTTCGACTAAACTAACGTGATAGCTTCTTTAACAAAGAATAACTCTAAGACTCGAAAGAAGAATCAGCAACACTCATCTAATTGTAAGCTATAGCATAAAACGTATCTAAAAGTTCTATCATAGTCACAACCAGGATCAGTAACAAGCTGAACGAATCAAACGGATGAACAAAATAAGAAAAAAGGAACTAACGTGATAGCTTCTTTAACAAAGAGCAACTCTAACCTAACGAAAGATTCAGCAACATTCATCAAAGAAGAAGTTATAGCCTACAACGTAACTAGAAGTTCTTGATTCCGAGAAATAAACCGAATCAGAGAAAGTCGCAATCTCCTAAAGGACCGTAACAAACCAAAACAAGCTAAGCGAATCAAACTACCGGAGACTGAGTGAGAAAACAACGGCGGGGTGAGAAGTAGCGGTGGTGACAGTCGCAATTGCGTCGCGAATCAGAGAGAAGGTTTCCAAATCAGAGAAAGTCGCAATTTCCGCAACAAACCAAAACAAGCTAAGCGAATCAAACTGATCAAACATCAAAGAAAAATCGAGAAAATTACCTGAGTGAAAAAGCAAAGGCGGAGGGAGACGCGGCGGTGGCGACAGTCGCAATCGCCGAGAAATCAGAGAGAAGGTTTCCAAATCAGAGAAATTCGCAATATCCGCAACAAACCAAAACAAGCCAAGCGAATAAAACTGATCAGTGATCAACAATCAAAGAAAAATCGAGAAATTTACCAGAGATAGTGAGTGAGAAAGCAACGGCCGAGTGAGAAATCAACGGTGGTGACAGTCGCAATCGCCGACTTATCAGAGAAGGTTTCCAAATCTTGAAGCCCACGCAAACCCCAGTCTTTCCAATGTTTTCCTCAGATGAGTCTACTGTACTGACTAGTTCCAAACGACGTCGGCTCGGGATTTTATAAGTAGACACCACGCGATCCCTAGAGACCACACCACTGCTGGGCACGGGTCGGGTACCCTTTACTCGACCCGACCCGACCCGCGAACTAGGAAAAGTGAAAACAGAAGAAGGGGTCGAGTTTTATGCACGCAAATGTAAAACGACATCATTGCTTATGCAAATTTAATAATTTATTGGGCTTTGCTTTAAGATATTTGTATTGGGTGTTAAATGTTATTGGATTTAATAAAATCTCTGGGCTTTTAAGATATATGAGTTGGGTTGGAGAAAGAAAAAAATCTATTATTTTCAAGTTTCAACCTAACCAGACAAACAACACACATGACACATATCTATTTTCATCTTAGTTAAAAAAAGGATGCTTAAGTGGAGTTAAGAATTTTATAATATTAAATTTTGAAAATTGTTTGGTTAAGTTTTCTTTTAAGAAACTGTAAAATTGTACGAAATCGTATCACTCAGTTCTGGATTTCTCCAGAATATACTCAAAGCTCTTTCAATGTCACTTCTCTACAATAAGCTGCAATCATTGCGTTCCTAGCCACGCTATCAACAAACTCAACACACGATCGGTTAAAGACATTACAAACTTCCTTAAACTTCCCACATTTCGAATACATGTGAATGAGAGAACTAAGAGCATGATTACCGGTGTTACTCATGTAGTTACTCTTATTAAAAAAATAAGAAAAAGATGAGAGATAAAAGTAAAAAGAAGAGTAACGCTCCTTGCTGGAGTATTTTGAGAACGTTGTGAGAAACGTTCTTCGACACGTGGCGTTCATTTATTGGCACATATTTTTAAAAATAAATAAAAAATAAAAATGTGTAATAATTTTTTTTTTTTGTTTTCTGAACAACATTTACACGTTATGGAGTAAAGATGGTCTAAGGGAAAACTTAGTTGCATCATTCCCGGTTTTCACCATAACGCCATGCAACTGTTGGCCATAAAATGCATTGGTCAACTTGGCAGAAAGCTTAACCATAGTAGTGACAGTGAAATCATCTATCCAAATCCCATCATTCTCCTTCCTATGCATCTCACCAAACATCTCAATAGCTTCACTCTCACATCCATCCATCAGTTTTGGCAAACCCTGAAAGCAAAGTGTTACTGTTGAGACAGGGGAGTCCCGCGACAACTCCAACTTTTTAACTGTTGTACTAAATACATCAATAAGCTATTGGGCTGGAATCTTATTTGAATTATTTTGAGCCATGTGAAAAGCCCACTAAATTATATTCTAAAGCCTGTGATTGTTGTCCTTGGCACAACTTCAGCAGCTAGGGGGGTGTCTTCAAATTTGTAACCACCGGAAGCAGAGGAGACATTTCTTCTTACGCTTTAACCCTAACTTATTTGTGTTATATCATCAATCCTTGCTTGCTGAAGAAGATATGCTGTCCGATCTTCCAAGGGATGTGGCAGAGGATGTGCTCAATAGGCTTCCAATTACATCTATTAGAGCAGTGCGATTTGTATGCAAAAATTGGAACGCTTTATCCAAAGATGAGAGTTTTACAAAGAAGCATCTTGCTCAGGCCAAAGCAGAACCAGGAGCAAGGGAGTTTATGGCGGTAATAGTGATTAATTATCGGGTTTATTTGATGAGTGTCAACCTCCATGGAATCCACAACAACGTTGACCCTTCAATAAATCATCTAGGTAAACTCGTTAGCCTAACCGATTCAGATTTACTCGATATATCTGTAGTCTATCACTGCGATGGTTTATTGTTATGCATCACGGAAGACGGCACTAGGTTTGTTGTTTGGAATCCTTACTGCGGCCAAACCCTGTGGTACGAGCCAATAAGCAGAAGAAATTGGGGAAATTATGCTATAGGATACGAGAATAGCAAATCATGCCACAGCTACAAAGTTTTGGTATTTAGTGAATCTTGTGGATACGTTCGGTATGAATTGTACTACATCAACTCTAAATCACCTAGTCACATGACTATCCCGATTACTATCTTTGCAGACTGGGATATAGAGTTTTATGCACGTGGCGTGTCTCTCAAGGGAAACACTTATTGGTTTGCTCAAGAATATTGTGTAGGAGACGACGGAACAGAAAAAGGGTACCAAGCTATTTTAATCGCTTTTGATTTTACAAAAGAGACATTTGGACCGCGTCTAAGTCTACCGTTTCACTCAATTATGGAAGATACTGTGACTCTATCTAGTGTTAGAGATGAGCAACTTGCAGTGTTATTTCAGGAAGAGGACATTTAGAGATATGGATTACGACTAAGATTGAGCCCGAAGCGGTGTCATGGGGCAAGAAGGTCTTCTTAGCTGTGAATATGAAACCACTCGATGATTATGCATTTGAAATTACAGCAGGGAGTTTCTTTGTTGACGAGGAGAAGAAAGTTGCCGTGGTTTTTGATATTGACAGATGTACGGTGATGGGCTGCTTCGCTTATATTATTGGAAAGGATGGATATTTCAAAAAAGTGGATCTCAGAGACCCTTGAGAAGAGTGTTCTTTCCCACTTATGTGCTCTTATGTTCCTTTAAGCACTTATGTCTAGGTTCAGATATCAAATAATCTCGGCGTATTCTAGGACAGGGAACGAGTACTCCAACTCTATCACAGTCACTGTCAGAGAAATCTCTCTCTATGAGCTGCTCGTCATCATTGCTCGTCATCATTGTGTTCGAATGGATCTGTTTACATTGCAGTCATGAAAAAGACGCCTAATTATGTTAAAGACTTTTTACCCTATTGGAGAACATGTTACATATTATATAGTTTCTTCTAAGCTCGATTCTATAATTTAGTTCATATTATATACTGATACATACGACTATATGAGTCGCGTGGAAATCGTGTTTTACAGCTTTATCATATTCTATGAATATACCCACTTTGTATTACATTTTTAGATTAATATATCCACAAAAGTTTACAATATAACTTTTTGAAGATATAGTGCTCAACCATGCCAAAAACAACTTCAAAGTTATTAATTATGTTTGTGCTTATCTCCCAATCGTTAAGAAATAATCACCGAATGATTATTTTACATTTTAACTCACTTTCTCATAGGAGATCCTAGAAGCCAAGGAATGCAAGGATCGACCCAAAAAAAAGCAACTAGTAAAGTGCTATCGAATTATTCTAAATATATATATATATATATATATTAACATGTTTTTCTTTTCTTTTTTTATATCACCATTTGCAGATTGTATTATTGATGTAAATGTTTCCTCCTAATGTAATTTCTTTATCTTACATATCTACAAATTATATCTTCTAAGACGTCTATATTCAATAATGATTGAAAACATATTTTTGGTAGATAGTCTGCATTATGCTATAGTTCTGAAACCTATCGGCCGTTACTTGAATACATTACAATTTCAAATAATTTACGTGGATCAAATTAGAAGTGATCTGTATCCACTTATAAAAGCAATCATTTTGTTCACAATGATGATAGTCAAGCAAACATGCATACACATGATTAACTGATTGGTGTGATGTCGAATCTCACATAGACAATAAAATTCTAAGAACTCTTAGATTTGTTTGTCTGGATGTAGTATTAGACAAAACTACAACTTAACTTTAACTGGTCCACAAATCCACCCATCTAGGTTAGGACCTTTTCTTTCACGTACAGCACATGCGAACATGCCTGCTGTTTATGTAATAATTTTTATTTGTACAAAATATTTCACATCAATATTTCATTAGGCCTGATTACTATTGCCTTTAATTTGGGTTTTTATATATTACTATGCAAATTCAATATCAGTGAAAATAGAAAATACATATTCTCAAAACCCGTTTTTGCTTATTTAATAAAATAAAATAAAATTAAAATATTGCATGACTTTCATTTTTCTTAAAAAAT
This sequence comes from Camelina sativa, assembly GCF_000633955.1. Classification (NCBI taxonomy): domain Eukaryota; kingdom Viridiplantae; phylum Streptophyta; class Magnoliopsida; order Brassicales; family Brassicaceae; genus Camelina; species Camelina sativa. The sequence goes on along the minus strand of NC_025685.1, from coordinate 8,519,703 downwards.
TTCTAACGTTTTATCTAAGTTTGTTTGATAATATCGACTAAAAATGTTACTGTAATATGTTTTTTTGTTTGTATCAATGTTAAGTATGTTACTAATATGTTAGTACTAAACAACAATTCATCTACTGTTCCTTCTGAATTTACGTTTATATATATATATATATATACAGTTAATAATAAAAATAGGTGGATATGGAAATTTTATTCAACATTCTTTGTGGTGATTAATCTGAAAGGACATTGAGTTTTAAGTCAATAGAAACCACAGAGAGAGCTTTATGAATTTGTGGTATGTTTTTCAAGTGATTGGAACAGTTGTTTTGTTTTGATTTAAGTCGTGGCCCAACGAATCCCCTATAAATTATATTGTGATTGATCGCGGACGTGACACCATTTGCTTTATTCAACGTGAACAATTTTTCCTTTTATTCGTTCTGGTAGAAACTCAGATTTAAGATAAATATGTATTATACGTATAGTCGTATACCATATGCATAGAAAATATATATTATGAGGATGTATAAATTTCTTATAAATTCCAATCACCGTAACAAAACTAATGTTACAAATTTGATGGATATATGTATAATGAGTTTGTTTGAAATATAATAACTTTTTTCGATAATAGCTATAGCTGTTCCAGAGCATTTTAAGTTGTCAGAAACTTGGATTCAGGTATATATTATTCAGATGCGGAATCCATATATTATAACTCAAGCCGGCCCTGTAGTTTCCACTCTCCAGACCAAATATGTTTTAAAAATAAAATCAACGTTTATACGAAATGTAATTGTTTAAGGCCCCAGACAACATATATAAACCATCTTTCTTACCAAGATTGCTTAGAAAAAGTATACAATATTCATTTTCACTTGTATTATGTTGTTCAACAAATATCTTAAGTCATCTCATCATCTTCATGATCTAGCATATATGCAAATTCAAAACGTAATAAATAGACTATTTTTTTTTTTTTGAAACACAACGTAATAAATAGACATATATATGCTTTTCAGATAAAAAGAATTAGCACAGAAATTCAAAAGCACGTGGTGAGACTTTTCTAAGTATATAAATTGTTAAGTACGTAGACTCTACACAGTACACACCTTGCTTAAGGGCCATACCTCTCCTATAACTCCATGACTAATTAAATCAGTCACCCAAGTTAACACAAATCAAAATGTGTCATGGTAATTAGCTCTGTTTACAATATGTTCCAAGCTAATCCATTATTATGCTGACAAAAGAGTTGAATATCTAGAGTACGCCAAAGTTTGAAAAACATAATATAAGTATTCTCTTATTGAGTCATGGGTCGAAACTCTCAACTGCGTAGATATTACATTGAAGTCAACGGATTTTGTATACCGACGGCTTTCTTTTATAGGGTGCATGATGCATTAAATGATAGATAATATATTTTGCTGATGTCTATCTGATGCATTAGTTGATTCTGAAATTAGTTTATTTCCGACTATAAGTTCATTACACTAATATGAGAATATGAGTCACAAATATATACTACTATACGATGGATGTGTGTGTGTAAAAATGAGATCACATTGGAAATGCGAAAAGTGGGGTCATCATAATATCATAATAGGAAGTCCAAAATTACGAGCTGCCCGATATTATGGTCACCTATGATGGCTGCCTTTTCTGCTAGTACTTTGGCCCACTTCACTCACCATTTTGCTACTTTTTTCAATTATTGGATTTCGTTTCTTTCTAATATGATAAGCTGACAACTAAATTAATTAGGTGGTAATGGAAAATATGTTGTTCATACTTGATATATGAAAATTGTTTTTTTTTTTTTGTTAAAAATATATGAAAATTGTTTACCATAACATATGATATACATGCTCTCTAATATACCATAGTGAAAAGTACCACGATTTATGACGGAATCACTGATAAATGAAGTAATAGTATATATATTAGATGAAAGATCACAAAAGCTAGCTTTTGACCAAAGATAGATAAGTTGAGAACTGATTTCTTCATAAATCGTGCTTCTTATGTCATCCGGAAGAAACCAAAAAGGGTATAGAAAGTTAAGAACTGATGTCATCCCGAATGAACCAAAGGGATGGTTTATGTAATTTCTGTTAATATAGATTTTTTTTTTTTTGGTATCAAAATTCTTACTATAGTTTGTTATTAATTTCCTTGATATTAAAATTAAACAAGTGTTTATTATAGTCACTAAATTTAATAATTGAGGATGAAATTAAACGAGTCTTTGACCTCTAAGGAGGACGAATTAGTTTTGATAATCACATAGTTTTGTTTTTCCCTAAAATTCAACCAAACGAAAAGAGAGTCCACAAGTAGAGAAGCAAGTTGTTTTGACAATTCATAGTCTTCATAACAGCGATTGCTCTCGTAAGCCAACGACTGAGTTCTCTACTGATTGTTTCTTGCAAGTAAGTATACAGACGACTATTATATTACAATGTTTTTGAAGGAATCTTATGATATTATTATTTGGGTGATTTATTACCTCTTATCGTCTTCAAGAATCAAGACATGTGGTCTTGGACTGTTGTGTGTGTTGACCCGGTTTCTCCAAAGGAACCTTCATTAATATATGCATTTTTTTATATTATACAGTCATTGTTGGCTAAAGGCTATGTTCCCACAAGGTACGCAGAGTGAAATGCACTTGCAGACTTGTAAAGAAAGAAACTAGGCAAATTAATACGGATATGTTTATCAGAATAGGACTGTTTTATATTGCATCCAGTTCGTGATCCGAATCTTAATGCAAAACTAATGGTAGTGTGCATATATAAACCATCGATCGGCGTGTATTATAATAGCAAATATGTATATCAAACCGAAATAGATTAACTATCTTGTTAAGTGTGTATAAATTTATACCATTAGGTTACTCACTATTTGAAATAAAGAAGTACACTATTTGAGCTGTCTGATGCGTTCAGTCCTCAAGATCAAGTCGACAACAACAGTCAACAAGCTCACATGGAGTCATGGCACAACAAGTAGTAGACTTTTCCTAGTTTACCTTTAACCCCTCCGATTTTATTTTTATTTATTGTGGTCTTCCTTTTTTGTTTTGTAATTATGAGTAATCCAAAAAAAATCAATGCAAATTATCATCAGCTTTGACCAAAAATAAAAATAAATTCAGTGACAATAATATACATAGTAACATATTAAAATGAAAATTTTGTATCATTACTTGCCGTTTTGTTTCCTACTTATATTTTTTTTGTCTCTAATATAAACATGCAAATGTAATGAAATGATGATACATGACCACAGTTTTGGACAGCTTTCCCATATGCTCGGACGATTATGCCCTTATCTTATTGGACTCTGAAGTCTGAACAACACACGTCTATTTAACTCACACAGCTCATAACCACAAGTTGTTTGTTAGAATACTCAAAACCTCACAACTCTCTATCTCTCTCTCTACCTCACGCCCCACTCTTCTCGAGATGACAGGTTCCGTTCCGGAAAACCAAACAGTTCCGCCGCCGCCACCGGTGAAGCATGTGACGTCGGAGTTAGGTGTCCCAGCGAAACCACCAAAGAAGAACAGATATGCATTCGCGTGTGCGATCTTAGCTTCCATGACTTCAATCCTCCTTGGCTATGGTTAGCTTTTCTCGTTTTATCTCTCCTTTAATGGTTCTCAAATAAGAGACTTGGTTAACAAACGAGCTTTTCTTTTCTCTTGTTTTGTGTATGTTTGCAGATATAGGAGTGATGAGTGGAGCGATGATTTACATAAAGAGAGACTTAAAGATTACCGATACACAAATCGGTATCCTCGCTGGATCACTCAACATCTATTCTCTTATAGGTTCTTGCGCCGCCGGGAAAACCTCCGACTGGATTGGTCGGCGTTACACTATCGTGTTGGCTGGAGCCATATTCTTCGCTGGAGCTATCCTCATGGGATTAGCCCCTAACTACGCTTTCCTCATGTTCGGAAGATTCATCGCCGGTATCGGCGTCGGATATGCTCTCATGATTGCACCAGTTTATACCGCCGAAGTCGCTCCGGCCTCTTCCCGTGGCTTCCTCAACTCCTTCCCTGAGGTATACACATTTAATTATTAAAGATTACCACTCACGGTTATTATTTTTTTTATTTTTTACTTTTCAGAATTTTTACATCGGGTTATTTTGATTTTTGACTTTTTAGTCGTATTAGAATTATTATCTGACGTGGCAGATTGGTTATGATGACGTGTACAGGTGTTCATAAACGCCGGGATAATGCTGGGTTACGTATCGAACCTGGCCTTCTCGAAGTTTCCGTTGAAGCTGGGATGGAGACTCATGCTCGGGATCGGAGCAATACCTTCAGTGGTGCTCGCCATAGGTGTTCTAGCTATGCCGGAATCTCCACGGTGGCTCGTTATGCAAGGCCGTCTCGGCGAAGCCAAACGCGTTCTCGACAAAACCTCTGATTCCCTCGCCGAATCAGCTCTCCGTCTCGAAGACATCAAACACGCCGCCGGTATTCCCGCCGATTGCCACGACGACGTCGTTCAGGTAAAACACATCTCACCAACGTTGATTTCGAATTCTCGATTTCGACCTAATTTCCCAAATTCGCGATTTTTTCCCCCAATTTATAAAATTGAATTCCAATTGGCGATTTCTCCGGTCCAGATTTTGACCTAATTTCGCCGTAAAATTTTCAGGTGTCGAGGAAGAACAGTCATGGAGAAGGAGTTTGGAGAGAGCTATTAATCCGTCCGACTCCAGCAGTGCGTCGTGTTATGATCGCCGCAATCGGAATCCATTTCTTCCAGCAAGCTTCAGGAATCGACGCGGTGGTTCTCTTCTCACCTCGGATCTTCAAAACCGCCGGACTCAAGACCGATCACCAACAGCTTCTAGCAACCGTAGCAGTAGGAGTGGTGAAGACGTTGTTCATACTAGTCGCCACTTTCCTACTCGACCGAATCGGAAGACGACCGTTGCTTCTAACCAGCGTCGGAGGAATGGTACTCTCTCTAATGGCGTTAGGAACTTCTCTAACCATTATAGACCACTCGGAGAAGAAAGTGATGTGGGCTGTGGTGTTAGCTATAGCGACTGTGATGACTTATGTAGCTACGTTCTCGATAGGAGCTGGACCTATAACTTGGGTTTACAGCTCTGAGATATTCCCGTTGAGGTTGAGATCACAGGGTTCGAGTATGGGTGTGGTTGTGAACAGAGTGACGAGTGGTGTGATCTCGATGACGTTTCTTCCCATGTCGAAAAAGATGACTACCGGAGGAGCGTTTTACTTGTTTGGAGGGATTGCGACGGTGGCTTGGCTTTTCTTCTACACTTTCTTGCCTGAGACGCAAGGGAGGATGCTTGAGGATATGGAGGAGCTTTTCAGTGGTTTCAGGTGGAGAGATTCCAAGAATAAGCCTAAAGGGAACCCTGAGAAGACGATTGCGAATCCGGAGGTTGAGATTGCATCGAACAAGCAGTATAGAGAATGAGTAATGAGGTTTATTAATGTTATCTAAAAAACATGGTAATTGGGTTTATGATAAGGAATGATAAATTGGGAAACCAACAAATGTGGAATTAACAAAAAAAAAACAAGTGTATTATGTGCATTTGAGAGTTGCAATAACAAAACAAACTAGATAAAGAACTTGATTAACTTAACATGCTTTAACTAATAAGGAAAATCATAGTTCCTTCTAGTGATAGTCTTTAGCTTTCAAACCTGATGATTCTGATGTATGCATTCGAAACCAAACAAAAGAAACACAAGCCGAGTATCAGCAGTTTGGCACTTTAAAATCTCAAAGCAAGATTAATGGGGGTTCATATAATGAGGATCTTATATATTGTTTGAATTTTTAAGAATTAATTGTGTATAGTTTTGTAAATTTTAACTCATGATCTCTTAGTTAAAATTTTCTCCTTCAATAGTAAGTTCTAATTTTGGGTCTCTTATTTTTTAAAAAATTGTTTTTTGACATTTGAAAAATTTAAATAGAATAGAAATAATATTAATATGTAAAAACATTTAAGATTTTATAAAAATAGGAAAATATTGCATTTAATCAAGAGAAATTTGTCTTCCATGCCATGAACAGTGAACAACTTTCTCCTCTATGCCATTTTTCACAATTCGTTTTCCCGCCTGCCACAACGTGTTTGAAAGAAGACAATTTTGCCCTCAATTGTTTGAAGCGTCGCCGAGCAGAAAAAAAATATATATTTTAGGCGTGAAGTGACTTAAAGCTGTTTAATGAGATAATTACTCCATTGGAGTATGCACCCTTCGGCGATTCATTGAACAAAGAGAACGAACAAAAAAAAACCATCTGTTCCGAAATCGTTTTATTTCTGTCTTAAAAAATTGAAGATCACCACTCCTGCGGCTTCTTTAACATTCACTGCTAGTTCTTTCTTTGTCGTCCTATTCCGGCCACCGCTGACGAATTCATATCGTCAAACTGATGAATTTCATCCTCCAGAAATTTGTACGCACCAATCCTCCCGCTATGCCTCCGACAACATCGACAGGGGTACCCGAAGATACTTGTCCCGATGTTGACACCAACGACGGTTGGTATGATTTCTCGTTCATTTTCTTATAATTTGCATTTATTGTAGTGGTTATCTTCTGTTTACCCTAAATTCGATTCCTTTCAGTGGTGACTTTGAACTTCCTGATGCCGTCAGTAATAACCCAGATCTGGCCGTCGCCGCCGAACCCAGGTAAATCTTTTGTCCAAACACCCCCTTGTCTTCTGTTTTTTCTGGTTTTTTTGTGCTCGTTACGTTGATAACCGTATTGATAGACATCTAGTCACTGTTTGTCCATCTATTGATTGGGTAGTAGAAGGTAGACAATATTTGTGAATCAAGTTTGTGTCCACTATGTTAGTCAACGTCACTTTGTAACTCAACCGTCTCGATGGACACTACCCATATTGTTGTCCACCTTCATAGTGTTGTCCATCTATATTGCTGCATTCACTATTTGTGTTTTTTTCCGAATGACAATTCTGCATTCACTATACATGTCTATCCGATTTTTGTCTATCAACCTCGCATGCAATTTTTGACAAGGTTCCGCATTCAATCTCGTTACGTTGATAACCGCATTGCTAGACATCTTGTCATTGTTTGTCCATCTATTGATTTGGTAGTATAAGGTAGACAATTTTTGTGAATCAAGTTTGTGTCCACCATCAATAGCCAACGTCAATTTGTAACTCAACCGTCTAGATGGACACAACCCATAGTGTTGTCCACCTTCATAGTGTTGTCCATCTATATTGTGCATCCCTTTGATAATTCTGCATTCATTATTTTAATTGTTATTTCCGAATGACAATTGTGCATTCATATATGTCTACCCCATTAAGTACATATGTCTACCCACAGATTTGTCTATCAATCTCGCATGCAATTTTAGACCACGATCCGCATTCAATGTATATGTCCACAATTCTTATTGCAGGAGGGCCGAGGTCGCAGAGGCTGCCAACGAAGCATCTCCTCCTTGTATCAGTGATCAATTGATGGACCACAGTCCTAAATCAATGTACATGTCTATCCACGTTGGTCTATCTTACCCTATTAGGTTCATTACTGATACTATACAATCTTCTACCGATTGCAGGTCGGCCGAGGACGCAGCCGATGCTAATGTTCAGCGTTCGATATACAACATGGAAATGTCAAGGTATATGTCTGTCTAATAGTGGACAGTATAATTTTTGTTTAGTTGTTTTAAGTGTGGACAACTAACTATATTCTTCCATAGCAGGCCCGCTGCAGACGCAGACACTGGTTCAGAGCAAGGCTCTGCGGAGATTCACAATAGCGACGCGCTTTCGGAGGAAGACATTCTGGATGAGTCTTCCTTACTCCCTAGTAGATTATTCGCAACTAACCGGTATCCTGTCCGAGGCCGGATCAACTCATACTCAAAGCCAGAGTACCATCAGATGGTACTACCGAGTTTGAGTGGCTAAAAGCATCCTCCTTTGGCCATCTCTTCCAACTACCCGTCAGAAGAAGCTCCCTCTCTGGCAAACTTGTCCACCAGTTGCTCTGTCATTCCGTTGTAACTCGCAAACTTCACGAAATATGGTTTGTGTTTGGCGGCCACCTAATCCATTTCAGCCTACGAGAGTTTAGTTTGCTAACAAGTCTCAATTGTAATCCATATCCTTCACAGTTACAGACCAAAATTCTGGAAACACCAGCTGAGGGGGACCAACCTTATTGGTACACTCTGGTTGGTCCTAAAGAATCCTACTCTATTCGGGATATTATGCTCATGTTAAAGCGGGACAAGTCGTTGCCTGAAGCTGATAGAATGGATGGACAACGTCGGTTAAGGCTTGCCCTTGTTGTCATTGTCGAGGGTATCCTTGTTTGCGATTCCTCCAAGGTTAGAGCTAGCAAGCAAGTAACAGAGATGTTGAAGGACTTGGACTCATTTGAAAATTACCCTTGGGGGAGGAAATCTTTTGAACGGACTATAGAGACGGTTCATGTTGGTTTATCTCACCGTACTGCTGACGCTTTATGTCACAAGCTTATGGGGTCCCATACTGCCACACATGGCTTCACCCTTGCTTTCCAGTTGCTCTTTCTAACTGCCATTCCCATGCTGGAGACTTTTCTCCCTGAAGCTGACGGTGAACAAACATTTACAGACCAATCTGTAAAGCATCTCACACACGTGAAGTCCTTCCACAATTCCAACATTCTACATGCTTAGGTGGACAAAAATGTAAGTTTACATGTCCTCCACAATCGATTATGGTCCATTGAATTTTTTCAAATTTAATGGACGATTACTTGCTTGTTTGACAGCTTCATGTGGAGTGTATAATGCACTCGAATGCGCTAATTGACCCGCTTTCATTTGCCTGGGTTGATGAGTTTGAAGATCAGAGAGTAGATTATATTTGCCAGAAGATTCAAGGACACATTTTTAAGCTTGATGTATGGACTGGTGGGATGGCACAGCTCCCCCTTATTACTTCAACTGGTTCTTCGCAAAGGAATTCTGTTGACCTGCCTCCCAAAACCGAAAAAATATCGACTGCCCCTACTAGGAGGAATCAGAAGAGAGCCAAAGGGAAAGCCCCTGCTTTGGACCCAGAAGAAGATAATGATTGAGAGGGCCGTATTGACTCCTACACTGCTCAGGAACTTCTTCGAGAGGTTGACAGGAGAAACAAAGCGCATACAGCCAAAATGGAGGAGAAGTGGGCTGTTGAGAGGTCACTATTGCAGGACGAGATTTACGACCGGATTATGAGTTCTTTGAAGGCAAAAGGAGTTTGCCCCAAATAACCACCGCCTTCCAAACCAGATTATGCCCTTAAGTTCAACCCATCTTCATGGGATAATTACGGTACTGATATTTCCAAGAAGTCATTCAAAGAAGGAGGAGATGTCCACCCTTCAGATACTGTTGCCACTACCGACTCTTCTTCGACTAAAGTACTACCCAAAGCAACCTTATCTTCTTTTTCCTTAAGTGGCATGGTAATTCAAGCTAACACTTCCACGTTGCATCACTCAACAGGCCGAGGCTGATGGTGAAAGCACTTCTGCTGGTCCTGACCAAGTCGACGTGGGGGTAAAGAAGTTACATATTGATGTGTCTGCATTTTGTAGGGTTTTAACTATAGTTTTTAGGTTTGTTTTGAGTCTTTTAATAGGTCCAAGTGTGCTTTTAGAGTCCTTTTAGTCTTTTGTGAGTCTTTACAGGTCCTAGGTGACTTTGGAAGGAATCTGAGCGTTTTGGGGATGGAAACATGCATCTGGAGCCAATTGGTTGAAGACTGATCGAGCTAGAAGGCAGATGGAATGAAAGCAGAAAAAAATGTTCTGGATCGACTGATCCTCGCGAGATCGACCAATCCCGCCCCCGACGCAATCTTTCCTTTTTCATTTTAAACCGACTTTTTAGGGATTTATTTTATTATTTAAGCACGGGGCTCGACCCCTAGAAAAAAAACTTTTACTCTACGCCGTTTTTGAGCACTTGTAAACTTTGGGAGAAGATCTCTAATCCTTCTTGACACCTTGGAGAAGATTTCTAAACCCTATTTTCTATT
>NC_025685.1:8473106-8508701 GCF_000633955.1 Camelina sativa | reverse complement strand
CCACCTTAGTCCGAAATTATATCCCCATAGATTCCCTGTGCCCAATATTTCCTTTTTTGATTTAGAAACAACTTATTTACTTTCTGTTTGTTTAATTATTACTTGCTTCACAAACTTCCTCTTTTGTCTTAGCTATATTTGATCTTCATAGTTTCATAGTGCAATTGTTTGGTCTCTGAGGATTCGACCCTGAAGTGCTACGACGACACCACTAGATCGTGGTTGAGTGTGCTTTGGGTTATTGATTTAACTCTAGATCAATTTGGCGCCGTTGCCGGGGACCAAAACGATTGCCTTTGAAATTTTAGAATTGAGTATAGTCTAAGATTTCTTTTTGTTTTTACTAATTATTTTTATTTTCTCTTTTTTGTAGATTAAAAAACAAAAAAAACAAAAAAAACAAAAAAAAAACAAAAAAAAAATGTGAAAACTGTTTTTGGGGCTATGGATTATGATGACTGGCCACAGGAAGAGGAGACCACATTTGATGAAGACATTCTAGATGAGCCTTATGTTGAGCCACCGTTTGATGAGAGTGTTCTTACACCAGATCAAAAAGTTAGGTTGGATGAGCTTTCCATGGAGCATCCAACAACAACAAGGAGGAACTTAGCAGCAATGATCCGGTTGAATCTCATCTCACATCGAGCAGTACTTGAAGGGAGGGAGCCCACTTTCACAGAGATTAGGGAAGCTCATGCTTGCAAAAAGGTAATATATTGGGTTCCACCAAGCCAAATAGAAGGTACATGCGTTTTCACCCTTGAAATTCATGATTTTGAGGATATCCACATGCCATGCATTGAAGATGTGACTTCTAGTTTGGATACTCCATTGTTCATTGATGAATGCTATGATATGATATGTGAGTCTCAACGTCTAGACATTATAAGAGCAGAAAAAATTGCTAGGGATTATCATGAAATATGTTTTGATATTGAATATCATTGTGCTTTGAATGTTCATGATCTCGAGTTTGAATTTTCAATGCCTGATGTATCTAGCTCTCTTCTTGAAGAATCTTACCTAGGGTGTGTTGTTAATATTGATACNTGGTTTGCTAGGTCCAAACGACGGTTTAGGGTTTAGTGAATTCATTGCATAGATAGTTAACGCTACGAAAGTAGGTTAGATTTACAACAATGATTTGAGTTCTAGAACGGTATCTAATGCATCCCATCTAACCACCTTAGTCCGAAATTATATCCCCATAGATTCCCTGTGCCCAATATTTCCTTTTTTGATTTAGAAACAACTTATTTACTTTCTGTTTGTTTAATTATTACTTGCTTCACAAACTTCCTCTTTTGTCTTAGCTATATTTGATCTTCATAGTTTCATAGTGCAATTGTTTGGTCTCTGAGGATTCGACCCTGAAGTGCTACGACGACACCACTAGATCGTGGTTGAGTGTGCTTTGGGTTATTGATTTAACTCTAGATCAATTTGGCGCCGTTGCCGGGGACCAAAACGATTGCCTTTGAAATTTTAGAATTGAGTATAGTCTAAGATTTCTTTTTGTTTTTACTAATTATTTTTATTTTCTCTTTTTTGTAGATTAAAAAACAAAAAAAACAAAAAAAACAAAAAAAAAACAAAAAAAAAATGTGAAAACTGTTTTTGGGGCTATGGATTATGATGACTGGCCACAGGAAGAGGAGACCACATTTGATGAAGACATTCTAGATGAGCCTTATGTTGAGCCACCGTTTGATGAGAGTGTTCTTACACCAGATCAAAAAGTTAGGTTGGATGAGCTTTCCATGGAGCATCCAACAACAACAAGGAGGAACTTAGCAGCAATGATCCGGTTGAATCTCATCTCACATCGAGCAGTACTTGAAGGGAGGGAGCCCACTTTCACAGAGATTAGGGAAGCTCATGCTTGCAAAAAGGTAATATATTGGGTTCCACCAAGCCAAATAGAAGGTACATGCGTTTTCACCCTTGAAATTCATGATTTTGAGGATATCCACATGCCATGCATTGAAGATGTGACTTCTAGTTTGGATACTCCATTGTTCATTGATGAATGCTATGATATGATATGTGAGTCTCAACGTCTAGACATTATAAGAGCAGAAAAAATTGCTAGGGATTATCATGAAATATGTTTTGATATTGAATATCATTGTGCTTTGAATGTTCATGATCTCGAGTTTGAATTTTCAATGCCTGATGTATCTAGCTCTCTTCTTGAAGAATCTTACCTAGGGTGTGTTCTTAATATTGATACAATTTTGCATGAAACAAATGACCCTGAGGTTGATTATATGAATGAGGATATTGTGTTTTATGAAATTAATGGTGATGAAGTTATTTATTTTGTGAAAACCTCGTTTGAACCTGAAATTGACTTTATTTTCCTATTAAATGCATTTGATCCTCATGAGCATCCAACCATCAAGGAATATTTCAAAGTACATGCTACATTTGTAGCAAACTTCCTTGATGTGGATTTTCTCGTTTTGCCATGGATAATTGTGTGTTACTTGACACATATTGTTTATTGCATTAACAAGAGAAGGACTAAAGGTCCATTGGCTCAGCCTTTTGATACTCATGATTAACATTTTGTGTTGAGCGGTCAAGCTATAGACCATAAACAAGCGCTTATGGGAGGCAACCCATGGGGTTTGTGCTGGCTTACCCTTTAATTTTTAATTGTCTTAAGATTTTTGGTTTGTTTTAGGATTTATTATGGTGAAATCACATCCGGTGTTAAGTGTTTTCAGGAACAGGTTCCAAACGCAGAAGATGCGAATTGTTTTGTTGTTCCCGGAGCTTCAAATCGATCGATCCTCCTTACAAATCGATCGATCCCGGTGGTTTTCTGCGGGTGTCTCTAAGTTCAATAATGTTGCAGATCGGTCGATCCCACCCGAGACTGATCGGTCCCCACCCTTGCCAACACCACTCCAACACCAGATGCGAAATCACCGGTTTTTGTTTCTTGTCCTTACTTTTTGTTTTTCATTTTACTTATTTTCTTTGTGGGATTCGTTCTTTTCTTGGTTTTGCTTTCACACCGGGACGGTGTGAAGTAAGTCCGGGGGAGGGATGTCTCCAAGTTACTAATATCGTTTTCTTTGGCTGTTTCTTTTGTTTGAGTCAGTTTGTCGTGTCTAAAAAAAAAAAAACGAAAAAAATTTGGGAAACTATGATCATTTCTAGGAATCTTTTGCTTTGAACTAACACTCTTATGATTACTTTTGTACATCTGATTTGGAATGAAGCTTGGAATGAACATGAGCACTCTCAACACGCCCCAAAAGACACTCGCCAAGGAGAACACTAAGTTGAACCAGAAGTTGTCTCTAGCTTTGACATGACTTCACCGGACTTAATTGCTTACCTTGGGGCTTGGTATACATCGGACAAGACTCCTCCCTCGAGCCTCACGAGATATGCAACTCCTCACAAAGTATGCTTCCCCTCTCTCTTCCCTTCAGTACTCAGTAAAAAAAAAAAAGAGAAAAAGAAGAAGAAAGAAGAAAATGATATAGGTAATAAAAGAAGTGAACCGAGGGTTGTACGTAAACCTGTGCATCTTTCGGAACTCATGGAAACCTGTCCACCAGAAAAGAGCAAAGGATTGATATAAAAAATAAAATGATACCCTAGAAAATTAGGGAGAAATCAATCCTTTGGAAGTGAGAAAAGAGAGAGGAAAGGGAGCATAAGAGGAGGTCTTGGGCGATAAAAGGTTGAAGGAGTCAATTAAGTTCAATGATCGATACTCCCATGGTAAGACCGCACTCTTTTACTAATCTGATGTAGAGAGACAACAATGGGGAGACTGAAGGTTCTCTAAGGCCATGGAGTTCAGAGTAGGGAGTGTTGATCCTAATCATGGGCAGAGTACAGAAAGTAGTTCTTAATTTGATGTGATGAAGAGTGCAAAGAAGAAGTTCCCAAGAATATGTGAGTTTCCACTTTCAAACCTTTTTTTTGTTCTTGAGTTTTTGTCTGTTCTTGCTTGAGGACAAACAAAGATTCAAGTCCGGGGAATTGATGTGTCTACATTTTGTAGGGTTTTAACTATAGTTTTTAGGTTTGTTTTGAGTCTTTTCCTAGGTCCAAGTGTGCTTTTAGAGTCCTTTTAGTCTTTTATTAGTCTTTACAGGTCTTAGGTGACTTTGGAAGGAATCTGAGCGTTTTGGGGATGGAAACATGCATCTGGAGCCAATTGGTTGAAGACTGATCGAGCTAGAAGGCAGATGGAATGAAAGCAGAAAAAAACGTTCTGGATCGATTGATCCTCGCGAGATCGACCAATCTCGTCCTCGACGCAATCTTTCCTTTTTCATTTTAAACCGACTTTTTAGGGATTTATTTTATTATTTAAGCACGGGGCTCGACCCCTAGAAAAAAAACTTTTACTCTACGCCGTTTTTGAGCACTTGTAAACTTTGGGAGAAGATCTCTAATCCTTCTTGACACCTTGGAGAAGATTTCTAAACCCTATTTTCTATTCTTTTGCAATTCAATAATGATTTCTTCATCTTTGATTTGTTGTTTCTGTTTCTCTATGGCTGAGTAGTTTATCTATTGGGTTTTGGGTTTCAAAGGGGTTTATAATGCTCTAACGATGGTGTTTTAGATTTGGGGTTGATCTTGTTTGTTCTTCATCTATAGTTGTTCTTAAAGCCTAAACTAGATTAGCTACCTAGTTTATGATCATAGGTTTAATTCATCGGGGCACCAAAAGTGTTTTGAGTTGCTGGAAAAGAACTTAGGTGAGCAAGGTGGACCTTAGCCAACGAAAGTTGAAGTTGAGGCACCTTGTGAACAGATCGAACTTGAACCTTTATTGCTTGCTTGGTTTGCTAGGTCCAAACGACGGTTTAGGGTTTAGTGAATTCATTGCATAGATAGTTAACGCTGCGAAAGTAGGTTAGCTTTACAACAGTGATTTGAGTTCTAGAACGGTGTCTAATGCATCCCATCTAACCACCTTAGTCCGAAATTATATCCCCATAGATTCCCTGTGCCCAATATTTCCTTTTTTGATTTAGAAACAACTTATTTACTTTCTGTTTGTTTAATTATTACTTGCTTCACAAACTTCCTCTTTTGTCTTAGCTATATTTGATCTTCATAGTTTCATAGTGCAATTGTTTGGTCTCTGAGGATTCGACCCTGAAGTGCTACGACGACACCACTAGATCGTGGTTGAGTGTGCTTTGGGTTATTGATTTAACTCTAGATCACATATTTTTAGTCAACCAAGTAGACACGATCAATCGATGGACCAACTATGTATCTCCACTTATCCTCCTTATCTTCACAGGGATTGCCGATAACAAGTGAAGAGGAAAGAAGTTGTAATGTTGTCTGTACCCAGGCAGACAATGCAGAAGTGCCACCACACATCAACTTGGAGAACGAGGTATTCATGGTGACGTCAAGTTACAGTAATTTTCGCCCTGTCCTTGCTATCTGACGTATGTTCATTGATCATTTTCAGCCTCACAGTCCATGAGGATCACAACTGGAGAGGATGAGTGATCCTGACTTATCAGAGGATGCGGATAATGTGGAGTAGGTAAAGAATCTTCCACGCCGCCTGATGCCTGTATTGTCCATTACGCTTTTATTTGTTTGTCCACCCGAGTGAACTTATGTCCATCGTTTTCTTTCCAGTCTAATCGTACATCAGGATCCCCAATGGAGACCATGTCTGATAATGACCAGTCTGTCGGTGCGGATGTAGTAGAGGTATGATCCATTTCCTCTTCGTTATTTATCCATGCCAATGTGTGCCATCCGAGTTAATATTTGTCCATCCGAGTTTATGTTTGTCCACCCAAAGTAATGTTTGTCCATCCTAGTTGAGTTATATCCTTCTGAGATGAGTTATGTCCTTCTGAGTTGAGTTATGTCCATCTGAGTTGAGTTATGTCCATCTGAGTTGAGTTATGTCCATCCGCACAAACTGAATGTTATTTCCTTGTTAGCCTCATCGTTCATCAGGATCTCAATTGGAGGGCACAACTGCTACTGACATTTCTTACGATGCTGCTCATAATGTATCCCTTGATGAGTCGGTGAATGATAAACGTGATTCAAGGATGGAGGTATGATTTATATCTTGTCCATTTTTATGCTTTTTCCCCCATGTCCATCCACATTGGTTGCTTAAGTATACCAATGTCCATTGTTCAGGTTACTGAGAAAATAAATAGAAAACGAAGTAACCCTACGATTGATCCATGTCAAACACCACTCCCAAGGAAAAGAACGAGGACAGCCCCTAGGCGCTATGGTCAGTGTTCCACTTCTCAGGCTAAGAAACCACCTTCCGATAGCTCTGAAGACGATAGTTTTATGCTTCTGAAAGCCGTAAGTCGTTCACTCGAGAGAAAGTTCATGGCACAGCTAAAAGCATATTGGAAAAAGTTTGTTACTAACGTTTCCTTACACTCTATTTTTTTTGCCTTGTTAAATATTATGGGCACTTTTTAACGAGAATTGTCTAATTGATGTTCACATCTTTATCTGGGAGTACATTATTGATGGCATCGCTGTCAAGAATAGTTTATTTACCGAGATCTATACGCCACAACACTGGGTGGACACTCCGGTAAGTGCATTATACTATCCTACCGACCAGCCGAAGTCCACTGTTGAAAAGATATTACTTTGACTCGACTTGTCCACCCTCGTTTTGTAGCACATGGAAGCGATGCTTAGCCTTTTGTGGAGGCGTTATTGGGATAAATTGCGCCAAAACAGGATAGCTATTCTTGACACATGGTTCTCTCACATGCTAACCACCGAGTTAGGGAGTTATCAGCAATCGAAGCACAAATCTACCTTTGCCTGGAACAACATCATTAAAAACTACGTCCGAGGTAATGTCCACAACCGGTCCACCAACCTTGCATGGTACGCCGATGTAGAAACTGTTTATTTGCCTATGAATTGGGGAAAACGCCACTGGGTCGCACTTGTTATTCGCTTGAGGATGGCTCATATCTTGATCCTTGATCCGTTAATAGTCAACAACGCCCCAAAGAAGGTTCCCCGTCTCATGAGACCTATCATCGACCTGCTCCCACTGGTCATTAAGGCGTTCGTTGATCCTGCATCAGTTGGGGGTGCTTTTCCTAACGTGTTTAGCTGCGAAAGATTGGAGAATGTTTACTAGAATGACAGGACCGGTGACTGTGGTCCCCTTGTCGTTAAGTATATATAGCTCCATTCGCAAAAAGTAACTTGTGATGGACTAACAGAATCTTTGGTTGACCAACTACGTATGTCCTACGCTGTTGATGTCAACCAATAATTTGTTGTCTCCCTAAGGAACTGAACTTCTTATGTCTTCTCTCGAATTTTTGTTCCTTTGTCCTATATTGAACCACTTGTGTACTTCGTTTTGGTCTGTACTACTTTTTCTCCTTTAAACAACGGTTATAAGAGTCGACCTTATTTAATTCTGATTAGACAAGTTGTCTGCCCACTCTAGCTTTATCTACACAAGTCCTTTAAAAGTCTATAGAACTTAAACACGTATACCCTGCCAGTCTTTCCATACTTGCTACAGTGGGGTGTCAATCAATCAAGCCTTTGTTTCGTGTTTACAGAGCAAACACTGTCATTACCACCAAAGTCAAACGATAAAACCCATTGTGGGCCACCACATACAACTTCCCTGTTGTGTTCACACCAATATATTCCACCACTGCTGCTTGTATGTTATTATTCACCTAATGGGGCAGTATAGCTACTCTCAACCATCTTCTTCATCCGCATCCTCTCACAATGAGGCCGTCTACGGCACGTCTCCGTCCTCTAATTTTGATTCATCCGCAACTTCAATCTTTTCTCGTCGTTATGGAGATCCAACATACGGCCTCCCTAGGAAGTGCATTTGTGGTAGTCATCTAAAAATTGGCACCAGATTCGAAGAGCCAGGTATTGGGCGTATGTTCTACGAGTGTAAGAGAAGTGGGGTAAGTCCTTTACACTTCAGATCATCTCTTATTATATCATCTCCTTACACTTCACTACCCTAACCAACATCATCCTTTAATTCTCATAGACTAGAGGTGGTCATTTCAGCAAGAAGGGGAACGATGACCAAATGATGCGGTACCTCACCTATACCGAAGAAGGGGAACGATGTGACCCCCGTACTGTGTTGAAGCGTCTTAACGCAACTGATGAACAAATCCATAACCTTCAGGAGATTGTCGTTGATTTAGGCGCCGACTATACTGATTTGCGGGGATTTGTGAAGGAATTCCAACCCCCTCAACCACCCCCAAGAAATTAACACTTTAAGTTTGCTGTTATCTTGTCTACTATTCTCGCACTCATCTCTTTCATCGTCGCAATTGGCACGTCCATCAACTACTACCGCGGGTGATTTATGTATGACGTTCCGATGGACTACCCACCCGTTTGTAGTAAAATTTTTATTATGTCCACCAATCTTTTATAATGTCTATCTACTGTTTGTTATGTTCATATTCAGTTTAATTCCTCTGGCGTGCGTTTGTTTTACTTGATCTCTGCTTTCAAGACTCAATATACTGTTTTTGTTTCAACCCTATCTTTTGTGATTGTTCATTAACTTCTGTCTCTCTATAAAATACACTGATGGACAATATGCACCTTTTTTTAAGTGATAGACCTTTTACTATTTCTGTCTACCCATGTTTAAAAGATTCCATTTTCCTCAGTTGCAGTTTTAAAAGCACATTAAACCTAACTATTGGCCTCCACCTTTTCCAAAATACTACGACAATATTATAAGAAGAGAAGAACATGTATTTTACATCAATGGAGGTTATAGGGTTCCTCATTTCGTACACATCCAACAAACAACAAAAACAAATCACGAAAAATGTTTACCAAGAGTAGACATTACCCCCAATTTGTTGTCTACCATACTTTATGGGCAGACAACTCCAAAAGCCACACGAGTTTCTGGTCCTTTCCTTCATATTATATGACAACAGGAGTCCCAATGTCTCTTCCTCATTTCTTGCATATCCAAAAAACACAAAAAACCTTTCACGATATATGTCTACCATGAGTAGACACAGGAACTTATGTTCCTTGTATTCATATTAGCTGAGAACAGGTTTTCCTGTTATGTCCCACCCGGAAGCATCTTCCACACTTGCTAGGTGTCTTTCGCTTCTTCCGCTAATAACAATAAAATACCAGTATTAGGTCACTTATACATTCATACATATTGAGATATCACTGCAAAAAAACTCTACAGACCTACTTTATGTTTTTCCCCCTGCGAAGGTATCCTTTTTTTCTTCGGCCTCCTACCCCCTCGTTTTGTTTTTGGTGCCTCAGCAGCTTCTTCATGTACAGCCTCTAGGATGTCGATGTCCCTTTCTTTTGGCAAGGGCATTATGACTTCTTCATACTTTTTCCTCCACGGACCAACAAAGTAGCATTCATCAATCAGAGAATATATATCGATTTGAAGTACTCCACGGGCAGCCAAAGCGTGACAATAGGGCACCTTAAGAACATCAAACACCCGACAAGTGCATGTTTTTTTCTCCAAGCCCATTGTAAAAACGATACCTCTACCATCATTAACTTGATAAATCCACTGACTAGCTGATAGAACACGACAGTCGACAACATCTTTCAGGTGATCTATCAGGATTTCTTCTATTTCCGGTGTGCATCTGGTTTTTGCTTTATTTGCCTTTGTCCTCCGGCAATAAAACCACCTCATCAACATTGCCCTGATAAACTCGACCATAGACACAATAGGGTAATCTACAGCAGTTTGCATCGCTGCATTCAATGACTCTGAGATGTTGCTACTCATTATGTTGCAACGATCTCCGGGGAAGTGGGAGAGTGTCCAATGTGGCAGTCCAATCTCTGTGAGATACGTAATGCAAGCTGGTTTCCGATTTTCTATTTCCCTCCACCAATACCGGAAATCTCCTACTGTGTATGCCCTCACAGCTTTAGATACCACAGTTGCCAAACCTTCACAATGAAAATTGTGCTTCACGTTTCTAAATAGATGGACAGAACATGCCCCATGCTGGACCATTGGATACACCCTACGTAATGCTGCATATATTGATGCATGTCTGTCTGAGACGAAAACTAGGGCTTCATCATCTGGTACAAACTACTTTAGATTCTCAAAGAACCACACCCATCCCCCTTCATTTTCCCCATCGACTACGCCAAATGCCAATGGGAAAATTTGCATATTACCATCTTGTCCACTAGCTGCAACCAAGCACCCTTTATACTTCCCTTTCATTGCTGTGCCATCTATTACAATGACCTTCCTCAAATATTGATATCCTGCAATGGAAGCTCCCAATGCAAAAAACAGATACTTGAACAAAGCTTTCCCTTTCTTGTCCACCGATTTGTGCATTGGAGTAATGGTCCCTGGGTTAGTTGACTTCAGTAGGTGTAAATATGTAGACAGGAACCGATAACTCTCCTCCTCGTTTCCTCGCGCCGCTGCAATTGCGAGCTCTTTAGCGTTCCATGCCTTCGTGTAAGAAATTGGTACGTGTAATTCAGATAAAACAATATCAGGGAGCTCGCACGCTCTTGGTCCCTTCTTGCCATTTGCAACTTTTGCCTGTAAGAGATCTGCCAATATTTTCGCCGTCGCTTTCTCTCCATACTTCGACCTGGCACCCACATCACATGTATGCTTCAATGTCAATGTCTTTGTCTCCAAGTTTTCAGAATTTGCATGGGTTGTTGCATATATTCTCCACCCGCAGTTCTTGTCTACGCAACTGGCTATAACTCTTCCTAGATCTGATTTCGAAATCCAAAAACTGAACAACCTAGTCATTGCATACAATGATAGCATCTTATGCATCTCTTTTTTGTTTGCAAATATACGTCCAACATACAATGCATCGGTTGCCATTTTCAGATCCATGTTCCTTTCTTCGTTGGGAGCTCCCCGGACATTGTCATGCACGGGAGGAGCATCATTGATAAGGTGAGGATCGTTTGCTCTTATAACTGCTTTGTTGCTACGCATACACGACATCTGTTTGTTTCCTCCCTCGACCATGACCAATCCATCATCCATTTCATCTGCTACTCTGCCAATAGGCCCCAACGTTTGTTCTGTCACGTTGTCTCGCACTGGTGGTGCATCCTCCAATATTGATGGATTGTATGGCACTACCGCTAGCCCTCGGTTATCATCACCTACAACGTCCTCCTCAGGTAACTGATCGTCTAGCTCTATGCGAAGTCCAAAACCAATGGGTTCCATTGGCCTCTCCACAATCCCATTATACGGATCCCAATCAAGCGGGTACTCCCTGTTAATCCGTTCACTCCACTCGTCAAAATTATAGTCGGGCTCATCGTCTACCCTATCTGCTCCACCCTCCCCCTCTCCTCCAATTACAGTGTCTGACCTTACATTTCCGTCTGCCACAATTTCCGCTCTTGTGGCAGCCACCTCTACACTATCAACTGCTGTTATAGAACTGATTTTCATCTTCTCATGTAAAGTGGAAGACTCGTTCGGGTTCCCGTTATGTTTACACCCGATGGACATAATAACTTCACGCCCTGTAGACACCATGTTCTCTACTGTTTTTTGTCCACACATGATAGACATTTCATGTTGTCCTTCATCAGGATCAAACCCAACATTATCTGGCTCATCGTCTACCCTCTCTGATCCACCCTCCCCCTCTCCTCCGATTACACTATCAACTGTTGTAATAGAGCTGACCTTCATCTTTTTTCTAGGATGACCATGCTTTTCCAATCCTTTCCTCTTCACATTCTTCCCACCTAAGTGGACCATCATCTCGCACCCCTTCTCTCGTACCTTCTGTAGTCGGTGGCCTTCTTCAACATTCCTCAAATACTCTATAAAAACTTCGTCTTCCTCATCGTCCAAATTTACACCTTCCCCAGCAAGCCTCATAATTCCATGCACATTGCTCTGCTCATGTAAAATGGACAAAATGTTCGGCTTTTCGTTATGTTTACCCCCGATTGACAGACTATCTTCGGGCCCTGAAGACAATATTGTTCTCTACTGTTTTTTTGTCCACACTTGATAGACATTTCATGTTGTCCTTCATCAGTATCAACCCCAATATTGTTCTCTTCTTCCATGGACAACCTATTTTGTCCTCCTCCTAAATACATCCCCTTAGCTTTGTCTAACAAAACGTACAAATACAGGCCCTCACCCTCTTCATTCTTTGCTTTAAACTGCTCAAACTCAACTTCACTACCTACTGAAACAGGGGGCATCTTACCTTGTGTGAACGCATTGTTTCTCCTGGGTGCCAGAAGCTTAACTCTATATTGCTTTCTTCAGGTTTTAACCCCAACAGCTCTACTATCTTCTCCTTCACCACGTCCAAAGTTGTCTCCCTCCCGATAGACAAAAATCTGGCCATTTGCCCATGACGGACAACAAACTTCCACACCCCCATTTCAGTACATGACCACTCACCCACAAGTAGGCATGTCCTCCCGTCCATCTGCATCATCAACATTTAACACATTTAAGACTCACACCAACATTGTCTCCTACCAAGAACATTCTCTCGCAGACCAAAATAAATGCAATGTCAAAGTACATGTTTCATTGTATTAAATGTAGAGACATACCTCCACTTCGACCACCACAATTTACTCTTCCTTCGTCGAGAATCTCTTTCTTCAGATCTGTTTTTTCTTACCCACACCCAAAGCCTTCATTAACTTTAATTAATCCTTTTTTTAGCCCATAAACAACCGATTGACCAAACGGCGCTGCCATTAATGCATGTCCAATCGCCATTAATAGCGAGAAAAACTTCAAATGTTTTTCGCTTTCCATTCTCGCGCCCAGAGAATTATCTATTGCTAAAGCTAAAGTTACTTTCGTCATCTTACATCTCTCCCTTTAATCGAAAATGGCATTCTTCATAAGAAAATGGAAAAGTGGCATTCTTAACAATTTTTTTGAGGAAAGTGGCATATCTCGCCAAATTCCCTTTAATCAATCTATAAACATACAAAATGAACTTGTAAAAAAATGTGGTAGAAGCAAATAAAATGTGAATCAGCTTAAACTTAAAAGAACTAACACCAAGGTAAGCTACCTTCAACTGTCTTTCCTTTATTGCAGAGAACATTTCCTCTTCTCTCTTTAGCATTTCCAACAGATCAATGTAAGCTCTATAGACCAAGAACAAGAAAGAGTTGGCAAAGAGATCGCAGAACAATGTAAGGGCTTGCCATTAGCAGCAACATTTATCGCAACTCATCTCCAATCCAAGCCAGATCTCAGTGAATGGGAAGTTGTATCAAGCAATTTCTTACACTACACTACCGATGTCCTTGAAGTTCTAAGGCGGAGCTATGATTCTCTCCCTTGTCACCTTAAGCGATGTTTTGCATTCTGCTCCATATTCCCAACGGGTTACGAGGTTGATAGGAAGAACTTGGTGCTTCTATGGATGGCAGTTGACCTCTTATACCAACCCGGGATCGGGAGCAACCAAAGATTGGAAGACATTGGTAACAAGTACCTCGATGATTTAGTTGCTAGATCTTTTCTCCAGTCAGTGGACTCTAAGAAAAGGTTTACAATGCACGATCTCATGAATGATTTAGCTAAAACTGTTGCAGTAGATTTTTGCTACAGACTGGAAGATGAGAGTTTAGTGCAGCAGATACCAAAGAGGGTCCGACATATATCCTTTCACATGCTTGTATAGCTCAGGAGGTGGTAATCTAATAGCGTCAAGCATTTTGGTCTTTCCATGTTTCTTTGCTAAAGCTTCAATAGCAATGCATGTAGCCTGTACAGCTTCCTGGTAAAAATTTGAAAAAATGTCACACATTCAGTACCTAATCTAGATCTTTCAAAATTGTCATAACCACAATTGAAAAATCGAAATACCTGTCCAAGTTTAACAGCTTGGAGCAGCATCTCCTCAGGAAGAAATTACTGTATCCCTACAATCCCAGATTTTGCAATGAGCAAGGGCTGAGTCAAGATAAAGCAGAACAAGATGAAATGTGCAAATGTTGCAAACTCAGGTAAAGATTAGAGTTGGCACCTCTATTGTTAAAATTGCAGTGTCTGTTCCAGATAGAAACAAATCTAGTTGTGATTCTTCCATCTCCTTCACGGTTGGATTGACGATAAATTCGCCTCCAATAAGACCAACCCGAACTCCTGCAACCGCTTTTGCATTTGGTACTTCTGAAAGAGCTCTGCGGTATTCATTCAGTACAAAACCATGTCAACGTCCCCAAGATACAAAAAACTTCACTCATATGAGAACGGAAACTAGATGACCCTACATACACAGCAATTCCAGCAGATGTAACAGCTAAAGCATCAGGTGCGTGGAATCCATCGTAGCTCAAAACCTGAATCAAGGAAACGAATACAATCATCATATACATGTTTAAGTAATTATAAAGATGCAAGTCATTTCATGAAAAAAGTACAATAGTAGTAGGCACACAACACAACAAATGCCATCTTACAGAGACAAAAGAAAGCGCATGTCAAAAGGTATTCTGTTTCAACCAAAGAGAGGCAAAACAGATAACATGAGTAAAGACCAACAGATGAGGAAGACATCAAAAGAGACAATCCTAACTTCCCAAACAACCCCATCCAAAAAGTACTTCAATAGTTTTAAAAAGAAGGCCTACAAAGAAATCCATGGAGAAGGACCTTACCCAGGATAATATCTGAGTTTCATTGTAGAAACCTTTGGGCATAGTGGGGCGTATAGGTCTATCGATCAACCTACAAATCAGAACCTGCATAAACATCAAATGTTTAGAACATGTTAAGAAAGATGGAGAAATAAAAGTAACCCAACAACATTGTTTAGCATAAGTAAGTACCTCATGATCTTTGGTTCTCCCTTCTCGCTTGAAAAATCCACCACTGTACCATAAAAAGTTCCATCATCATTTAGGCTATGATCTAGTTTTCTTGTAGCAAGAGGCTCCAAAATAGCAAAGGATTGAAAAAACGTGTACCTAGTTCGACCTACAGCTGAGAAACGCTCCTGATAGTGAACATAAAGGGGAAGCAAAATCTGATGGGAACATCAGCAAGACAAACGGTTGTGTAGACAATCTACAATGAAAAAGTGAACATTAGTAAAAATTAGATGTGAAACACCCATCACAGCTACCTCATATAACAGACTAAGTTAGAGAATAAACAAGTAAATAGACACGCTAAATTCGAAGACGAAGAAGCACACTTACAGTTTCTCCATCTGTCACCGTTACAGCAGAGCTTGCCTGTCTCCCCATAAGACCAGTCTCTACTAAAATCTGGATAGTAAAGAAACTAACAAAGGTCAGGACATACATCCTTAAAGCTTCTCTCTACTATAGAAGATAAGGAACTCAAATCCTAGGCGCAAAACATGCTCATTAACCACACCAATTAAACCAAGTCTATCACTTTACAAAACAAATCATCTCCCAAAACCAAAGTTCAAAGCAAAAGACTACAGCTTTAATAAATAAAATTGCTTGAAGCTTCTCTCTACTACTATAAAAGATAAGGGAGACTCAAATCCTAGGCGCAAAACATGCTCATTATAACCACACCAAGTCTATCATACAAATCATCTCCGAATCCAAAGTTCAAAGCTTTTATGAATAAAATTACCTCTCTATTGCCGAAGGGGATTTGGACAGAAACGTGGTTAGGAAAAGGCAAAGCCCCATCGCCGACAGAGTCAGCTTCTTCGGTAGCATCTGGTCTAACTAGAGCTCTGACACTGAATTTAGAGAAGAGAAGAGAGACCATGAGTAAGTAGTAATGTTCTAACTAGAGCTCTAACTACTTACTTCCTAGACCAGACTACTTACTTCCTGTACAATGACCATGAGGAAGTAAGTAGTCATTGTTTTGCCTTTCTGAATCTTCTCTTATATTGCTTTGGAGAAATTACGGTTGGTGCTTCATTCTTTCTGAATCTTCTATTATTCTTTGGTGCTGCAAACAAGTTTGAATAACAGAAGAACAATTGTATTTGTATAT
Source organism: Camelina sativa (assembly GCF_000633955.1). Taxonomy (NCBI): domain Eukaryota; kingdom Viridiplantae; phylum Streptophyta; class Magnoliopsida; order Brassicales; family Brassicaceae; genus Camelina; species Camelina sativa. Next base: position 8,492,677 of record NC_025685.1, on the reverse strand, counting down.
ATGAAGCCTAACACACAATTTTAAAATAACCAAATCTTTGGAAAGTGGTCTCAAAAGCCTGTGGAGAAGAGAGAAAGAGAGAGAACCTGGTAGGCCAAGAAATCACACTTGTTCATAGCTAGGGTCCTTTTTAAGTAAAAAAGAAAAAAGAGCTAGGTCATGTTTTCTTTTGCTGTTTCGATCACTCGCTCTTTAATCTGAAGACTGTATTGGTATAATTACCTCATTGATCCCAAATCTAGGGGCAAAGTAGCGGCTACAGAAATCAAATGTAGAACCTGGAGAAGCAGCGGCAGTCACCGTCATTCCTTCACAAGGGCATTTCGATATCTCATCTAGTCTTGGCTGCAACTCAACGACTGACTCCCAAGATGAAAGCACAACCTGCAATGAATCTGAGAGTTAGCTCAATGGGCGCCATAGCGAGAGTAGAAAGACATATACTGAAAATATATGTATATATTACGATACGAGGATGTCTTTCTCTCTGTGGCTTTAACAGAAGAACAATTGCTTCTTGAACATGAAACTCATTCAATGTAAGAAACATACAACCGATCATTCAAACTAAAAAGACATGAGTATGTATGATTACTAAGCAGAACAACTAGGAAGTTAATCTTAGCCTGCTTCGATCTATCTATACTCAAACCTCAATTATAAGCGTTTATTTATCCAACAAAATCCTTCTAAGATTGTTAACTCTTTTCCCACATATGTACAATTCCATTCATCGATCAAACTAAGATAGGAACCCAAAATCACCAACATAAAAGAAGGAGATACGAACCTCGTAACAAAGTTAACTTCAAACCAATCAAGGTTCGGATACAAATTCTTAGCCTTGTCAACGCATATCTTCGCTCCTCGTTAGATTCCACTGTGGTTATATTTCTCTACTAGAGAGCAAATCAGAGAAACAAACAAGATTCTCTGTAAACATTCCCAAACAAAATTCAGAGGTTCTTCTTCTTCTTCTTCTTCTTCTTCTTCTTCTTCTTCTTCTTCTTCTTCTTCACTTTCTTCATCTTCATCATCACTCCTTCCCATCCTTTTAACAGGCCAATCAACATCAGAAATAATTTTTTTTTTATCAAAGAACATCAGAAACAATCTATACTTCTAAATTATAGCTAAGTCAATGAAAATAGATATTTCTAAGTACGCTGTTATCAATCCCAAATCAATGCAGAACTCTAGAATGAACTAATCATAAATGGAAAAAGAGATAGATATATATCGCCAGGTTGTGTTAGTAATTGGCTGGGGAAACTTTGAAAAGGCATTGAGCTTCTTTTCAACATACTCGAACGCAGATACTAAGCTATGGAAATTCCAGTTAGGCTCAGGATCAATACTAATCCCATCAACGTTCTTTGGACAAGGAGGTTCCAAAACTACTCCCCTGCAGAAAGAAAAATTTACATAAAACAACAAGCAACCAATTGTTGACAAACCACTTATGGGAAGCATCATGGAGCTCCTCTGCAATTAAGAGAAAGAGAGAGAGAGAGACAAAGACAAAAAAAACTTATCTCACATAGTCACATACATGTCGGCATTTCTTCAGCTAGCGCCGGTGACCGGTCTTCACTTCCAATAGCAATTTGCGTCATTCCTTGACAAGTTCGCATAGACCTTTACTCACGATAACTTAAGATTCATCAGATTCATTTAGAAATCGAGTAAAACTGAAACTTGGTGGAAGGAGACAAAAAGAAATTTCGGACTATCCGCATCCCCCGCGGTCATGAGCGGACAAAATCCGTTTGACCCGCAAACCAAAGGGGTTGAGTCCGCGAGACTCGCCAATTTTTGGGCATGAAATTAAAGGCCCAAGCCCGATCCTCTATGATACTTAACGGGCCATGCCCGCGGGCTTTAGGCCCAATTGATACCTCTATGTGTGTGAGAGAGAGTTTTCCAGGCGTCGCGGTTTCCGGTTTTGAACCAAACCAGTTTTTTAATTACCCAATTGATATTTGCAGAACCAAATAGTCTATACCGAATATTTAGGTCTGATTTAAATTCTTGATAATTTGGATTACAAGATGTCTTAAAACACTAATATTTTTATGACTAATAATAATAATACATTGAAATTTAGTATCTCTACTACATTCCTATTATTATTTGTAAAGTCATTTATCTAATAAACTTTTGTTTTGTAAGAAATTACAAGATTATGCCATTGGAGTTATGACCAAAAAATTGATTCTCATTAAGGGTAACAACGAAATTTCCCACCCCCCTAAACGGATAAACACGCGGGTCTGTATGACCCGTTTTATTATCTCGGATCTTTAGAACTAATCATGACCGTTCAATTCATCTCTATCCTAACCGTAGATTTAAAACCTATTCGTTTACTTATTTCGTTGGGCCATGCGGCCCATATTCGTCTCCCAAACGGTTTTAGTGCTTATCACATCTACCAGTAACCATATTTGTTAGAGATATTTCTATATAAAATCCCGCATTCTGTGTGAAATTACCATTAAGTCAATTCCACAAATATCCTAAATCTACCATTAAAAAATTAGTTAGATAAAAAATCCCGCATTCTTTGTGAATTTATTATTATCAAGAAATACTATCATTAAATAAATTCTATAAATATTTAAACCGACTATGATAGTTACCATATATTCTTAAAAACGAGTAAAAAACAAGATTACCATCTAATATCCTTAATAGCATTAAATTTAAACAATATATATGGTAACCGATATTCTCTCAAAAGTTAGAATATACCTTAAACTCTTTTATTATAGAGATCTTTATTCCTTTTGATATTATCGTATCATTAAACCAATACCACCTTAATTATCGGTGTGAATATTTGATACCCTATCGTAAACATTATATAAGAACATACTCATTTTACCTATAATTACATTTTCATACACAACCATAGCTTTACAAACTAAAATGTTAGTCTCACCTCTCCTGATTACCCCTCTAAAGTCACTCAGGCCCTATAGAGTCAACTGGCTTATACAAGTCAAGATTTTGTATCTGTAGAGGCATTACAATATCAAAATCGGAGAAACCATTGAAATGTTTTTAGTAGATTCTGCGGTTAGTAATCAAAAATATTATAATGTACCCCCTCATATATTTTTTACATTTTCTAATATTTATATATTAAATATAGGGTGACAAGATAGCTGCCACTATCAAAAAGGACCAGATCATGCCCTTTGAAGGGAAACTCAAAGAAGGGAGTTGGATCCTAATTTCAACTTTTAATTTATCTCTAACTTATGGTGCTATCAAGCTATCTGAATTGAAATGGAAGATTTTGTTCACATCCAGAACAATTGTTAACCCTTCTGATAACATATCTGATGATATGTTTCTTTCATTAGCATCTTATGATGTCGTGCTTGTCGGGAAGCAAAAAGAAACGCAGCTGTTCGGTACGTTTATCATATTATTTTCAATAGTGATATTCCTACTTTATTGTTCTAAACTAACCAAAATTTTTTATCTCAGATTTCTTTGGTCAAGTTGTAGATTGTGGTGAAATTAAAGAAATAACTTCAACTAACAAACCAACTACCAAAATCGACTTCCACTTGCGAAATGCTGAGTAGGGTTTTTTTTTAGCTAACACATGTTTTTCATTTTTTTAACCTGGCAAATATTGCAAAACAACTTCTAATTAGTTTTTGTATATTATTTCTTAAAATAGGGATACACGTGTTTTGTGTACTCTCTGGGGTATTTGCTCTCAAATAATAAGTAAAGCTTGCCACGAGTGTACCGATGGTATTGTTTTCTGCTTAATAAGGTTTGCTAAAGTCAATTTCTACAACGGTATGTATTTTCCAACCATCCAATATATTTACATTTTCTAGCATTATATTCTATTGTATTTTAAATGAACAACCATTTTACAGATGTCTAGAGTGTTCAAAATCAATGGGACTGGTCACAAGTTATAGTCAATCCAGTAATTCCTGAAGTTGAAGAAATAAAACATCTGTCAGTTTCGTCTTAAGACATATATTTGTTCATATATACTATTTTTTATTGTCAAAGTTCAATAATCTGTTTCCCTCTAATCTTAGGCTTTCCAATGATGGCTTGCAATTGACGATCGTGGATTCATTGCAAAAGAAGATGTTTTGGGAAAAACCTAAAAAGGAAGAATTAGAAGAATACCCAGTGAAAACTATCCAAGAAGTTCTTCATGCCTTTGAGGTATGAAGTCGCTACACAATCCTTTATCCATTGTATTATTATTAATTTCAATAAGTTAACATGTGTTAACATTCTTTATAGGTAGGGATGTGTCGCACTGTCTGTACAGTATTGGAAGTCGACAGAGACTATGCTTGGGTCTACATGGCGTGTAAGAAATGTAACAAAAAGACTATTGTTGAGCAAGGCATTAAGTTGGAAGATGAAAAGCAAAAACCATCACCAAAGTTTTTTTGTGAGTATTGCAAAGAGTATACAAAAAATGTCTCTCCCAAGTAAGTTTCGTACACAAATAATCACTAATTTATTTGTATAATCTCATTATATATTATGAATATAATACTAACAAAAAATTTAAAATACGAACATTAAAATTTTTAAAGGTTTTGGATTGTTTTGAAAATCAAAGACACAACTGGAGAATCCAAATGTATGGTGTTTGACAGCTTCGCTGCCGAAATGGTTGGAACACAATCTTCAAAACTCTTTAACAATAGATACGAGTTGGTAATTATACATGTTTATATACGTACATTTTTTTATAATGCTTTTTTCCAACATTATAATTGTATTTCTCATTTAGTCATAAACAATCACTTTACATATATCTACAATAGCTAGAGGATCCTGAATCTATCCCTCCTGAAGTTAAAGCTTTAGAAGGGCAGACATTCGAGTTTCTTTCTATCGAGCCGAAACATATTAGGGGTCACTCCACCACTTACAATGTGGCTGCATTGTGCTATAGCGGGAAAAATTTCGAAATCGAGACAGTCCCTTCAGACACATATGTAGATGCTTCTTCAATGTTATCTGGTGGTCAGGTATCTATATTTTTGTATTATGAATCTCGGCTTTCAACGACTACGTAACATGTATACATGGGATTCTTATGGTCGTATTTGTGTCAAGGTTCTTCGGAAATGGCGGAAAACAGATGAAGAAGATGACTGTATTGAAATGATTTTTTATGATATCTTTGTAAGTCAAAGTATTCTGTGTTTATTATATTTCAGTTATTTTAATAAACATTGTACATTTCACTCTGTTCTTATTTTTTGTTATTCCTTTTATATATCCACAATGAACATGGTGATAAAATCATTGCAACCATTCCAAATCACTTGATCCATTATTACACGGATTATATAGAAGAAGATACTTGGAAAATCATAACAACTTTTCAAGTTGTCAACAACACAAGGTTTATCAGTTTGCCCAATGTTAGTCTTCGCTTACTATTCAAGGAAGAAACTAGAGTTGAATACACGGAAGCAAGGTCCTCCAATCAGTTCATTGACTGTGTTTCATGGGATACATTTTTTGATGGTTATCATGCCGACATAAACAATTGCTTAGGTATTAACATATCTATACTATTATTTCTATACTTGATTGGATTGATTTTCTAAACATCATTATTGACCAACTAATATGTTAACTTGCAGAAATTATGGGTCGAATAGTCCGCGTGCAGCCTATTAGGTATCTCGAAGAAGCATCATCAATACAATTTAATGGGATGGACAGGGTCATATGTTTTTATCTTATTAATGAAAAGTAAATCTCTAAATTAACAACTTTTTAAATAGAAAATCATGTATATAGATATATAGATACTATTTAGAATTTGATATTTACTCAAATATATTATTTTGTAGCGACGAAGAGATTCATTGTTTAGCTTACAATGAACATGCTGACTATTTTAGACACAACTTTGTTCGAAGCTTCACAATTCCTATTATTGGTGTACTGCGTTTCTGGAAGCCTAAGTATTCTGCAAATGGTAAATTTTCTGACTCCATTATGGCAATTTATTTTACCAATAATTTATTCCTTCATGAAATATACAAATTGTAAGTGACAAAATCGAACTTGAGAGTGTTCCTGGAATGTCTACTATTCTAATTGATCCACCGTATATGGAAGTCTATGATTTTAGAAACAGGTATCCCCTTAATATGAATATATTTTTAAGTTTAATATTAGTTATATTTATTGCTAATAATTGTATTTCCTTTTTTACAGAATATCTTTCAACAGAGATTCTGATGATGACAACAATGACTTTTAAGAATGACAATATTAAGAAATCAGACCATTAGAGAGATACTTGCGAAGTTTCAATACAAAATTCTAAACAATTTTTAAATTTTTTCTCTTTTGAAATTGCCTGTTGGTTCCTTTATATTTAAGCACGCTATGGTTTATTTTTGAAAATTAGGAGAGTTTGTTATTATATTAAAAATCAAAGATATCGTGTTATTTTCTATTTTACCCAAATACAAACAAATTAAATGAATCTCAATAACTGTATTTTCAGTAACATTTGTTGTATATTTTTCCAATGTTAAATATACATTTTACATACAGAAAGACTATAATTAATTTTAAATTAGTTTTAAATATTCCCCAAAAATAGGTTCTAACATATTTACTATGTTATTTGTATAGGAAACAACTATGGTTACGTATTTAGTTTGTTTATATTTAATTATACTTTGCGATTTATTTCTTAATAGGTATCAACTACTCTGTTTATTTGGATGTTAAGATTTACTTATACTTCGAGATTTCGGTAATATAATATTGTACAAAATATTTTTCGAACCATAAAAATTAAGATTTATTTTATTATTATTTATTATCACATTAACCCTAAATGAATGACTTATATAAACCCAAACAGAAACAATGAATAAAACCATCACTGTTTATGCCAAACCTTACCCAAAAAAAATGAAAGACATACAAGATCCACTGCTTCTAGATTGGTTTGATCTAAACCAATACTCAGCTGTAGCAAGAGAACTCACTTTTTCGGATATAGCTGAGTTCTTTACTTGGTATTCGGAAGAAAAATGTTGGATCAGAAGGATAAGGGCAGTATCAAATACTAGGACATGTTATACTCCAATTAAGTTTGATGGCCATGTTCACTTGCAACTTTTTTTCCGTTTTATCAAAGGACCAAGATGTGATGAAGATTAAAGATTGGAGGGTCTATGAATCTTACAAGCAAGCGTGTTTGGCTAGAGAAATACTAGAAGAATAATTTCTTAATATTTTCAAAGATTTTATCAAATTTTACTTTCAGTTTGTTATCTATGTTTTAATTTTAGTCAGTTTAATTTACCTATCATTATTCCTATATTTATAAATTCTTTGTGAAAACAGATTAAAATAATCGATTTAAACTGATATCAGTTATATAATTCTGAAATTGATCAGAATTATACATCACAATATCTTCCTATGGTAAAATTTTTTAAAAAAATCTCAATATCTATTATGGAATACAATTTAATAGTCCAAGTAATGTTAATGCAAGAGAATATACCATTATCAAATTATTTAATTACTAATTTTTCCTCTTACAACTAGGGTTATGGATGTAAAAATTTACACTATCCAAATATATCTTAACACTATTAAATACATAAAATTAACTCTGAGCTGTTAATTGTTTTATCCCCTAAACTTTAGTCTTTAATTATATATATTTTCTATAATTTGAGAAACATATATATATGATTTGATTGCGATCTTAATCAGATCTTCTAAAAAAAATTCAAAAAATTTACTTACCAAAACATAAGATATTATAAAATACTCGAAATCAATTAAAATTATTTAAAAATATTACTGTCCCAACTTTTGATAACAAGAAGTGAAAGATCTCTTCATATCTTTATAAAGATACTAATAACACCTTTCAGTTTCCCATCACCCTTCAAACACTTTTGGAAAAAAAAATTTAGATCAAAAAAAAAAAAAACCATGTCTTCCACACCAATTTCTGCTTTGCATCCGGGAAGAACAGATTGGAGGATTCACGCCAAGGTCTTGAGCACTTGGTTTACCCAGGATTTCTTTACCAAAAGGGTCTTGCTGTTGGTTGATGAACAGGTAAAAAAATTAGATTCGGTAGTTTTATTGTTTACACTCATACTATAGCAGATTAATAATGCATGTAGTGATTTTTAAAAATATCTGACACAATTTATTTTGGTACATGCAAGGGTAACACTATTGAAGCAACTATTATCCACACACCAGTGATGAAAGAAATTCCAAAGTACATATACGATGGAGAAGGTATTCGATATCCAATTTTAATGTCATCAAACCAACACTCTAGGATCGAAACACAACACATAGTTACCACATCAAAACTTCGGAGGAAACTGAAATGATCATTCTCGCCGATTTGAGTCCCAATCATTTCTTTCGTTTCAAAGACTTTGAAGACATTAAAAACGGAAGATCGATTGATGGCTCATCTTTTGGTTAGTCTATTAACTTACAAATTTGTTTACATGGGTAGAATAACGTCACTAATATTGATTTTATCGTTTATTACGTTTTAGATGTCCTTGGAAGTGCAAGTGCCGAAAATGGGATAGCCGACGACTATGATGAAGTTATCTTCACTCTCTTGAATGGCAGGTAAAAAATTTGTGACATCTTTGGATTAGTCTAAAGTGTAAATAACTTAGTATATACTTAAATCATAATAATAAATTATATTATATTCTTAAAACATAGGAATCAAACTATGAAGTGTTGTGCTAAGAGGGATTATGCTTCATATTTCATGCATTATTGGAGACTCAAAGGATGTCATCTTACATATAAAACCGATTCTGTGTTTTGTGTTTTACGATTCTGGAAAATTGGTGTGTGTGAAGGTAAACCGGTTTTTCCTTATGGTTTGTTATAAGATTGAATTTATTACAAAATTGAATATATGTTTTTGTTTTGTAGGTGCACCATGCATTGTCAATTGTAATGGCTCCTCAAGACTATCGAGTCAACCAAATATTGAGGGTTTGGAAAATCACAAAGCCAAGTAAGATTTACAATTTTACAATTATATTTTTTCACTTAATACAAATTTCTTACATTGAAATTTATCTGCAGTTCTGAATTTGCTGCCCGCCATTATTTAAAGTATGTCATGGCACATGAAGAGGATGTTTGAGGAAGATATGCTATAAGGGGATCAAGGACGAATATCATTTTCAATGTTTTGGTTTATGCATCTATCTTTTTAAATCCTAGAACTTTAATGAACATTTGTCATTGTCTAACAATTTGCTTAATATGTGGAATGCTACTATGTTGTTTAATTATTTATATTAATTATATTATTATGGCTTAATAGTAGGGATTTTAAAAAATTTACTTATTTAAATATTGTTGAATTGTTAAAATTAATTGTTCTATGTCACAAAAAAAAATGTTTTAAGACATATTATCAACTATTGTCTACAATTGATTGAAGACTTTTCAATTAGAACATACAAATTTATGTAAGTTGATGAATAAACTTATATTCTAAAGTGATGACAAAACTTGACCAGGATTAATAATTGTATATAGAACAAATATATTTACTAATCGGCTACAGTAAATATGAACGAAGTGATACATCTGAGAAGTAATGATAACTACTTACTTGAACTATAACACTCAATGAATAAAATGATGAAGACTACAAGTAGCTGCAGTTTGGCAGATGTCTATCAAATGAGGAACATCACTTTGTAAATTTTTTTTTTGAAGGCATATTTCTGTTTCTATCTATGTCATGTTATATTAATTGTTTACAATTGTTTGTTATAAATTTATTTATTTTGTTCATATTTTAAAAAAAATAATAATTAATTAATTTAAATAATTTGTAAAGTAACAATTTATATTATTGTTATGTGCGTTATTTAAGGGAGGTTTTAGAACTAATTTGAATTTAAACCAATGCATGGTGGTCTTCAATTTAAATAGCAATAAAAAATGACACACTTCCAAAGAAGAAATACTTGATTCTCTACATTTTTACCATTCCAATAAGATAAAGTCAGAACTTTTTAGGCCTCACTCACATCAAACATGCATTTTCCGGTTTAAAAATAGCATTTCTCAGTTTTCTCTCCAAAGCTCAAATACCCTTACCACTCATCTTCCATCTTCTTTCTTTTATTCAAGTAATAGAACAAAAAAAATAATAACATGGTTGCATATATAGAGGAATTGAATCAGACAAAGGAGAAATTGAGTATTGCAGTGAAAATACTCCGGTTGTGGACACCCCATATTATATTGAGACAACCGATTTTTAAATGTTTGATTTTGGCGGATGAGAAGGTAATTTAAAATTTCAATTTTATTTTCTGCATGTTAAGTCTTTATTAAATTTTATATCACTTCTTTTTTTCATTTTTGATGTAGGGTAAAAGAATCGATGCTAAAATCCCAGCTCGAGTTTACTTCGATCAATTCAAAGACATATTGGACCAAGGACAGTGGTTCCTTATTTATAGGTTCGAAGTTAAGGAAAGCCATGAAGCTTCAAGGAACTCCAATAATCCATTTGAAATATTGATAACACGCAATACACAGATCAGCCCAATACCTCCTCGGTGTTCAAACAATTTTTTTCATTTAACAGATGGAACAAAGTTTCAAAATGTTACACCGGATGAGAGAAGCTGTTGTGTTGGTAAATTATTAAACCCTATAATTCTTTTCAATTTGAAAAATGAAAAGAGTTTATTGTTTGTTGTTCTTTTCCCTATTTTTTTTTTGTAGATTTTTGTGGAAAGGTCGTTGAGTGGGAGTACGTCGTTTTATTAGTTTTCTTGATTATGAAGGTGGATACAATGGTCAGAAACATGTTCTTCCTTTTACTGTTGAAGACATTGAGTAAGTAATGTAACTAATTTTAAAATTTATGTTGATAAATAAGTCTTTTATTGCCCAATTTAAAATAACATCATTTGAGAAATAAAGGCAGTTTATTGATTTTACAATTTTTTTCCTGTTAAGTGGCAAGAAGATTAATTGTATTGCAGTAGGTGAAACCTGTTTGGAATTTGTTTATAAATGGGAAAGAATAGTTGCGAACCCGACTTATGAAAGTGACAAATAATGTGTATGCTAATGTTTTGGAGAAGCTCTTTCTTTGAAGGTATTATCCTCTTAATCAAATCTTATTATAAAAAAACTTTTTATAAATGTTCAAATAGAATATTTTACCTAAGTTTTCATTGTTTAGGTGCTCATTGTCTAATGTCTCAATTAAGATGTTCATATATCTTTCTTGGTGACGAAGTCGAAGAATTTACTAGAGATCCCGCACTGTAAGTTCATAGAATGTTGTTTGAATAATTCAATGTTTATTCATATGTGATCTAATTATAACAGTTTTATCTTTATTTGCAGAGTTTATTTTTATGAGACATCATATGATCAAGATTATGAGGGGACAGAAGAAGAAGAGAGTGATTCAACTTAGTAGTGCTACCGGCAAAATATCCTACCTTTTAGCCTGTTTCGTAATCTTTCACTTTTTTTTTATTAGTATGTTCAATAAGTTGTTGTAATTCTGAACCTTTGATTGTGGAGAATATGGTATAGTATCGTCAAGTACTATTTTTGATATCATAAATTATCTTTATTTGAAGTTCAATTTTAAGTTTAAAACTATCTTTAATTTAGATTATGGTTAAAGTAAAAGCACTATTGTCGAATATTTTATTTAATACTAAAAAGAAAAGATTTTGTATATATTCTCAGGTATATTTGAGAATATTTACTGTTACACAATTTATTTCTAATAAGACAATGTATCCAAATATATTCCTTCCATAAATAAAGCATTGTGATTATAATATCTTTATAACAGATACCGCATCAAGAGCTACTTAATAAAATCATGAACTAGGTGTTTCTACCATTTGTTTTGTGGTTGACGATGAAGAAGAGAAAACATTCCGACGAAAATCGTGTTCCAGGCAAACCAGGAGAACCAAAAAACCGTAAACTCTTTACTGATAATCAAGTACAAAGTCCAGTTATTGTCTCAAATACGCCACAATCTTCAGTCAATATTAATTCCGTTTTTGGTAGAGTTCTGAATGATATTTCTAATCGGCCATCTTCTCACCAACATTCCTCTCCAATTACAAGAAACACAGTTTCTGGTATTCTTCAATTTATTTTATTTTTTCTAAATATAATTCAATTCATTTCCAGAAACTAATAACTTCGTTTTTAATTTTGTCAATTAGGTGTTGATTATAGTACACCATCTTCTACCTTTGAAAACCAAGGCATATTGAACAAGGAAAACCAATCCCATATTTTAAATGGTAATTAGGTTAAATAAATTTATTATTAATCATCTAATTAATTTACAAGAAGTAATTAACCTACAAGAAGTAATTTTATAACTTCTTTATATCAGGTAATAAGCCCACTCTCAAGAAAAGTCCTGCAAACCACTTTTTTAAACCCACATTTAGTCACTCATATAATGAAAGAGCTACAAGTTCAACAAATAGAAAAGGAGCATCGACTATATCAGGTATATTAATCTAACATATATCTCTAACTATTTATATTATCTTAATTTTAACATTAATTTTATATTAACTTTATAACTTATAGACCAAGTGCAGCCAAATTACTCGAGTAATCGTGGAAAGAATACAAGATTCAATTCTACACCTACAAATTTTACAAATATACCAGGAAATACTATCACAAACTCAACTCAGGATGAGTTCAGTATAGAGACCACTATTACTAAAGGTACGGTTATGTTTAGCAAACATCTTATATTTAAGCATAAGTACATTGTGGATATTATTTAATTTAATTTCCCATTAATACACAGAGAGATTGTCCACTCAAGCATCCAAAATAACATTTTTAGAAGGAAGGTTTCTGAAGTCTCAAAAATGAGAAATTTAGATGAAGAAGAAGACGACCAATATGAGCAAGTGGACTCAGATAGCGGTATAATTTAAATTTAATTAAATTTAAACTATGATATTTAGTATGCATTTATTAATGAAAAATACACTGCTATCATTTTGTAGATATTGAAGAAGAATATGATGATCAAGTGTTTTACTGTAGTAGTCAAGGAGAAGACAATTCATCATCATCTGAATATGCTTCCGATGTTGAAAATGTTGTTGAAAAATTTACACCACGAGTGTCATCTTTTAATGCAACTAAACATCGTTACAATATTCTCACCGAGTTTGAGGCAAGTTTAAAAAAAGTATTCGGAATGGCAACTTTAAGTACAAAGAATACAGTTAATTTATGGGCAGGTATTATTTTTAACTTAATTTTTTTAATGGATTTATAAACAAAAATTGTTGTCAATGATGGAATATTACTTATGGACAGGATATCAAGATGATGGTGATCCTGATTATAGTTGTGCTCATTGTGATGCAATATTTTGGTATGGAGAGAGGATGAACAGAAGAAGAAGAACTAATAACCCAGTCTACAACGGATGTTGTATGCATGGACAAATTGTTCTACCTATGCTAAAAGAGTCGCCAGAGATGTTATGGAATTTACTAACAAATGAAGATGATTTGTCACGTCACTTTCAAGAGAACACTAGACCTTACAACATGCTTTTCTTATTTACATCTTTGGGTGGGAGGGTAGACCGGTCTGTCAAAAAAGGACGTGGTCCATCAATGTTTGTGTTGCAAGGTGAAAACTATCATTTGATGGGATCTTTAAAACCAAAGCCTGGTGATTATGCAAAGTTTCAACAGCTTTATATTGTCGACACTCAAAATGAAGTCCAAAATAGAGTGAATGTTATGAGGTTAGTTCCATAATTGACTTTTTATAATTTGGATAATATGTATTTAATCTGTATTAGGAGATTTACGATAATTTTGTTTTAACAAATTTCAGCAAAGAAGACCGTGTATCGAATAAGGATGGGAAGAAAAAATTCAGGCCAGACCTTGTGGAGAGCTTCATTAAATTGCTTGACGACGTTAATCCTCATGTACAAGCTTTTAGAATGGCTAGAGAGAGATTTGATATGGAGAAAGAAGAAACAAACTTCCATATGAGGATTATCTCGAGTCGCAAGACTGATGGTATGGAATACAACATCCCTACAGCCTCTGAAGTAGCTGCACTGATTCCCGGAGATATTGATGGCAATATGGATAAACGAGATATTGTTCTTCAAAAAAGGAGCGGAAAATTACTAAGAATTCATGAATGTCATGTCGCATATCTAGCCCTACAATATCCTTTGCTGTTTCCCAGAGGAGAAGATGGCTACAGACTTGGTATTAAGAAGACAAAGATAACAAGAGGCAGGAAACCAAAGAATCAGACAAAGAATAAGGAATCAAAGAAAAAGAGTCAGAAGGATGTAAGTATGAAACAGTGGTTTGCGTATAGGCTTCAAGAAAGGAAAAATGAAAAGCACACCCTTCTAAGATCAAAGCGACTACTACAACAGTTTATTGTTGATGCTTATACCATGATCGAAACAAATAGGCTCCGGTATTTAAAAAAAAAAAACCAAAAAAAACTTCGAAGGACATTCAAGGAAGATTTGAGGAAAGCATCAGAAGCTGGAGACGACAACCTAAGCAATCAAGGAGACTCCATCATGCTACCTGCTTCTTTTACTGGGGGACCAATGTATATGAGGCAGAGCTACCTTGATGCAATGGCTACATGTAAGAAGTTTGTGTTTCAAGACCTCTTTATTACATTCACATGCAATCCTAAATGGCCTGAAATTGTAAGATTTGTCAATGAGAGGAAGCTAAAGACTGAAGATAGGCCAGACACCATTTGCAAAATATTCAAGCTCAAGCTTGAAAATCTTATGGATGACATCACAAGAAAACATATTTTTGGGAAAACAGTTTCAGGTTTAAATTATTTACCTTCATCATTTTTTTATAAATGATATATCATTCTTTTTTAACACTAGATATATATATATTAAAATTATTCATATGATTGTGCAGCTATGTAGACAGTAGAGTTTTAAAAGAGGGGTCTTCCGCATGCTCATATTATCATCTGGATGGATCCCAAATGCAAGTTCCCTACTGCAGACGAAATTGACAAGTTGATTTCTGCTGAAATTCTAGACAAGGAAAAAGATCCAGAACTCTACAATATAATATCAGAATGTATGATTCATGGTCCATGTGGTAGTGTTAACCCATCATCTCCTTGCATGGAAGAAGGTAGTTGTTCAATACTTTACCCAAAACAGAATGTTAACATCACCAGCATTGACAAGGAAGGTTATCCGGTTTATAGAAGAAGCAAGGATGGGCGTTTTATCGAGAAGAATGGTTTCAAATGTGATAACCGATATGTTGTCCCTTACAATCGGACTTTGTCGCTTAAATATCATGCTCATATAAATGTGGAGTGGTGCAACCAAACAGGTTCAGTGAAGTACTTATTTAAGTATGTTCACAAAGGTAATGATCGAGTTGGTGTCATTGTGGAACCTAATATAAAAAAAGTTCCTGAGGAAGGTCACAAGAATCGCCAAAATGATAACACTCCATCATCGAAAGATGAAATACAAGATTACTTTGATGGCAGGTAAACAAATAGTTGTTTAAAATTTCACTTTCTGTGGACATTATTCATTTTAAATCATCTTTTTTAACCCTTTTCAGATATGTATCTGCATGTGAAGCTATGTGGAGGATTTTAGCTTACCAAATACATTATAGGCAAACCGCTGTTATGCCACTCACTTTCCATGAGGAAGGCAAACAACCTATTTATTACCGAGAAGGTGAGTCTGCACAGAATGTCAAGGATCGTGACTCTCTTGATGAATCTCAGTTCCTTGCCTTATTTGAACTTAATAAGCGTGATGAAGAAGCTAGACAGTTATTATACGAAGAAATACCAAGCAAGTTTATTTGGGATGGGAAGGAGAAAAACAAAAACATTTGCTATAGGGAGAATTAACTACGTTCCTCCGACCATAGATGATGCATATCATTTGAGGATACTTCTCAATTTCGTTAGAGGTCCTACCAGTTTTGACCATATTAAAACTGTGAATGGTGTCGTACACAAAACGTATCGTGAAGCATGTTACGCTCTTGGGTTGTTAGATGATGACAAAGAATATATTGAAGGTATAAAAGAAGCACATTTCATGTGTTCTCCAAAGTTCGTTCGTAAAATGTTTGTCAGGATGCTTCTCGCAGTTGTTTTAAGTACTCCTCATATTGTATGGGAAGAAACTTAGGAGATGTTATCTGAAGACATATTAAGGCGGAAAAGAGTAGAATTGAAGCGACCAGGTTCATTACATTTTCTATCTTATTAAGTTAATTTGCTTTTTTTTTGTTTTTAAATGTTAGATGTAGTATATAAATTAAAAAAAAAAACTTATTTTGCAGAGCTTACATTGACTGGTGAAGAAAGGAAAATATTTTGTCTACAAGAGATAAACAAACAATTGAGAAGAAATGGTTCTTCGCTCGAGTCTTTTAAAACTCTGCCCCAGCTTAAGAATGAGAATATTCCTGTTTTAAACCAGTTAATAGTTGATGAACGAAGATTCATCAATCAAACTGATTTAAAAAAAGAAGCATCTGGAGTGGTTAAATATGCTGATGGAAGAGCAAAAGAAGATATATGATGAGTTCATAGACTCTGTTTTCAAAGATAAAGGTGGATATTTTTCTTATATGGTTTTGGTGGAACTGGTAAAACATTCTTTTGGAAAATTTTATCTGCAGCTGTAAGGATCAGGGGAGAAATAGTGTTGAATACTGCATCTAGCGGTATAGCCTCTCTTTTGTTAGAAGGTGGCAGAACAGCTCATTCAAGGTTTGGCATTCCTTTAGAAGTTCATGAAACGTCAATGTGCAGAATGTCAAGGTCTTCTGATCTAGGTGAATTAGTCCAAGAAGCGAAGTTGATAATTTGGGACGAAGCTCCAATGATGAGTAAATACTGCTTTGAGACTTTGGATAGAAGTTTGAAAGATATAATGCGTGATCCCGAAGAAAAACCTTTTGGGGGTAAGATCATTATGTATGGTGGTGATTTCCGTTATTGTTGGTGCTGGTCAAGAGCAAATAGTTAACTCCTCGCTCAACTCATCTTACCTTTGGAATCATTGTAAAGTTTTGAGGCTAACAAGAAATATGAGGTTGCTGCAAAACATAACTCCAAGTGAAGCCAGGGAGATTGAAGAGTTCTCGAAATGGATTCTTAATGTTGGAGAAGGAAGACTTAATGAGCCAAATGATGGAGTTGTTGATATTGACATACCAGAAGAATTGCTTATCAAAGAAGTAGACTCTCCAATTGAAGCGATCATTAATGCAATATATGGTAATTCGTTACATACAACCAAGGATGCCAGCTATTTTCAAAGCAGAGCTATTTTGTGTCATACGAATGATGATGTCAACACTATAAATGACCACATGATCTCCATATTAGAAGGTTAGTATCAGCTTTCTGCTAATATTCCTATTCATTCTATATACTATATGACGTTTCAGAGCTGTAAAAAAAAACACCTTCATAATAGGGTTTTAATCGTTGATTGTTTTACAGGTGAAGAAAAGATTTACTTAAGTTCAGATAGTATTGATCCTGCAGATAAAAGGAATAAATACAATCCTTCATATAGCCCGGATTTCCTAAACTCAGTTAGGATTTCAGGAGTATCAAACCATGCTCTTCGATTGAATATTGGTTGTCCAGTAATGTTGTTACGCAATATTGATCCTCATGGCGGTCTAATGAATGGAACAAGACTACAGATTACACAAATGGCTGATCATGTTATACAAGCAAGAATCATAACGGGTACGCGAGTTGGTAAAATTGTTCTTCTACCAAAAATGGTATTAATCCCATCAGATACTTGTTTGCCTTTCAAGATGAGACGTAGACAATTTCCCATAAACGTTGCTTTTGCAATGACTATCAACAAAAGTTAAGGCCAGTCTCTCTCAAATATTGGTTTATACTTGCCTAGACCTATCTTTTCTCATGGCCAGCTATATGTAGCTATGTCCCGTGTAAGCAGTAAATCAGGATTGAAATTCTCATTACTGACCCAAAAGGAAAACCTCAAACAAAAACAAAGAATGTCGTCTTCAAAGAGGTTTTCCAAAACATTTGATCCATTTCATGCATCCCTTCGTAAGACTCTGTTTTTACTCTGTTTTCAATTCTTTTTAAATTTATACATTTGTTTGTCTTTTAATTATTTGATCATTGATTTTTTTTTTTGCAGGTTTTCTTTTAAATTTCCATCCTTCAAATAAATTTCATAAATTATATTATTTATGAACTCCACCAAATTTGTGCTATCTTATATAGATATATTGAGTTCGTTTATTTAATTTATTTCAAATATTAATTATATTTCAAATTCTACCACTATATTATTTCCAATTATTTAACTATGTATATATTATATATTTATATATATATTTTAGACAGGTTGAATAACTAGACAATATTTTTAGATTGAAGAAATTGTAATAATATATACACATTTATAAAAACACAGGCATAAGGCTACAGCTAAAACAGAGGAGAGGATAGAGGCCAGAGTTAATGATATAAGAATGGAATGTACTATGTGTCAGAGTCAATATCGTCCTCACATAAATCAAATGTCAAACAAAAAGTACATACTAATTTGTGATAGGTTGAGATAGGCTAAATAATATGAAAATAACTTAAACAATATTTATATATTTCAAGTTATAATAAACATTTTGGTGCTTGGAGGAAGGCTTTCACTGAATGTGAGTTTAGCTGTGCACATAGCCAGCACAAGTCTTGCGGCCTTGGAACCGTATAGATATTTAATTGGTCATTATATGTTAGAAATGCTTAGGTAGTGTAGAGGTTAACGGCCATTACTTAGGTGTGCTGAGGTAATGTGTTCAAATCCCACCATCCAGAATTTCTAAGGGATATAAGATTTAAACCACACGTTTTCAACAGACATTTACGAGTGAATCAATGTAGTCTAGCGGCTGAAGGTTGCTTTCGTAACAAAGAGAGATCTGAGGTTTGAAACAGTCTGCCAACACCTTTTTTTTAATTTCTTTTTGCGCCAGCGAAACGGAAGAAAAAAAAAAAAGAACAAAATAAGTCATTAAAAGTATATTATACACTAGTTTTTATACTTCTCATTACATATATTTTTAATTATTTGATAATAAGAATGAATTCAAGTTAATGTTACTTTTTTTATTATCCTTAAATTTTTGAAGAGAAATTGTGTGAGATGCACATGTCTACATTTTGATAAATTGTCACTATTTAATGGTGAAATTGTTTTAAGAAAAATATGATATCTTCCCTCAAACTCAAAATGGTTACTAATTTAATTATAGAGATATTCTGTTAAAAAAATATATTTTTAATAATAATATGAGGTGTAGATAAATTTATCAGGATAGGATTTTATTTGAGCCCAATTGCGAATTAAAAAAAAACATATACAAAATCACAAAAAAAAAAAAAAAAAAAAAAAAAAAAAAAAA
>NC_025685.1:8463689-8473028 GCF_000633955.1 Camelina sativa | reverse complement strand
AAAAAAAAAAAAAAAAAAAAAAAAAAAAAAAAAAAAAAAAAAAAAAAAAAAAAAAAAAAAAAAAAAAAAAAAAAACTCATCTCATTTTTTCAAGAATCTTTCTTACGAGAATCTTAATAAAAAGTAATCTCACAAAAAGTTGGAATCGTGCACGCCTTTCTAAAGTATCTCCGGCTCCGATACTCCATTTATCTGGACTCTGTTAAGGGAAGTTTCAATATTTTTATTGGAATTGTCTGAGATGAGTTGGCTCTGAATCGATTGGGACAAAATCAAACCGGTTTATTAGAAGCAAGTTGGGTTGATATGAACAGTCTTGTTAGAAGGAAACAAGCTGATTCTGTTCATCTTATCAAAAACGATGGACATCATCAGCTTGCCAAGAAACTATCTGTGGTTGATCTTGTAGCTATTGGTATGTGAAAAGATTCAAACTTTTGGCGAACTTCGATGATTGTATCCAGGCCATTAAAGTTTCTACCTTTTTCATCCATATTGATGCTTATTGTGTTTCTTTCTCTGTTAATTTTGGTAGGAGTTGGGACGACGATTGGAGCAGGAGTGTATATTCTTGTGGGAACTGTAGCTAGAGAGCACACAGGACCTGCTCTTGCTGTTTCATTTTTCATTGCTGGAGTTGCGGCTGCTCTCTCGGCGTGTTGTTATGCTGAGCTTGCTTCTCGCTGTCCATCTGCTGGGAGTGCTTATCATTATTATGTCATACATTTGTCTTGGAGAAGGGTTTGTACATTGTTTTTTTTTATGTCAGGGTTACTGAGACATTAAACGTGTACTTTGTTGTTAATCTAGTATAGATTGCTAAAGAACTTAACATGCTTTAACTAAAAAAGAAAAATCACCTGTTGATTCTGATGTATGCATTCGAAACCAAGCAAAAGAAACACAAGCTGAGTATCAGCAGTTCGGCACTCGAAAATCTCAGTTGACTCAAGTTTGATACTCCCCCGATTCACATGTAATGTCAGTTGTTTTAGAGTCTAAAATCTCAGTTGTTATACAGTATTTTTTCTTTTCTGTTCCAATGATGTTATGTATTCAACTAAAACATCACTTAAAATAAAAAGCCCACAGTTAACTTACTAAACAATTCTCGTTCTTTTTTTTTAGGGTTCCTTGTTTTTTTTTTGGTTTTTGTTCTCACTCATCCCTCATCCACACGAAAGTAAAATTTACAATGTAATAATTAAGAGATAAGTTTTGAAAAGAGATAATGAAAGGAGAAGCCTCGTTTCCTTCTGGTGGTGATTGATATAGTTCTTAGCATTCACACCCTGTAGACCTCTGTTGGTTGCTCGTCCCAACATCGATTGTGTCTGGCAAGTATCTAATGAAAAGAGAAAAGACAAGAAAATGTTGAGACCAAACCCCGTAATATAAAAGATGAATGAAGTATGTAAGTACTGTTTAAAAAACTTACAACTCTTCTTCTTCTCCACTCTTTAAGGCGTTCTTGGCAATGCATTGGAAAGCTTCCTCCACGTTAGTACCTTCCTTGGCAGAGGTCTCAAAGTAAGGAATGTTCCCTTTTGAAGCACACCAAGCTTTAGCCTTTTTCTCTGAAACCTGCCATCAAAATGAGAGTTTTGCATTTGGATTACATCTCACAAAAGATTCATGAACAATGGAAAATCATGCAAGCAAGCACATACCACTCTGCTGTTTCCACCATCCACGTCAACCTTATTTCCGATAAGAACAAATGGAAAATTCTCTGGATCTGATGGACTCGCCTGCAAGACATATTATTACACTCGTGTTACAGATTTGCTTGTTATGAAATATCTGTCAACAGGGGTGAGAACGAACAAGCATGAATATGGTTACCTGGATCAGAAATTCTTCCCTCCAGTTGTTCAGATTGTCAAAAGACTTCATGGAGTTGACATCATACACAAGAACACAGCAATCAGCACCACGGTAAAAGGCTACACCAAGGCTCTGAAACCTTTCCTGTCCAGCTGTATCCCAGATCTGTTATAAACCCATTGACAAAGAAACGACAGGAACAAGTAAGCTTTGTTATCCAGCTTAAGCAAGGAAAGCAGTACACACCAAATTTAACCACAAAAATAGGTTAGCCTGAAAGATTCTGGTTGAAACTTTAAGCACTAGTAAGAACCTGTAAAGTGAAAAGGCGATCTTCAAACTGAACTTCCTTGGTCAAGAAGTCAGCTCCAATGGTTGCCTTGTACTGGTTGCTGAATTTTTTATTAACATACTGATTCATCAAAGAGGTTTTTCCTACCCTGTAGTAACCAAACGTTAGACAGGTCCATAATTAGTTATACTCAACTAACAAGAGATGATCTTAGAATATACACTAATTTCATGTACTCATTACATGGTAACCACGAAAAAAAGAGAGTCCAAACGATTCAGTACCAACAAATCAGATACAAAAAAAAAAAGAACATGCAAAAGGGTAAAAAGAAACCAAACCTCAGATCATAAGTAGGTTTTTCAACTTCATGTTGTCGGAGAACCAACAAGTATAGACTAAAACCGTGGTGTATAGTGAACTCAAGTTATTTGGGTTTGAGAAACTATGTCATCTCAATTTTTAACCAAAGAAAATATCAGATTTTTTTGGATCAACAGAAACAACAACCCCCATGAAAAAAAAAAAAAGCAACCTAATAACATCAGATCAAATTCAGTTATGGGTTCTTAATTAATTAGCAAGACAAAAGAAAACAAAATTGCAGCAGTAACCTAAGGGATTGATCAACAAAAATAAGCAAATCACAGTTCAAAGGAAACGAACTAGACAAAATCCGACTTAAACCTCAAAAACCCAGAAAAAGAAGCCACACAATCACTCATCAGAAAACTCTCAAGTAATCAGTAATCACATACAAATTAACATAAAAAAAAAAAAAAAAAGAGAGAGAGAAACCAAACCCGCTATCACCGAGGATGATGACTTTGAGGAGGGTACGTCTACGAGACGGCATCGTATCAGATCTTCTTAGAGAGAGAAAAAAAAAGAGAGGTTGAACAAAGCTGAGAGAGATCTCTGGTGGAAGAAGGGGGTGTTTTCTCTGTGTGCCCTTGGAAGAGAGAGTTCTTCTAAGCTGTTCCTGATCTGTCTTCTGATTGATTTCTCTTGGGCGACTAGTATTTTGTCTTCTTATTAAAAAAGGGGTGAGAGAATTATACTGTTGAAATAATATTTATTTATATCGTTTAATTAACGAACAAGCAGCTCTCGTAGCTCAGTTGGTTAGAGCACCCGTTTAGTAAGCGGGAGGTCTTGAGTTCAACTCTCAACGAGAGCATTGCTTGTTTATTTAATTTTTTGGTTTGCTCTTTTCATAAGTTTTGTAATAAACTCATTCTTTTTACAACTGTGGTTTTTTTTTTTCCTTTCTTTTTTTACAAATTTAGTGGTTGGTGTGGTACATAAATTGCATGGCTGTATTAATACCCCAAAGATAGACCCTACAAAAAGAAGACATTACCCAATGCAGAAAAAAAAGACAACAACAACAAAGATTTGAAAGCAATCTTTAAAAATAGATTTTGAGACACAAAGAGGTTTTGTGTTTCTTCTCTTTGTTTGTTTCTCTCTCTCTCTCTCTCTCTCTCTCTCTCTCTCTCTCTCTCTCTCTCTCTCTTTTTTTCTCGTAAACAAAAAAACAAAAAAGGGGAGAGCTTCACAATAAATAAAAAAAAAACACATACAAAAAGAAGACACCAAAAGAGAGATTATGGCGGAGGGGCAATCCCCGGAGAATTCACCGCCGTCCCCTACACCACCATCTCCGTCATCATCCGACAATCAACAACAATCCTCTCCTCCGCCTCCTGATGATTCCTCCTCCTCTTCTTCACCCCCTGCTCCTCCTACCCCTGAGGATTCCTCTTCCTCTCCTCCACCGCCTTCTTCAGGCGACTCACAATCTCCACCATCTCCTCAAGGAAACAACAATGGTAATAACAACAACAACAACAATGATGGTAAGAGCAACAATGACAATAACAACAATGGCAATAACAACAATGGTAATAACAACAATGGCAATAACAACGGCGGGAATAACAACAATGGCAATAACAACAATGGAAATAACAATGACAACAACAACAACAACAACAACAACAACGGCGGAGGAAACAACAATCGTTCACCTCCGCCTCCTTCAAGAAGCTCCGACCGTAACTCTTCTTCCCCACCTAAAGCGCTGGCTCCACCTAAATCTAGCGGTGGTGGCTCCAACTCACGAAACAATGAACCGAACACGGCTGCTATAGTTGGGATTGTTGCTGGTGCTGGACTCCTCTTTCTTGTTATGATATTGTTCTGCGTCTGTTGTTGTCGCAAGAAGAAAAAGAAGCATCAAATGCCGTATTATTCAGGTAACGATTTCGCTACCGGCATAGGTACAAATAAAACCCA
This sequence comes from Camelina sativa, assembly GCF_000633955.1. Taxonomy (NCBI): domain Eukaryota; kingdom Viridiplantae; phylum Streptophyta; class Magnoliopsida; order Brassicales; family Brassicaceae; genus Camelina; species Camelina sativa. Next base: position 8,468,608 of record NC_025685.1, on the reverse strand, counting down.
TCAAACCTAACCCTAACCTAGCCTAATTTAGAACCATTTCTTGTTCATCAAGCTAATCAATATTCTAACTCGTGAAAATGGACTTAAGAACCTCTAAATCACCTTCCACAATATTTTTGAGATATCATAGAAAAATCATGTCATGCGTAAAGTTTTTGAATATGGTTTTCTTGTTACTCAAGCAACAAGGTAAAACTCAAGTCTCTGTTTTATTTGTAGGTGATCAATACCAACAGCAGCAATACAATAACCAGAGCGATCACGTTATGAATCTGTCTCATCAGTATCCTGGATCAAACGGGAATAGTAACTGGATGAATTCATCGCCTGCACCACCACCAGGAAGCTGGCAACCGTCCCCGCCACCACCACCACCGCTGGTCTCAGGCGGTATGAACAACGGAAACAGCAGCGACATGAGCTCAAACTACTCAGGTCCACATGGTCCGTCTCTACCACCACCTCACCCTTCAGTGGCTTTAGGTTTCAACAAGAGCACATTCACTTACGACGAGCTAGCTGCTGCAACTCAAGGCTTCTCTCAAGCAAGATTGTTAGGTCAAGGCGGGTTCGGGTATGTTCACAAGGGAATACTTCCCAATGGGAAAGAGATTGCGGTGAAGAGTCTGAAAGCGGGAAGCGGACAAGGAGAACGCGAGTTTCAGGCTGAGGTTGATATCATTAGTCGAGTTCATCATCGGTTTCTTGTGTCTCTTGTTGGGTATTGTATTGCAGGAGGACAGAGGATGTTGGTTTATGAGTTCTTACCTAATGACACACTTGAGTTCCATCTCCATGGTAAAAGTGGCAATGTTCTTGATTGGCCTACAAGGCTCAGGATTGCTTTGGGATCAGCTAAAGGACTTGCTTACTTACATGAAGATTGTAAGTTATAACAAAAATCTAATCTCTTCAACCTTATTGGGAAATTCGAGTGGTTTAATCAGTGATGTGATCAAACTTTGTTTTATTGACTTTGTTGACTTAGGTCATCCCAAAATCATTCATAGAGACATTAAAGCTTCAAACATTCTTCTTGACGAGTCCTTTGAAGCCAAGGTATGCTACTGATTTTGACTCATAATGCAATCAGATTCTTTGGCATTTCTTTATTTCTGTAAAACTGAACTGCCTCAACTCTGCAGGTTGCAGACTTTGGGTTAGCGAAGCTATCTCAAGACAATGTTACACATGTCTCCACTCGTATCATGGGAACTTTCGGGTAATAAAAAACGTGAAACCAGCTGATGAAAAATGTTCCTGCAAATTTCAGTAACACTTGCTTCTAATATTAGAAACGTTCTTGGTTTATAATCTCATTCAAGAATCTGTTTCTCTAATCAAGAATCTCAAAATGTGAATCATATGACAGGTACTTGGCTCCAGAGTATGCGTCAAGCGGTAAACTTACAGACAGGTCAGACGTTTTCTCCTTTGGAGTGATGCTTCTTGAGCTCATTACCGGACGCCGACCTGTTGATCTCACTGGTGAAATGGAAGACAGTTTGGTCGATTGGGTCCGTAACCATATATCATATATATAGTAATATTCACATTAATGGTTCCTCTGTTAGTATCTTGTGTGCTTAATGCAAACTTGGTTACTTTTTTGTTACACAGGCAAGACCCTTATGCATAAACGCAGCTCAAGACGGAGACTACAGCGAACTAGTTGATCCACGGCTCGAGAACCAATACGAGCCTCATGAGATGGCACAAATGGTGGCTTGTGCCGCTGCAGCCATCAGGCACTCAGCTAGACGCAGGCCTAAGATGAGCCAGGCAAGTTTTACTTTAGAGCATGACCACTCTTTGAAACATATACATTACATAAACAAGAAAATGATCATTATGGTCCAATGTTTAAACAGATTGTTCGGGCACTGGAGGGAGATGCAACGCTAGACGATCTAAACGAAGGAGGGAAGCAAGGACAGAGTTCATTCCTCGGTAGGGGATCAAGCTCGGACTATGACTCGAGCACTTACAGTGCGGATATGAAGAAGTTCAGGAAAGTGGCCTTGGATAGCCATGAGTACGGTGCAAGCAGCGAGTACGGGAACACGAGCGAGTACGGGCTTGACAGCGAGGAGAATCGTAGAGGAGGACTTAACAACAACAACAAAACAACTCCTCACCGAGAGTTTTGATTTAGCTGTTAGTTTTCAAACAATCTACCTTGCTGTGTTTTGTTTCCCCTATGAAAATTTTTTTAAACTCTTTATTTTTTTGTCACCGTTGGATTTGTGTTTGTGTCTGTGAAAAAAAAAAACTTTTGGTTGTGATTAATTGATTTACTAATGCTAATTGTCTCTACTTAAATGTTCAATTGTGATTTCCATCTCTCGTATCTAGGTAACTTGGGAATTGTAGAAATGACAAATGAGATATGACAAGAACTGAATAACTCCATATTGAATCAAATTACAAAGTTTCCATCTTTGTAGTGATCCCTTTCGATTTCAATATCATTGCAACTCCTGGAATCAAATCTCAAAGATTCTCAACTTTTTATTTCTATTTCAATCTTCTAATGATCCTTCTAAAGCTGAAGTGAAGACTAATGGATGATAAGAGAGACACAGGGTTTTTTTTTGTGAATTTTACGAAAATGCCATTCTAGAGATCTCAGAAACAGAGGATAACAACAGAGAAGGAGATCATGAAAGTGTAAAGAAGGATCAAGAAACCAAAATAGAGAGCCCAATTTCTCTTAAACTTGCCAAAGTAGCTATCTGGTGGTTCTTGATAAGGAACTTCCAGATCCCAAGCAGCAGCCGAGGCCTCGTCACCGTCGCCGCCGCTGAGGAAATCACCGGCGGCGATTCTTGACTTGATGAACCGGAGCTTATGTGTGGCGAGGCCGAGAGTGAGCTTGTGGCAGCGACGCTGGTACTTGAAGCCGTTGATGCAACGGAGGGTTTGAGCGACGGAGACGTAGAAGAAGAGGTGAGAGAAGGAAAGGAGGCAGATGGGTGCCCAACAATGGCGGCAGCGGAGACGACCTGAGGGTTGGGAGAGAGAGAAGAAGACTAGTGCGAGGAAGATGAAGAAGAGCTGAAAGAGCTTGTGGAGCTTCTTCTTCTGGTGGTCAATGGCTCGTTTCTTCTCGAGGGTTTTCTCGAAGTGAAGCTGGATTATGGAGTTTAGGGCTTGTAGTGCTGTTTCTTTTGGGATGAATGGTTGGTTATGGTGGTCGATTTCGTCTTCGTAGTCCGCCATTGAAATGGGACTGAGAAGAGACAAAAAGTGTTTCTTTTTCTTTTTTTTTCTTTTGGTTAGAGAGTTGAATGGTTTGGTGATTGTGTCAAGGAGAACATGTGGCTGTGGTTCGTATCTCCAGACATAAGTATTATCCATCTCAACGGCATTCAGATTTTGGATGTTTTGTCCGTATTCAATAAGTATTTTTATTGACACAGTAAATTTTAATATGGAATGTCTATCTTTGTAAGGAAGCTCCTCGTCTATATTTGAAATCGTCACCTGTTTTTTTTTTCAAATGGAACTCACAAATTAGCTATCTATTCCAAAATATCCAATTGCTACGATTCCGAACTCTTCCTTTTTAATATAATCCATTCAGTGAAAGAAAAAAAAAAGAAGAGTGAGTATCTTTATTATCGCAAGAAACAAAATATATGTTTACGTACGTTCATTATTGGATTATAGGAACGTAGATGAAGTGATGTAAGGGTACTAAATAATAATCTCAATACTAATGCATGCCACTAGCCACACATAGTTCTATACAGTATTTGCCCACTGAAAAGATCAGTTGCGGCAAATCCACATGTAAGGGGGTACTACTAATAACAATCTCAAATCTCAATACGAGGTCAAAATACTCAAGTCAGTAAAACTCCTGATTGATTGATGAGAAAGGATCATGCACCTCAATGTAAATTCCTACCTATAGACTGATCATGCTATATGACATTACTCGACAAAAGCCTTATCATACTCTCTGGAAAGACCTCACAAAACACTTGGCTGACGTCAACTCACCGTCTCTAAGCTAATGATGTTCTTGAAAAAGATAGATAACCATGACTAAAGAAATCTAAATCAAGAACTAGAGCAAATTCTCTATGAACATAATCTATGGTGTAAGAAGATATGAAACATCAATAAGTTTTCAGAATAACTGATCGAAATTTCTTAAAACACACAACAAGTCAGTCAATTTCTTGATCACGAATTGCAAAAAAAAAAACTAAAGATACAGATAGAGTCACATATCATGGTATGATTTAAACCTTGCAAGAAAAAGATGATCACCTTTCTTTCTATCTATGAATATTAAGCATGGATTTAGCTTCAGTCTGCTGCTCAACCAAATCTTCACTAGCATACTTACTAAGCAGATCCATCTTCTTCTTCTCCAACACCATCTTCTCAATCTCCTTCTCATCAGGCAACGGAACGTGAACCACAAACTCCCTCTCTTTCTCCTCTTCTTTCTCCCTCTCCCTTCTCTCCTCCTCAACCACATCCTCTTCCTCCTCAAACAACACCTCCTTAGCTGCAGCAGCAGCAGCTCCAACACTCACAACCTCAGTAGCACCTTTCCTAGCTTCCTTCCTAACCTCATCCAACCTCCTCCACTCCTCAACAGATCTTTTCCTCATCACTCCTTCAGCATTCCTCTCCAAACTCTCCAAAATACCATCTTCATCATCTCTATACCCGTAATAGCTAGCATCTATCCTCTTGTATATATCATACCTAGTTTTACGCTTCCTCAGCTCCGGAGGCTTCTCGAAAAGCTCTCTAACTCCAGGAAGCTTCTTGGCAGCACCGAAATAACGATACCCAGGACCACGCCCACTAGGGTTCGGTACATCGATGATGTTCCCTTCTAGATCCGTCATCTTCGCCCCGTGTCTCGAGTGATTCGGACCTCCCAGCTCAACGAT
>NC_025685.1:8457131-8459407 GCF_000633955.1 Camelina sativa | reverse complement strand
AACAACAGAGAAGGAGATCATGAAAGTGTAAAGAAGGATCAAGAAACCAAAATAGAGAGCCCAATTTCTCTTAAACTTGCCAAAGTAGCTATCTGGTGGTTCTTGATAAGGAACTTCCAGATCCCAAGCAGCAGCCGAGGCCTCGTCACCGTCGCCGCCGCTGAGGAAATCACCGGCGGCGATTCTTGACTTGATGAACCGGAGCTTATGTGTGGCGAGGCCGAGAGTGAGCTTGTGGCAGCGACGCTGGTACTTGAAGCCGTTGATGCAACGGAGGGTTTGAGCGACGGAGACGTAGAAGAAGAGGTGAGAGAAGGAAAGGAGGCAGATGGGTGCCCAACAATGGCGGCAGCGGAGACGACCTGAGGGTTGGGAGAGAGAGAAGAAGACTAGTGCGAGGAAGATGAAGAAGAGCTGAAAGAGCTTGTGGAGCTTCTTCTTCTGGTGGTCAATGGCTCGTTTCTTCTCGAGGGTTTTCTCGAAGTGAAGCTGGATTATGGAGTTTAGGGCTTGTAGTGCTGTTTCTTTTGGGATGAATGGTTGGTTATGGTGGTCGATTTCGTCTTCGTAGTCCGCCATTGAAATGGGACTGAGAAGAGACAAAAAGTGTTTCTTTTTCTTTTTTTTTCTTTTGGTTAGAGAGTTGAATGGTTTGGTGATTGTGTCAAGGAGAACATGTGGCTGTGGTTCGTATCTCCAGACATAAGTATTATCCATCTCAACGGCATTCAGATTTTGGATGTTTTGTCCGTATTCAATAAGTATTTTTATTGACACAGTAAATTTTAATATGGAATGTCTATCTTTGTAAGGAAGCTCCTCGTCTATATTTGAAATCGTCACCTGTTTTTTTTTTCAAATGGAACTCACAAATTAGCTATCTATTCCAAAATATCCAATTGCTACGATTCCGAACTCTTCCTTTTTAATATAATCCATTCAGTGAAAGAAAAAAAAAAGAAGAGTGAGTATCTTTATTATCGCAAGAAACAAAATATATGTTTACGTACGTTCATTATTGGATTATAGGAACGTAGATGAAGTGATGTAAGGGTACTAAATAATAATCTCAATACTAATGCATGCCACTAGCCACACATAGTTCTATACAGTATTTGCCCACTGAAAAGATCAGTTGCGGCAAATCCACATGTAAGGGGGTACTACTAATAACAATCTCAAATCTCAATACGAGGTCAAAATACTCAAGTCAGTAAAACTCCTGATTGATTGATGAGAAAGGATCATGCACCTCAATGTAAATTCCTACCTATAGACTGATCATGCTATATGACATTACTCGACAAAAGCCTTATCATACTCTCTGGAAAGACCTCACAAAACACTTGGCTGACGTCAACTCACCGTCTCTAAGCTAATGATGTTCTTGAAAAAGATAGATAACCATGACTAAAGAAATCTAAATCAAGAACTAGAGCAAATTCTCTATGAACATAATCTATGGTGTAAGAAGATATGAAACATCAATAAGTTTTCAGAATAACTGATCGAAATTTCTTAAAACACACAACAAGTCAGTCAATTTCTTGATCACGAATTGCAAAAAAAAAAACTAAAGATACAGATAGAGTCACATATCATGGTATGATTTAAACCTTGCAAGAAAAAGATGATCACCTTTCTTTCTATCTATGAATATTAAGCATGGATTTAGCTTCAGTCTGCTGCTCAACCAAATCTTCACTAGCATACTTACTAAGCAGATCCATCTTCTTCTTCTCCAACACCATCTTCTCAATCTCCTTCTCATCAGGCAACGGAACGTGAACCACAAACTCCCTCTCTTTCTCCTCTTCTTTCTCCCTCTCCCTTCTCTCCTCCTCAACCACATCCTCTTCCTCCTCAAACAACACCTCCTTAGCTGCAGCAGCAGCAGCTCCAACACTCACAACCTCAGTAGCACCTTTCCTAGCTTCCTTCCTAACCTCATCCAACCTCCTCCACTCCTCAACAGATCTTTTCCTCATCACTCCTTCAGCATTCCTCTCCAAACTCTCCAAAATACCATCTTCATCATCTCTATACCCGTAATAGCTAGCATCTATCCTCTTGTATATATCATACCTAGTTTTACGCTTCCTCAGCTCCGGAGGCTTCTCGAAAAGCTCTCTAACTCCAGGAAGCTTCTTGGCAGCACCGAAATAACGATACCCAGGACCACGCCCACTAGGGTTCGGTACATCGATGATGTTCCCTTCTAGATCCGTCATCTTCGCCCCGTGTCTCGAGTGATTCGGACCTCCCAGCTCAACGAT
>NC_025685.1:8438271-8456440 GCF_000633955.1 Camelina sativa | reverse complement strand
TCATCAGGCAACGGAACGTGAACCACAAACTCCCTCTCTTTCTCCTCTTCTTTCTCCCTCTCCCTTCTCTCCTCCTCAACCACATCCTCTTCCTCCTCAAACAACACCTCCTTAGCTGCAGCAGCAGCAGCTCCAACACTCACAACCTCAGTAGCACCTTTCCTAGCTTCCTTCCTAACCTCATCCAACCTCCTCCACTCCTCAACAGATCTTTTCCTCATCACTCCTTCAGCATTCCTCTCCAAACTCTCCAAAATACCATCTTCATCATCTCTATACCCGTAATAGCTAGCATCTATCCTCTTGTATATATCATACCTAGTTTTACGCTTCCTCAGCTCCGGAGGCTTCTCGAAAAGCTCTCTAACTCCAGGAAGCTTCTTGGCAGCACCGAAATAACGATACCCAGGACCACGCCCACTAGGGTTCGGTACATCGATGATGTTCCCTTCTAGATCCGTCATCTTCGCCCCGTGTCTCGAGTGATTCGGACCTCCCAGCTCAACGATTCGCCGCTCCCAGTGATATCTCTCCCTGAGAAGCTTGTTAATCTCGTCGTTTAGATCTCGGAGTCGGTGCTCGCCTAATCCTTCGTTCTGAATCTCAGCAACTTTGCTACCGATCTCTCGCATGATTTGTTGTCTCCATTTGTCAGCTTCAGCTAGATCTCGGCATTCAGATGCAAGGTAAGGTCGACGCTCTCTGGGCTTCTTCTTCTCAGATTCTTTCATGGTGATGAACCTGTTGAGCATCGACTGCGCTTTCTCTTCATTACGAGCCATCTTGGATCTTCCGAGGTTACGATTACACTATTAATCAAAGAGATCCAAGAACTAACAGAAGAAATCGACACTTCTCTAGCTTTTGCTTGCTTAAACCCTAATTTGCAGAACTGTAAATGGCAGAGACGCGAAGGAGAAAAGGATTGGGGGTTGATTGGAGAGATTGCGAGTTGTAATATTTCCATTATTATATTATTATATTCCGAAATAATTGTTTTAAGTTTTACGCCTTGCTTTTAATACTAAGGCGGCCTTAGTAAGGCCCAATCTATCGGCCCAAAATTGTCACTTGAGATACACAGCTTCGTGAGTTCCTGCAACTTTGTTATGTTGTGCATCATTCATGTAAAAGGATTATTAAGCAAATAGTAACGAAAAGGATAAAACTCGTAAAAGTTGAGGTGTAAAATTGAAACATTAGCATTGTACTGTTTGGAGTTGTTTAAACTTTAAAATGATGCGATCTCAATTATCTGACTTTGTTGCGCTAGTTGAAAGTTTAACTGTGAACGGAAAACATGTAACGCTTTAACTATTATAAGGAATAAACAATTCCAAGATGAAGATGGAGGACTCAAAATGTAATACTCAAAACCAATTCAATAAAGCCTTTTATCTCATATAATACTTATATTAACATTGCAAAGAGTTTCAAGGTTCTTCTTCTTGAGTTTTGAAAGAAATTTATAAGGAATAAAGAGGCATCAATTCGATCACTCAGAGCTACAAAACAATGGACTAAAACGCAAAACGAAAGCGGTTTTTGTTTGAAACGCAGACGCAAGTAAAACCCAGAGAGTTTGTCACACACCAAGTGCATCATAGAAACAAAAACAAAAAAAAAAAAAAGGAAATGAAACAAACAAATGGAGAAGCAAATAGAAAGAAAAAAAAAACTTTTGATCCCATTCATAAAACCCAGCTTGTTAAGCCTTGATCTTGAGAGCTTAGAAACATTTTCTGTGAACGATTCCTGGACCTGCCTCGTCATACTCAGCCTTGGAGATCCACATCTACAGAACACAAATATACAATACTCAGAATTTGAATTAATTTGCAAACTAAGCAAGGAGAAATCCAAAAAGGCTCCAGGTCATTTTTTACCTGCTGGAATGTGCTGAGGGAAGCAAGAATGGAACCACCGATCCAGACACTGTACTTCCTTTCCGGTGGTGCAACGACCTTAATCTTCATGCTGCTTGGTGCAAGTGCTGTGATTTCTTTGCTCATACGGTCTGCGATACCAGAGAACATAGTTGTTCCACCACTGAGCACAATGTTACCGTATAGATCCTTCCTGATATCCACATCACACTTCATGATTGAGTTGTAGGTTGTCTCGTGGATTCCAGCAGCTTCCATTCCCACAAACGAGGGCTGGAACAAGACTTCTGGGCATCTGAACCTCTCAGCTCCGATCGTGATGACTTGCCCATCGGGTAGTTCGTAGTTCTTCTCGATGGAAGAGCTGGTCTTTGAGGTCTCCATCTCCTGCTCGTAGTCAACAGCAACAAAGGAGAGCTTCTCCTTGATGTCTCTTACAATTTCCCGCTCTGCTGTTGTGGTGAACATGTAACCTCTCTCGGTAAGGATCTTCATGAGGTAATCAGTGAGATCACGACCAGCAAGGTCGAGACGGAGGATGGCATGTGGAAGAGAGAAACCCTCGTAGATTGGCACGGTGTGAGATACACCATCACCAGAATCCAGCACAATACCTGTTCAAGAAAAGACAATCAGAGCTCAGTTTCAAAATACCAAATGAGTATAATAAACACACAGAGAGAAAAGCCTTAAAAATGCACTAACCGGTTGTACGACCACTGGCGTACAGGGAGAGAACAGCTTGGATGGCGACATACATAGCTGGAGAATTAAAGGTCTCGAACATGATTTGGGTCATCTTCTCTCTGTTGGCCTTTGGGTTAAGAGGAGCCTCGGTAAGAAGAACAGGGTGTTCTTCAGGAGCAATACGGAGCTCATTGTAGAAAGTGTGATGCCAGATCTTTTCCATATCATCCCAGTTGCTAACAACACCATGCTCAATCGGATACTTCAAGGTAAGAATACCTCTCTTGGATTGTGCTTCGTCACCAACATAGGCATCCTTCTGGTTCATCCCAACCATGACACCATGATGTCTTGGCCTACCAACAACACTGGGGAAAACAGCCCTGGGAGCATCATCTCCGGCAAATCCAGCCTTGACCATTCCAGTACCATTGTCACAGACGATTGGTTGAATATCATCAGCCTCAGCCATTTTTTTATGAAGCTGCAGCAAAACACACACACATAAACAAAATTCAATACTGTGAAACGAATCCTGATTGATTCATGTTAAGATGAACAGGTAGCATCCTTCAATCAATAGATTCAACTACTCAAAAACTACATCTAACCTTAAACACTACAGATTCAATCTAACCTTAAACAGTTCAGATTTCAATTGGCGTCAACAAATCATTTCCCAGATAATTAGAAACTTAACTGTAATCAGACTATGGATCTATCCCTAATCAAGTCAAAGGTCAAGAAAATTTTCCGATCGATTTGAGCTAAAGATGATCGAGTCAACTGAAATCAATTCAAGTCAAAATCAAAAGAATCATAGATCCAAATTCAACCAATTCCAGATCTTTACGAAATTCAACAGTTCCAGATCGAGATCCAGCAAATATAAAAGTAGATCCAGAAAGTTTCTTTTTACCTTGAAACGAGAAAGATCGAAAAAAAAAAGCGGAAGAAGACGAGATTGAGGAAGAGAACAAGGCGATCTACAAGAGATAGAGCCTTGGCTTATTCTCTCTCTTTATCTTCTTCCTTCTCTCTCTTACTTCTTCTTTGAAGTCGCCGGAGATTACAGAATCGGCCGATGAAACTGAGGAGACAATTCAAAGAGGAGGAAAATATATGAATTTATATAGGCGGGTTGTTATCTCTTTACTCACTTTTTTTTTCGTCCTTTCAAAAAAAAAATTTAATAATAATAAAATCGACAGAGATGAATCATTTCGACCACAGGAAAAGATAACGTGACCTGGCTGTCAGACAGCCTTTTCCCTCGTGTTAACTGATTAATAGTGATTTAATACCCTTTAATTAAAGATCTCAGCCGTTGGTTTTTTTCTCTTTTCAGATTAATCTGTTTTGCTGAGATGGCTTCATGACTGTGACCGGCTCGGCGTAAAATGACAGCTCCATTATTTTAAAAGGCTGTAGTGTTAAAACTTAAACCGAGTCAAATTAGGGGCTAACGATAGTCGTGGTTGGCTTGTTTAATTAGGAATTTTCAGAAAATTCAACGTAATTTTTAATTCGTTTTATATTTTCTAAATTTTGTGTCATAATTAATTCGTGTGTAAGTGGTATTTAAATATATCAGACCGTGAAAGAAAGTGACTTTCATGTTGTGCTTACGGATATATATATTATAGTATAGAATAAGAAGATACTATTTCATCGTATTCATATCCACTATTCACGATTATATTTGTATTAATCAAATGGCTACTACATCCGAGCCATATGTATATAGTGAAATATATTTAACTATTATATGAAATATTTGAGGTAACGGATGTGATTTGTAGAAAGTGGAAAGACGCATATATATTTTTGTGTATATTGAATTCCCATATATAGCTTACAAAAACATATGAACATACGTATGGCGTAGTTAAGGTCGAACCATCGTGCGCTTCGTAAGTGAAAGATATTGAGCAATAAACATTAAGATTCTCATGTTCTATGACAAGAGAAAGAAAGCAAACTAATCATCATAAACTTTTTTTTTTTTTTTTTAATATGTTTGTTGAGAGATTCAAAACTCAAAAAGTCAACTTTTTGGAGATCCACGTGAATGGCACGTGCCGGCAACAATCGTACCCAGGTGAGAGAGAAAGGGAGAGAATGTGGGAAGGTGAAGGCTGGCACCTACGAAAAACGTTGTGTCCATCATTACGAAACTACTTGTGATTTACATAACATTGCTAGCTACTATTATGATTACATTTAATTCTCACTATTTATTATATACAGGGGATATGGGTTATGTAAGGCAGGCCAGACCACGTTCATGTTTTTATTTATTTATTTATAAAAGTATATATATACATATAAATGGCAGGCCACGTTCATATCTTTTGTTGGAGAAAAGTCAATTAAGGTTAGTTTTTCTTGATTTGGTATGTAATTAATAAGTTTGCTTGCTTGATCCCAGAGATCTAAGCTTTTTCTCCCCCCTCAACTTTACTAGTAGTGGTACACCACAATCCACCCATAAAGTTTATATTTCTTTTCTGGAATATGGGATTTTATATCACCTATAAAATTCATAATCCGTTAATCCCCCCTACATGCAAATTGTTGCTAGACAAATTCATCAAACCAATAAAGTTCTTTTACTCACATTATTTTAACCTTCAAATTCCGAATAAGTTATAACCTTTTTTTACTTACACAATAGTAAAAACAATTCTACTAATTACTAAAAGTTCATCCATGAAGCAAAATATATTAGACATATAAACAAGATTTTGGTACCAACATTAAAATCTGATAATAAATTAACAACCGATATTATTTGTCTACTTTGATGAGGTACGGTGCACTTTTTAGATAATGAATGATAATATAGCTGAATTATTAAAGTTAGTCAATTAAAGTTAGCTAATCATTTTTATTTGTTTTTAGGTAGGTAAACATTATGGGCCGAACGTTAGGTCTAAAAAAAGTATGAAATGGGCCCAATCTTAATCGGTTAAAAATCTATTTGAGGCTCATACAGAAGATGGTTTCTTGTGTATCAAGATTAGGTTTTCTATTGAACTAAAATTGAAAGGCTAAACCAGAGTTGGTTTGTTGGTAAACCGGAAAGATTCAACTATGAGATGATCGTTATGTGCAATTACACCGACTAATTTAATTGACAACCTCTCTCACCCTAAAATTGTTATTTTGCTCTCCCAATCTTTCACTCTCTCGTATACTCCATCTCCGTCTAGACCATGTACGGTAGGATATCTCTCTACTCTCTGTTGCTCGAAGTTATTTAATCTGGATTAGATTATTTTCTTCGTCGTTGGATGAATCTGATTGTGTTTTGTTTTACGTTTCGTTGAATATTCATTAACAGGAGGTTATAGTGAAACATGCGTCTTCTGGGACGTTGAGGATTTCCCACCGCCTCTTGGTTATGACTTATGATTATGATTTGGTTGTTCCTAATATCAAAAATGCTATTAAGAATGAGTGTTTTGATGGCAATGTGACCTTCTATGCCTATGGTTCGCTGGCAACGGAGGAAGAGGACAGTATCTTGCCGTCCACCGGAGTCTTGTTCGTAAACAAAGCTAAAGATAAACGTGCGAGACTTAATCAGATGGTAGTAGACATGGTTTTCTGGGCATACGAACGTCCTACGAGACCAGAGGAAGAAGATTATAATCTAAATTTGATGGTGATTTCAAAAGGCATCCCAGAAGAAAAAGGAGTTTCCGCGTGGGTCACGGCTCTTGAAGGGTTGGATAAAATGGGTTACAATCTCTTCTTATAAGATCCTGATGACTGCGCACCAGGAAGGCTACCTCTTAGTGAGACCTGCCAAGCGAAAGAGCTGCTTCCTCTTTCGTTCTTTATATGGCGTTGGGGAAACCTATTACTTGGTGAAGAACCTATATATTCTCAATCCTGTAATTGAGGCTGCTATTGCGGAGGAGGCAAGGTCACAAGAAGGTGCTACTTCCGACAACTAGCTTCGCTGCATGCGTTTCAAATGATAATATCATATGATATAAAATATAGAAAAGATTTGGGGAAACTTCAAATAATCTACTTTTTAGTACTCTGTTTATGTTGTCCTTTTGAAGCTAGATCCCTTTGACAAGGAGGTTGCCTTATTTGATTATTTGGCTATAGCAGTATACTAGCATAATAATTTTGACTTTAAACATTAATCCTTGAGGGATGGGTGAGTTGAAGTAGCAGATAAACGAAAAGAATATAATATCAATACTAAGGCATGCACTATTAATTAAGTAGAGGAAAAGAGCTCTAGAGTGGCATCTTTGGTAAATTACAACCTTTGTAAAGATATGTCTTGTGAGGGATCATTAAGCTCATAGTGCCAGCCCTCTTGATGAAAAGTGTGCACGTCATTCAAACACTTGGGGAAGAAGACAGCATCCAAATATACATCTCTGACAAGATTGTAAAAATCATGCATAGAAGTGTGATGAGAAAAGCACTAAAGCTAGATAACAATATCAGAAAGAAAGCTAGGGAGTTTGCTCCTCGGGGACAACAAAAGGAGGACTCTACATTTGGCTCATTTTACCTTTGTGGAAGCTGTTACAAACCACATCAATTGTGGAGTACTGTTATATTAGGACCTTTGTATATTTGTGGAAGCTGTTATATTTGGCCAGTAACCACATCAAATTTGGAGTAGTGTTACATTTACTGTTTTTTTTTTTTTTTTTGGCTCTTAATTGTTCAGATTCTGTGACCTCTGTTTGGTAGGATATTTGACAGCACCAACACTGGTTGCCAATTTATCGTACCATTTTTACTTTGTATGATTAGTACAATATCTTAAACCACTCATTTTTGTTATCATCTGATTTGACTCTACGGTGGTTTCATGCGCAGATTCCATATTTACTTTATGCCGACGTTTGTTCTAGGTGTAACCTCTATATATATTTTCTCAATCTACGCCGTGTTCTCATTTTGGGTGGATTATATCAAATGCCTTTTAATCTTGTGGGGTATTGACAATTCTCTGTGTGGCTTGATTAGTTAATTTGTCACGTTTTTTATATTGTCTCATCATCATCACTGCCTACTCAATATGTTTATAGGTCGGTAAAGAATAAGAAGAAAGGTCTTCTTCTATCATGGAGGGCTAATTTGTTTATTCTAAATATAGAGCTTGGTAATTAATCAATATATGATTATCACTAGTATTAAACAAGAAACTAGTGGCGTATCATGTTTTAATAACTTGGGAATGTCTTAAAGCTGGGAGTATTAAGGAATTCTCTTAGTTGACCAAGTTGATTAGTGCCCCCACTTAACTCGTCGACGTTGGTTTGGTTTCAAGTTTTTTGCCTTCTCAGCTTCCTTATTTGAGTTGTTTATAATTTCATTCACTCACGTGAGTCTAAGATCTTCTATTGGAATATACACTTTCAGGCAACAACATGTCATAACGTTTGAAACTTTTACAGAGGAAATCATAATTAACGCTGTTTTGAATATTGAACTGCAGATAGTTTGGGATTTCTGACTAATTCTAAAAACGTGACAATACATACATATCAGCTTTTACAACATAACTGCACCGTACTCTGTTCAGCTAAAAGCGCGCATCAATGATTCCGGTCCTAGTGGTGCTATATGCATGTTCTGTTGTGGTTGATTAGGTGATGGGGTTATCATCTCACTACTGCAGCCAGCTATCTTTTTGCAAGTCTGAATGAGGCACTGCCTGCAGGTGGGACATGATGAGTGTGAACTGAGCCATTTGTCTATACACCGGACATGGAATCCATGGTGGCACTTTGGCAGAAGCTTGACTCGTTCTCCGGATACAAACTCCGAGAGACATATGGCACACTCCGTATCTAGGCCAGGAAGCTTCAGTTCTGCAGTGTAACTTACCGTCTGGAAACTCTTCAAGGCATTTTGTTTTACTCCTGTGTTGGCCAAGCGTACTGCGAGCTCCTCACTAGCTTCTGATGATAATAAATTATAGTACCTCAGTGCACATCTTATGATAGAATGCAGTCCTAGGGAGCAAACTAGTGCACATAAGAGAACTGATAGGACCATGACAACATTTGCATCAAAGCTCATATGATTTGCAGAGGACTGTGATGCTACTGCAAACGGGGGTGATGCCGTGGTAGGTGGTTGATAAGCTGTATGAAGCAGTACTCTTCTTGAATAAAAATTTACACGAATATCTTGGAAGAGCTCAGTTGGTTTGGTAATCGGAGCAGAAGTTGCAGTCGACATGATAACCTAGTTTGTAGATTTGAATAGATAGATCTAGCTACTAGGTTTTTGCTGCAGGTTCCATATATAGTGGAAAGGTAAAGGTTTCCACATACTTTCAAAAATTTAATGGGAAATTATTTTTGTTATATTTTTCTGAATTATAGTTGGTGGAATATGCAAGCAAAATTAGCAAGGTCCTTTAGTGTTTTGTTTATTTTATTTTTATAGTCTGCATCTTACATGGATTCTCCACTGAATTTGTAAAATCTTAGTGTGCCCATCATACCATTTGCTGCAATGGTAGTGCCATGTGGCAGTGTCTTTTGCTAATTAAATCACTTGCTGCAGGGACCCATGAGCTTTAGCTAGAGCAGCCGTGAACGTTCTATCTTTGTGATAGCATTCAGATAATACATCTCTTAGGTCTTGGTTCATCTCACTGGCCTCTCTCTGTTCATTCCTTTGTACCTCAAAACATTAGACCCGTCTCGTCAGTAGTAAAACCAAAGTTGTTAGCAGCCAGAAGGGAAAAATCCCCATCCATGATTCTTGTTAAAGGCTACTTTTATCAATAAAGATTACTCTAAATTAGTGTCCAGCTCCGCTCCTTTCTCTAAGCCAGTCTCGTACGTATGATTTAAATCATAGCTAAAGCAAGTGATTTATATAATTTCCTTTTCCCTACTTTATGATATCTTGTCTTTTACTGCAAATTGCCAGTGCACACTATACATGAGTCTAGAATCAAACGTTTTTACTGTGGCTCGTAACTAAAGCAAGACTTTTTGAATGAAGAGATAAAGTTACTTTTAGTCTTATTACTTGACCAGCCTCTCTCTCTCTCTCTCTGAAAGAAAATATCAGAAAGGCTGTATGCCTATCTGAAAATGATTTTTGTATTGTCTTTTGTTTGTGCCACTAGGTTCCATATGGTAAGAACATATAGTGGTCTGTTTTTTTTTATCCCTTCATGAAAGTGATAAACTTTGCCTTTATTGCTTTATGTTGCTTGGAATACCATGTGATACTCGTGCGTTCTTTGGTTGACATTCTTGATTTGGTGGTTTTCTTACCTTGTATGATTATTATGTAAAGGAATATGAAAAGAGCATTATTAAGATCGTGAGTACTTGAAAGCCTGAAGCGCATTAGTTAAGTTGTATTAATATACTGTATATCTCCGAATGAGTCTAAGATACAACTAGTATTTTGAACACTTTTCTGGATGCGCTTTGCATCCAGAAACACATCGAACATTTGATTTAGAAGAGCCACATAACTGTCTAAATTCATTGTTGCATGTTCACTCCTCTGACTTGTCCCTGGTGGGACTTCTGTTACTGTATGTGGTTGGATGTGTTGGCGCAACCTTCGGTGTCCACCTTTATCCTCTACAATGGGATGTCGACAGACTTTTTCCATTTTTTTTATATGGTTCTGTATTATCTGAATCTCTAATATCCAAAAGTATAGACATGAATCTTCTTATTGAGCCAAGTTTTTAGTCCAGCAAGAGGGCTTTTCATAAAGCTCTATGGTACTATTTGAAAACCATGCATCTCCTTCACAGCTACCATCGGATTTTACTTTGTGCCTACTGCCTAGTAGTGCTTCTGTTTTAGTCTTTTAGATAGTCTGCTTCTTACACATTTTGTTGCAATTTTCCCACGGAGTATACGATATATTACAAAATATGATTTGATACCATCTCGTATCTCTCAGATGCATAGTGGACTCATATTACCTGTAACTCACATTCTTATGTTGTTGCCCAATGAAACTACTTTTCTATGCAAAAAGCCTCATTCGCTCTTAAGCTCCCACTTCTGTCTAGGGCAGTGTACAAATATATTTTTGCCTGGAACTTAATCTATTTCCCACCCAATCACAAGAGACTAGGATCTTGGAGCTCCTTTTGTTTATAACTAGCCATGAACATGATCACTAGTTACTCTGTTCTAGTTAATATAAAAGGAAATCTAGCCATGTTCGTTTAATTGGATGGAAATGTTTTGTCTCTTATTTCGGTTTTATTAAATAACTACTATTTTGGATTTTTGAGTATGGTAATTGTGGATCAATGCCAGTAGACACGCCTGAACAATAGCATACGTGCATGTATATGCCAATGGACATGTGTTACTGTGTTATCACTTTGGCAGCTCCTTCTTTGTTATAGAAAAATGATAAATTGTTAAAGTGGAGCTTTCCATTATGATCCCATACCATGTTGGTGTTGCTGCCTGATATCTTAAAATACTATAACCATTCCTCAAAGTAGCTTTTAGGTTTGACTATTTAACCACAGAAACAGAACGTATAGGTGGATTAGTTTGACCTTGTTATATATGGGTTGGGTCCATTTCCCTTTTCCAAAGACACCGAGTTTTACTTCTTTATTATTGCGAGGAAGAATCCGAGAGCTTCATGGAAACTGTTTCTTTATCACTTAGTTCTATACCCTGTGATTGTGATTTGAATATGCAGAGGAGTTCTTTGAAAGCATTTACCAAACTTGACAAACCTTATGAACTTATGATTCCTCTCGGAAAGCTTAAAGTATATTTGATTTTGAAATCCTATGGCTAGAGACATAAATTATGTTCAAATATTAAAAACAAAAATCTATAAGCTTGCTGGTGAAACCAAATTCTTGAAATATGATTTGTTTGTTTGTTGGCATACGCTAGCTGCTTTCTCTAAAAGTGGCTACTCTTGCTTCAGGTTCTAGAGGAGCTATTCTGATTTCTATGCTCCTCTCACTTGGTGTTGCTGCTGCCACTTGCTCAGCTTCATTGCAGTCGCCTAAGATCTTTTGGCATGTCTCAACCAGACAGTGTCTGCATTTCGGACAAGTCATATGTTGCTTAAGCCACTTGTCGATGCAGCGAACGTGGAACCCGTGGTTGCATTTGGGAAGCAGACGTAGCTGTTCTCCAGTAGCAAAATCAGACAAACAGATGACACACTCCTCGCCGAGCCCTGAGAGGTTAGTATCTGGTGAGTAATTCACTACTGGGAACATCTTGAGAGCTTTCTTCTTGATCCCTTTGTTTACTACTTCTGAACTTTGTGGTGTGGAGGGGCTTGAGATGGGGTCAGAGATCATGAAACTTCGAGAGCGTGTGAATGCACAACGAATGATGTAATGCAACCCGAGGGAGCAAATGATACCACATAGAAGGACAGAGAGTAGGAGGAGAACGTTGCCGCTCAAGTTGTTCTTGTCAGGGTCATGAGCTTGTTGAGCAGTGGTGTGATCAAATGGGAGTTGCTGAAGCAATTTTCTGGAGACGAAACTGTCGATGAAGTGTTCTTGGAAGTCTTGAGATGAAGAAGAAGAAGAAGAAGAAGGTAAGTTGTCTGAAAACATCTTTACTCTGTTTTGTTTTTTTTTTGGCTTTGTTTGTTTTGTAATGTTGTTTTGGTTTGGTTTCTTGCCTTGGGTGATTCAAAGTGGAGTTTATATATAGCTTTATGTACTTAGGTAGTGGGGACTAGGAATATTATTAAATTTGGAGATGATTAATTGTTGTTTTAGGAAACTTCTCTCACTCTAATCTCTGGAAAATGAAATGAGGAATTTGGGACCCATAAGAGAGAGCTTATCCAATTCCATGACTCCTTTCCTTTGTGTCGAGATTGTGGTTCTGTCCATATCTTTTCCCAAATTACAAAATGCTTTGTAGGGACGACAATCATTTCCTCCTAGCAATAATTTTTATTTTTTTCTTGGAAGAAAAAATAATTACAACAAAAATAAACCTTGATATGTTATATTTATATAATTGTGGACATCGTCGCATTCGTAGAGGTTATGAAATCTTTTGGGTCTGCTAGAACAGATTGGTTCTCTTTGTGATAGGAGGTGGTTATTCTTAACTTGTAATTGACCGTGGACCTTCTTGATAGTTCTTGTGATTGACCGTGGACATTCTTGATAGTTTTCATCGAAGTGTTTGAAGAGAAGGGTTTTTTCTTGCATCCTAAAATTAGTATATCATATGAGAGTTTATGCCTTATTGTCTATTTCTTTATTTTAAGGGTTCATCCTCTGTTTTGGGTTATTTCTCTATTTTGTAATTTTTACTTTGGTTTCGTTTTATGT
The DNA here is from genome assembly GCF_000633955.1 of Camelina sativa. Taxonomy (NCBI): domain Eukaryota; kingdom Viridiplantae; phylum Streptophyta; class Magnoliopsida; order Brassicales; family Brassicaceae; genus Camelina; species Camelina sativa. Next base: position 8,443,546 of record NC_025685.1, on the reverse strand, counting down.
TTCCGGGAACTTCTGTTTGTTCGCCGACTTAATTTTCCTCTTTTGGGTTTTAGATTTCGGGGATATTCTTGTTTTCCGCCGGCTAAATTGTAATTTACCATATATCCTTCTAAGTTTTATAATATCAGTTAGACAAAAAAAAATGTTATATAATTGTGATTTTAATGAAGAGGACCTTGTCGAGTTGTATCTCTATTATGATGGTTTGGCCACACTATGGAAGTTGTTAAGTAGTCTTGTGTGTGTGTTTTGTTGCTCTATAATTCTTTGTATTATTGCTCCTTTTTTCCATGTGTCGTGTCGCTTTATAATTCTCTATAATTTGAAAAAAAAAAATTATTTTTCTGGACTGAAGCTCTTGAAAACTTGAGTAATTTTTTTCCTAATTATTTTCTGTTGGAAATGATTGCAACGAAAGTCACATAATTCACTAAATAATACTACACATGTGTACTTTTTGAGTAAACGATTACTACTAATAGTGACAGTAAAAAAGATAGATCTATATTGTTCTCATAATTTGTTCTTTTTCATTTCATTTTTCTCTTTAGTCTTTACTGGTAATATATGCAAAATCTCTTTTGATATTTGTAATGATTCCACAAGATCTAAACTATAAAAACTTGTCTGCGTATTTGTGAGCCTTCCTTTATATTATTATTAAGTTATTTATTCAATCTTTTATTGGCAAAAAGGCAAAAAAGAAAGGAGAAGACGAAACAGATGTAATCTGCTCTATAGAGAGAGCCCTTTTTTTGCTTCTACTCCACAAACGTTATCATCTGGATTTAAGTTTTGTCTTTTTCGTCGACATATAATCTTCCCTAACCTTAATCTCTGGTCCCGTGTTTACTAGTAGCTTTTAATCAAGTTTTGTTTTTTTAATGTAAGTTATATAAACTCCAACCTCATTTATTTAACAGTGCTTGTTAGGAAGTTGCATAGTTATTTTCAACTTTGATTAAATATAAGCATATACCATTACATATTCTTCTTATGTTTACATTTAACAGTAGCACACAAATTTATACTTAAAATATTCAACTAGAAAGGGGATTTAGAGTATTAAATAACTTTATAATTTGTATATTATATAGTGTGATTAAATTCTAGACAGAGACTTGGAGATAGAGATATGGTTGAATTTTGTGGTTGTGGACATGCATTAGAGCACCGCCAAAAAAATCACAAGTGGGATACTTTGCTTTTTTAACCATATTTTTCTTGCCCATCTTTAAATTTATTTATTTAATGAGCTATATTGATGAGAAAGCTATTGAGATATACAATACTAGGATTTATCTCTTGAGTAGCTTGGAAAATATTTTGCATGTCAAGTAGCCTTAATGATAAACTAGTACTAGAATGTGATTATTTTAATATCTTAATAGTGATATACCCATTACCAAAAAATAAAAGAATATCTTGTAGTGCGTTTACGTTACAAGAGATTTGAAGATGAATACGATTTTCCACATCAAAACTAATTAGTCATAGTTAATAATAGATTCTCAAAACGGTGATATTGATATACATGCAGGCAGCATCATAAAATATGTTAAAGAAAGATTTGTCCTGCTTTCAAAAGTATAGTCTTTGAGTTGATTTTATTTTTTTCAAGGAAAGATAAATCTACTATTGTGTTCAGATTTTGAAGTTCAGACTTTGGCTCAATTCAACACTCTGTGTCGCTGATACTTCGAAGAGTAAATAAGAATGGTGAGTTTTGTTCTTCAGCTCCAGCTACATATCTATCACTTTCGCATACGAGTAGGACGTGTGACTGTGTGAAGAACATTCATCTCCTGTTACTATCGAGAAGGTGACACTGTTTCTAAGATGTCAAGTGAAATGGTTGAGCAACTCGAATTAACTGATCAGGATGTCACGTTCATAGCCGAACTGATTGATATAAATATATAATACTTGTCAACATGATAGCTTCCGCTTTCTTTTAGATAATTGAGATTTAGTTTAGTCGGTTATCTGAACTACCGTTTTATTGGCTCTGGTATTTACTGGCTTCCAAGGACTGGAATCCAAGTAGCCACTGGGAAGCCTTTGATACCGGAAAACACTTTTGAGCATATATTCATCTATGAACAGGTGCTACTAGCATGAGGCACTGAAGTGCCTTTGCAATTCTTATGGACGAACTACATGGACTTCACACTTCTACATATTTAGTTTTAGATTACATTATCTTTCTAGTGTATGCTATCTTTCTCATAACATTACTGCTCTATTGGTCAAGGCTGGCATGAAAGTAACCTCCCCTCTACCTTAGTCACTTCTCAGTCTTTCGCGTGCCTTACACCCCAAAACCACTACTCACACCCAATGCTTACCAGATTGCCTCACACTTCTACCTGAGGAGCTTGACTTGAGGGTACGATGATGATCTTAATCTGAATAGAGTCTAAGAGTTTACTAAATACGGAACAAGGATGGAACAAACAGATACACCTTCCTCTCCTATGTTCTTCTACTCCACTCTCAAATATCACTTTCTTTCACTACCACAAAACCACTACTCACCCCATGCCTACTAGATCAAAGGCTGGCATAAACAAACTAAATCGCAAGTCTCACTATTACTACCACCATAACAATAATATAGTTTCTAATCAAGCGTTGGCATAAATAAACTCAGGCCTTTCCACATGTAACAAATCCACAAACAGAGACGAAATGTTGTAATAATTAGACCATTGAGGAGTTTTAGAAACCAAATAAAACCTAACATTTAGTCTTTGAAGAACACATTTCCATAATAAAGCATAGAGGGAACAACAAGGCAAAATCATAGTCAAAATGAGAATCAATCACTGATCACTAGGGAGGGCCTTGATGATGTCAGAATCACCAGGATCGACGATGCTGAGGCAAGAAACCCTGAAGTATTTACCACAAGCAGTTCCCAACTCAACGTTGTTGCCATTGTAGTGATGAACACCAACTTTGGCAAGCATGGCGTAGTACTCGATCTCCGATCTCCTCAACGGTGGGCAATTGTTAGATATCAATATGAGCTTACCTAAACAAACCCCAACAACAATTCAAACAATTACTACTCAACCTTAACTACGAAAGACGATAGATCCAACAACTCAATGAAGAACGAAAGGTTTTTTTTTGAATTTGTTGTTACCTCTGGAGCTGCGAAGGGATTTGAGAACAGATTTGTACCCAAGAGTGTACTTTCCACTCTTCATCACAAGAGCCAATCGGCTGTTGATTCCCTCATGGGACTTCTTCGTCTTCTTCGCTACAACCATTTTCTCTCCGCCGAGGAAAAAATTAGATCGCCGGATTCTCAAGAAAGGGGTCTTCGAGTTCAACAAGCAGAAAGCTTTGGGGCGGCGTAAATTGAGAGCTTAAATGGAGAGAGACTTCGAAACCCTTAGGGTTTTTTATTTTCCTACAAGTCAGAATACGAAGCCCAAGGCCCAATAATAACTCAGACCCAAGGCACATATATGCATTGGAGACGGTTAGTCTTCTTACCTGCCGAGTTAATTAATCTTAATGTACAAATGGGACCAGAGCAGTAAATGAGTATTATTAATGAACATTAGAAAATGGATTTGTTCTCTCGAGCCTTCCGTGATTTAGGCTCTTAATCGTCTTCACAAGGAAATGACTAAAGCTTTTCGGATATTTTTTACACTGAATTTTACAAAATTTTAACTTTTATCATACGAAAAACTAATCACCCTTACTTTGCAGGTAAAAGATTTTGGATCCTACTGGTAACCATTAGAAGAACAAAAGAAAATGAATAAAAAGAACAATACAAAATAGAATAAACAGTTTTTGAGAAATGAAAGGAAAATCATAGAATGAACTAAACAGTAAATGGTAACCAAACAATAAAAATATATTTTTAAATATAGTAAATATTAAATAAATCAAATTTAATATTAATATTAATACTACTTCTAATGTATATACAATGAATTTTTCATTTTTTTTTAAATTATAAATTTAATTTTAGATATGTCATACTAAATATTAATATTTAATATTAACCTACAATACAATTTTAAAGGTAATTTTTTTTTTTTAGTTTTTCTTTACGATATAAACATGAGTCTTTTAAATTTATTTTACTATTCATATATGGTTTTCAAATAACCTTAAGATTATTTCAACATGAAATTCATATCAAAATTATTTTTTCTGTCAATACATTATGAAAATATGAAAATTATTATATTAGAAAATTGAATATTATTAATAAAATTATTTTTTATTTATTTTAAACTATAAAAACAAATTTTAATATTTGTTCTTTTTCTGTTCTATTTGTTCCTCATCAATTTTGGGGAGGAACACTTTTGTTCTATTGTAAAGGAAATGTAAAGGAAAAATTATTACTATCAAATGGTAAAAAATTGTGGAATAGAGAAGAATATCACATTCCTCCTTGTTCTTTTCCTAAAATGTGGTCACCAATTGAAGTCTTTGTCATTTTTAGCACGAGATTTAACTATAATTTAATTAGCTTTTGGTTTACATTCAACTTTAAAAAAAAAAAAATATTTGACCATATCTCATATCTAAAAAGATTTATTTAATAATTTCTCTTTTTATGTTTGTTGCATATTTACATTTTTTTTCTTCTTCTTAATGGCACATTTAAAAAGAGTTGTTTTATCTAACAAAATCATTTAGTATATATCCTCACTCCTCACATATGATGAAAATGTCAAAAAAACCAAAAAATTGCAACAATTTCTTGTAGTCAGCTGGCAGTTGCCACAAAATTTTCTTAACATGATTTTGCTAAATAAAATTAAGAATTTCATATATTCCAAAAAAAATCTAAATATAACAAATTTTAATTTTCGATAAGGAAAAGAGTACATTTTTATTTATTTATGGATAGTAAGTTAGTAGTAAACATTCGACACATAATAAATTATGTGTATATTCCTAACTTCCCTTACCTACGAAAGACCTGGCTTATGGGACCCACTAACAAAAAAAAACACATATATTAAATTTTGAAAAAACAAAAAATTAAAACAAAATCGGAGGTAATTTAAGTAATATTAAATTGTGTATCGAACGAGTCACGAAGGAGAAGAAGATATCAAAATCATCGTCTTTGAAAAAAAAAAAAAAACTAAGAAAAGTAATGATTTTTTTTAGAATGAACATAATCTGATAATGATGATGAAAAACCTCGCTTGATTTTTCTTGAGAACAAAAATTTACCCCAAATCATGGGTTTGTTTCTGTTTCTTCTTCCATAGTTTTTGATTTCAAG
>NC_025685.1:8389561-8437888 GCF_000633955.1 Camelina sativa | reverse complement strand
TTTTTTCGTCTTTAGGGTTCTTTCAATTTTGCCGTTATTAAAAAAAAAAACCAAAAAAAAACAAAAACAGTGAACAAGTTCGAAGAAGACGAAGTTAATAAGCAGCGACACAAGCTAACGAAGGAGACGATAAGGTAATGATACTTACTACTGTACAAGTTTGTGTATACTACTTGCTCTGTTCTGGGTTTTAGGTTTTTTTTTTTTTAATATATAAAGTAAAGTTTTTACTCTTTGATTTTTTTTTGTTAATTTAGATGGATTTGATGATCGAGAACTACATAGATGATTTCTGGGTTAATCCTCGAATTATGTGTTTTTTTTTTACTTGAGATTTTTGTTCGATTTGATCAAATGCGTAATTTTAGTAAAGGTTATTGATTTTTGTATCAATCTTTGTTTATGGTGTTTGAAATTTTGATTTCCCCAGGAACAGTTTGCTCGATTGATTGGTTCTCTGATAGAAAGATGTCATCTTCACACAACAGGAGTAGCAACAACAACAATTCAGAAGGTGCTAAAGCAGAACAGATCATATTTGAGTTCTTTGCTAAAAGCCTTCACATTATTCTCGAATCAAGGACTCCTTTTATGTCTTCAAGGAATTTTAGTGGTGAGCAGATGATGTGTTCCCCTTCCTCATCTTCTTCCTCTTCCTCCAGTGTCAGGCCTCGTGACAAGTGGTTCAATCTAGCTCTCAGGGAATGTCCTGCAGCGTTAGAGAGTTTCGATATCGGTCGTAGAAGCACTCTTGAGCCTTTGGTTGTTGATGTGGTTCTTGTTGTGAGACCACTTGTTGGTGATCAGATGAACTTGTCTGGTAATAGGGAGCTTATCAGGAACTTTTCAGGGAAAGAGTATCAATCGTCGGGTTGGAATTCTGATCAAGATGAATTGGGATGTGAGACTAAGAACGAGCAGATAATTGAGAGATGGGTGGTGCAGTATGATAATAGGAAGATCAGGGAATCTGCTACTACCAGCAGCAGGAGGTCAAGCAGTAATAAGTTGCAAGTGATGTATAAGAAAGCAACTCTGCTGCTTAGATCATTGTTTGTGATGGTTAGGCTTTTACCTGCTTATAAGATTTTCAGGGAACTCAATTCCTCTGGGCAGATCTTCAAGTTCAAGCTTGTTCCTAGGGTCCCTTCTATAGTTGAGCCATTCACTCGCAGAGAAGAAGCAGAAATGCAGAAGTTTTCTTTCACTCCGGTTGAGACCATCTGTGGTAGACTTTGCTTATCGGTCTTATATCGTTCTCTCTCAGATGTCAGTTGCGAACACTCAACTCCTATGTCTCCAACGTTTATAACCGATTATGTTGGAAGTCCCCTGGCTGATCCTTTAAAGAGGTTCCCTTCCCTTCCTCTTTCATATGGCTCACCTCCTTTGCTGCCATTTCAAAGGCGCCATAGCTGGAGTTTCGATCGTCACAAGGCGTCTCCACCTTCTGTTTCTTGCTCACCATCGCCTACTCGCTCGGATTCACATGCATTGGTTTCACATCCTTGTTCCCGTAACCTTCCTCCTCAGCCTTCTGAGATGCCCACTGGTCGTAGAAAAGAAAGCTACGCTNTAAGATTTTCAGGGAACTCAATTCCTCTGGGCAGATCTTCAAGTTCAAGCTTGTTCCTAGGGTCCCTTCTATAGTTGAGCCATTCACTCGCAGAGAAGAAGCAGAAATGCAGAAATTTTCTTTCACGCCGGTTGAGACTATCTGTGGTAGACTTTGCTTATCGATTTTGTATCGTTCTCTCTCAGATGTCAGTTGCGAACACTCAACTCCTATGTCTCCAACATTTATAACTGATTATGTTGGAAGTCCCCTGGCTGATCCTTTAAAGAGGTTCCCTTCCCTTCCTCTTTCATATGGCTCACCTCCTTTGTTGCCATTTCAAAGGCGCCATAGCTGGAGTTTCGATCGTCACAAGGCGTCTCCACCTTCTGTTTCTTGCTCACCATCGCCTACTCGCTCGGATTCACATGCATTGGTTTCACATCCTTGTTCCCGTAACCTTCCTCCTCAGCCTTCTGAGATGCCCACTGGTCGTAGAAAAGAAAGCTACGCTGAAGAGTATTCTCCTTATCAAGACTTCTCCCCTCCTCCTTCTCCTTCAGCACCTATACAGGCCGTCTCAAGAGGCATCACACGTACTGAAAGTGCTCCAGTGAGAATCCCAGCTCCGACCTTCCAGACAAAACAAAACATTGTGGCACCTTCTCCTCATCTAAAATTGTCGAGACACACTTCCTTGAAGCCTGTGAGAGACTTTGGTCCTGGTGAATCTGGATCAGCAATAGACAAGGTAAACGTACTCCACATGTCTTATCTTTTATCTTTTCTCTGGATCATGTGACTGAACGAGTAAAATTGTAAATTCATTTTGTTCTAGCTGTATCTTTATGGAAGAGATGACTTTAGGAAGCATTCTGGAATGAGGCTGTCTTCCAACAGCTCACCGCGGATATCATTTTCCAGGAGTTCCAGTAGATCTTACCAAGACGATGTTGATGATCCTGATTTCCCTTGCCCATTTGATGTTGAGTATGATGATATTACAGATCGTAGTAGCAGGTATTGTCTTAAAAACTTTACATCTCTCATTGTGTCTTTTCCCCTTTATCTACTGCCCAAGCATACGATATGTAATTCTATGGCTTTTGGTTCCCATTGTTCTTTCTAAGTGCTTCCTTCGAAACCAATTGAGTTTCTACATAAGTGATTTGCTACCCCTGGCCTCTATATGCTAATCAATACGGCTTGAGAAGCTTGTTTATGTGTTTTTTTTTTTTGCTTTGAGCTTTAAACAGCCATTGAACGCAAATGATTATCGTAGTGCTTCTGTATCCGTGTAGTTTCCATCCATTTTGGCATATTCGTCTGCTGATCTTTTACAAAGAAGATAGAGAACTGTTCTGTAGAGAAACCAAGAAATCTAAACTATTCACTATTACTATTACTAGTATCATGATTTTTTGTCGGGTTTTGTAAGTTATCAAATAATCAGTTGAATGGTTTGCTCTCCGGGATCCTGATTCAGTACTTAAGACTTTTGTTTTGTAACTGTTTCCAGTAGAAGAAACTGATTTTGAAACTGATTTTGCTTTACTGCCTCGTTTCAGACCAGGGTCGTTCGACCACAGAGGAGACATACATGAGCCACTTGAGTCAAGCGGTTCATTCCCGAAGAAGTCCCAAGATGCTGCAGTTGGTGCCCTTGTGAGAATGCTGAAGAAAGCTCCACCTCTGAGACAAGACGTCTCTGAATCTTCCATACCTGAAATCTGTTGGAACAACAACAAACCAGCACGGGCTCAGGAGATAGCAGTAGCGTCAATCACAGCCTCAGGGATTGCTCTGGCCTCAAAGACAACAGCTGATGCTATGGAAGAGTTGAGGACTTACAAAGAAATGAAGAACCATTTGTTGCTTAGTCAATCCACATCAAACCCTTCCTCGGTTACTGCTACTTCACCCTTTGATGCTTGATGTTTCAAAACCTTGACCCATTTTGGGTTTCGTTATTGGTTTTGGATTTGGGTTTTCATATAATGTGCGTATGTAAATAATATTAAGCTCTCTCTATACTCTTTTGATGATGTTGTGGTCCATGTAAATAAACAGTTGTACCCAAAACAGAAAAAGAAAGGAAAATTCCATGAAAATAAATGGTAAACATATACTAATGATAATGACTTTTGTTTTGGTTGTTAACTTCTATGAAAATATAAAGCTTTTTTTTGTACAATTTCCTCTTTGGGTTTATATGTAAACAAAACTACAACACGGCGTCGTTTAGTGGAAATGTGAAGTGTGGTCACTCGACGGCGAAGTTGTGAAGAGTAAAAACCCTAATAAACCAACGAAACGAGAGAGGGAGAGTCCAAATCTAATATCTCTTTGTCGTCGTCGGAAGGAAGAGGAAGATAAAAAAAATGCCGCTCTACGACTGTATGCTTCTGTTCAAACCAATCATCAGGAAGGAAGGACTTATCGAACTCGCTGCGCGCATCGGGAAACACGTTTACAGCAGAAATGGTGTCCTCACCGAGGTCAAATCCTTTGGCAAGGTCGAATTGGGTTACGGTATTAGGAAGCTCGACGGAAGACACTATCAGGTATTCAATTTCATTAGGTTTCTTACTCAATTGATGATTTTATTAGGAGTCCCGTAGTGTTTCTTTGGATCAAGTGTTTCTCAGGCCGATTAGGATTTAGGTTTTGCCTCTCGACACCTTATCGGCAAAATGCTCTGTGTTTCGCATCTTTCTGATTGATTCGTATTGATAGCTAGATTTGAGGAAAACTATGCAGTCATTGTACTTCAAATGCTAGCTACGATCCTAGAGTGATACTTGTTTCGCCTTAGATAGTATTGAATCAAACTTCTTCAGTTTTTGTTGAGACCCTATGATTTTCGTTTCTTCGAGAGCTTGATTGGCTTTGGATCTTCAGACTGGAATAAGAAAGCTTGATTGGCTTTGAATTTTGTGATTTCCACAGTTACCTAGTACAAGCAATCGCAGCTTTCGCTTCAAACTGCTTCTGTTCATAGACAATTTGGTTATTGTAGAAACATATATTTGAGCTACGAAGGAGGATATAGGATGTAACCTGGATACATTAGTTTCACAGGATGACCATATGTTTTTGAGAGTATCTGTACTAGCTTCTAACATTAATTTCCTAATGTCTCTTTGATAAAATCTGTAGATAGTGAAAACTGAACATGCTTCTTTGTTAGCTTCTCTTTCTCTCTCACTAATCTGCAGAGTCACTGGTTTGATTAGTAGTACCATTTTCTGCCGTGGAGCTTTGAGTGTATAGATAACATAATGATATGGGGTGAAATACTGCAGGGACAATTGATGCAGATAACAATGATGGCAACTCCAAACATGAACAAGGAGCTTCACTACCTCAACAAGGAAGACAAACTGCTGCGCTGGCTCCTAGTTAAACACCGGGACATCACGATCGGACAATCAGATAAGGAAGTTAATCTGACTGATCCTAGCAGACTTACTAATGGGAGCTTCTACGATGAATCCTCAACAGACGAAGATGACGACAATATCTTAGGGTTATCGCGATGAGGAGAAAAAATCATTTGCGTTGAAATTTCTGTCTACTCAGAGACCAGATCTTCATGGGAGTCTACTTCAATGGTTATTTGACTTTTGGTTTACAAGAAGTGTGGTAATGCGTTTTTTCGCAAGCAATGAAATAATATTTGACTTATGTAATAGTTTTTAGGTAAATTGAACTAAAAATTTCATTTTCATGTTATAAGATTGGCTATTTTCCTAGTGGATATAATTCAACGTCAGCAATTGCGTTGAGAAACGCAAAATTAAAAGCCATGTGTATTAAAACGTCATTTTTCGCGTTTCTCTGTTTTTAGAAAAGGACTTGAAACAAATTTAATTTGGGAAAAAAAGAAATAATGATTTTTTTTTTAAAATAGAGGGTGGTGGGTGGTGTTTCGTAAATAAGCTTTAGAACAAACACTTGTTGTATTTTCCTTCATCAATCGATTTCTCTCAATTAGGGTTCTAAATTTTTTTCGTGTCATTGTTGTTCATCCTTGTCTGTCTCGTCTCGTCTCAATTACAGAACCAAAGCTCTGTTTCTCCAGGTAGAATCAGTACGTCAGAATCATATAAATATATAAAAGTTTTACGCGATATCATTACCCCTTCTTGTACCGTTTTTTTGGGGCGAGGAAAATATAATTAATTTTCATGGTGTGTTTTTTCTATGTTCATTCATATGAATGTATGCATTGACGTGAATCGGTCTCTCTTTTTTAATCTGCTCATGTGGGTGTTATGTTGTCTTACTCTTCTTCATGGGGATTGTTTATTCTTGTGTGGAATATAATTATTTGAGAGAATTCAACCTGGGAAGAAGAGTATTGCTTTATTGGATTGTGTTTTATGCAAATGAAGTCATGATCCTAAATTTTGACAAGCTTCAGTTCAATATGATTGTGTTTTGTCTTTTTTTTTTTGTTGTTGTTGTTTGATCTGAGATGATGAATAAAAAAAGGTTGAGAAGTTTCACAAAAAAGATTTCAGCTGAAATTGGATTTAAGGTTGTATTAGCGTGTGGATATCTTTGTGTCATTGAATATTCTCATGTTGCACTTAAAAAGAATCCATGGATTTTTATTAAGATTCTTTGTGTTTTTTTTTTTGGGTTGTTTCTGCTGTATGCTTTTAGAAAGAATGGATGGTTCAGACGATGCTTCCACACTTCAAGAGCCTCCTGACCCTGAAGTGCTTGAAGTTGATCCAACTTTTCGATATATACGGGTATGAGGATGTTCTATGTAATTATATTTTTTCTCTATCTGTTAAGTTGTTTACCTTTCAATCAGTGGATGGTTGATACTATAAGGGGGATTAAGATCCACTTCCCTTTGGCTTGTTTCTCAAATGTTAAGTTTTGAGTAATATTGTGTGGTTTGACCAATAATAAACTGGGGACCTTTCAGTATAAAGAGGTTATTGGAAAAGGCGCATTCAAGACTGTGTATCCTTTTCTGTTTGTTTCAATGATAGTTTATTGATATCACAAGCTTCCTAGGTATCATGTCAGTGAAGTTGCTTTTAGGAGAGAAAGAATATATATTTCTGTGTTCTGTATAATTTCTTGGTTTATTACCTTAACTTAAGGACATCAGTTATAAGGCGTTCGATGAAGTAGATGGGATTGAAGTCGCGTGGAACCAAGTACGAATAGATGATGTTTTGCAGTCTCCGAATTGCCTTGAGAGGCTTTATTCTGAAGTGCGTCTGTTAAAATCATTGAAGCACAGTAATATCATTAGGTTCTATAACTCATGGATAGATGATAAGAACAAGACAGTTAACATAATAACTGAGCTATTCACTTCAGGGAGCCTCCGACAGTATGTATCTCCTTTCCTCTTTACCACACAACTCTTGTTTCCTGTGCTTGGTTCCCTTTCTGTCTTGTTTATTGTGGTGATCACTGCTGTGGATTTGAAGCAATCTTTTGTTTTAGCTACCGTAAGAAACACAGGAAGGTGAACATGAAGGCCGTGAAGAATTGGGCGAGGCAGATTTTAATGGGTTTGAGATATCTTCACGGTCAAGAGCCACCAATTATACATAGGGATCTCAAATGCGATAACATTTTCATCAACGGAAACCATGGAGAAGTGAAAATAGGAGATCTTGGTCTAGCTACTGTCATGGAGCAAGCTAATGCCAAAAGTGTCATTGGTATAGTTTTTATTTCCTGCTTCTTGATGTTGCTTACCTATTCACATTTTCTGCAGTTATGATCACGCTATGTTCTTTGTCTGTTACATTTTAATTTGTCCTTCTTTTGGGTCAAACTGAAGTGTTACTATGTTACCAACAGGAACACCAGAGTTTATGGCACCCGAGCTTTATGATGAGAACTACAACGAACTGGCTGATATTTATTCATTTGGGATGTGTATGTTGGAGATGGTGACATTTGAATACCCATACTGTGAATGCAAAAACTCTGCTCAGATATACAAGAAAGTTTCATCGGTGAGCTAGCAACAAAGTGTATATTCCACATAATTCCTGTCGTGAGCTTATTGACAAGATTTTTATTAACCAAATGTGGTTCTTGGTGATTTCAAGGGAATAAAACCTGCTTCACTCTCTAGGGTTCAAGACCCAGAAGTAAAGCAGTTTATTGAGAAATGCTTGCTTCCTGCAACGGAGAGGTTATCAGCAAAAGAGCTTCTGCTGGACCCTTTTCTTCATGTCAATGGTTTAACAATGCACAACCCTTTGCCACTTCCAGACATTGTAATGCCCAAAGATGGTGCGTTTGGAGATCGTTGCCTTATGTCTGAAGGCCCTGCTACAGCACGGCGTAGTAAACCCATGTCTATAGATCTCGATGAAGACAACCTGCCTATTGTTACTTTTTGCGACACCTCAGGATCCAGGTGTATTGAGGTTAGACGAGCAAAGAGAGGAAATTTCTTTGTCCTCAAGGGTGAAGAAAACGATGAACACTCTGTGTCGCTAATTCTTAGAATAGTAGATGAGAATGGTGAGCGGTTTGGTTCAGCTCCAGTTACATACCTATCACTTTTGCGTTCTGAGACTTAAATATAACTTGTTTTGCGTTGTAGGACGTGTGAGGAACATTCATTTCCTGTTCTATCAAGAAGGTGACACTGCTTCTAAGGTGTCGAGTGAAATGGTTGAGCAACTCGAGTTGACTGACCAGAACGTCACGTTTATAGCCGAACTGATTGATATATTACTTATCAACATGATACCCACCTGGAAAACTGATGTCACAGTCGATCATCTCATTCACTCGCAACTAAATCATAACTCAAGAAGTCAGCAGCACGAAGCCAAGACCATACAGAGACAAGAGGAGACTGCTTTTCATGATGCGAGTGAGTCGATTAGCCACTCGTTGAACTCGGATTTCCCACGATCAGAAGATGACGATAAGCAGCAATGTGTCGATTCTACCAATGGAGAAAACGGGAGCTCCAAAGAAGCAGAAGAGGCAACCGAACCAGTAAGTTTGGAGGAAGAAGAAAGGTTAAGACAGGAACTGGAGGAGATAGAAGCTAAGTATCAGGAAGAGATGAAAGAAGTAACAAAGAAAAGAGAAGAAGCTATAATGGAGACGAAGAAGAAGTTGTCTGTGATGAAGTTGAAGTAAGCCAAAAAGCACAACAATTCATTACTTCACTTCTTGTTTTTTAATCTGTTTGGTTGTTGAAGAAGAAGCTCTTCGCTCCCTGAAAGTGTAGAAAGTTTCCTACAGGATGAAGCGTTTCTTTTTGATAATTGAGTTTTTAGTTTGGTCGGTCGTTTGATCATAAGAGGCAATATGATGTTAGAAAATGTCGATATTATTGTCAAGTTCATTTGAAAGTAAACAAATGTGTAGTATGAACATTTGTCTAGTCACTAACTAAGCATTGGAACAAGACCAAATTAAACCTTTGACATGTAACAAATCCAGAAGCAGAGACGAAATGTAATAATTTGACCATTTGTGGAGTTTTAGAAACCAAAGAAACCTAACATTGAGTCTTTGAAGAAGAACACATTGCATAAGAAAGCAGAGGTAGAACAACATGGCAACATCATAAGAAATCGTCAAAATGAGAATCACTGATCACTAGGGAGTGCCTTGATGATGTCAGAATCACCAGGATCGACAATGCTGAGGCAAGAAACTCGGAAGTATTTACCACAAGCAGTTCCCAACTCAACGTTGTTGCCATTGTAGTGATGAACACCAACTTTGGCAAGCATAGCGTAGTACTCAATCTCTGATCTCCTCAACGGTGGGCAATTGTTAGATATCAATATGAGCTTACCTAAACAAACCCCAACAACAATTCAAACAATTACTATTTAACCTTAACTACGAATAGATCCAACAACTCAATGAAGAACGAAAGGTTCTTTGAATTTGTTACCTTTAGAGCTGCGAAGGGATTTGAGAACAGATTTGTATCCGAGAGTGTACTTTCCACTCTTCATCACAAGAGCCAATCGGCTGTTGATTCCTTCATGGGACTTCTTCGTCTTCTTTGCCACAACCATTTTCACGCCGCCGGGAAATTCAGATGGCCGGATTCTCAAGAAGGGGGTCTTCGAGTTCAACAAGCAGAAGCGATGCGGCCGCGTGAAACGAGAGATTATATAAGAGAGAGACTTCGAAACCCTTAGGGTTCTTTCTTTTTCCCTACAAGTCTGGATTCAAAGCCCAAGGCCCAATAAAAACTCAGACCCAAGGCCTAAAAAACTACTCATCAGATTCAGGGTTTAGGGTAATAATTATCTGAGATTACCAAATTTACCCTTAACTTTTTTTGGCGGCATTTCTCAGGATTTTGATGGCATTGGCACCAAAAAAAAAATTAGAGAAATTGGAGAAAATCAAAATCATTGAAACTTCGAGAAATCTGAAAATTTGGAAAGGAAGATAAGAGAAATCAACAATCGATGGGTCGAATGGATTTAGCAGCGGCGAAGAGAGCGTATCGGAAAGCGAAGGAAGTGGGTAACCGGAGCGAAGAAGCGAAATGGGCGAACAATGTCGGCGATATACTCAAGAATCAAGGAGAGTACGTTGAAGCTCGCAAATGGTTTCGGATCGATTACGATATCTCCGTCAAGTACTTACCTGGGAAGGATCTGTTACCTACTTGCCAGTGTCTCGGCGAGATCTATCTCCGTCTCGAGGAATTCGAAGAAGCCTTGATTTATCAGGTAAAGCCTCTTTTTTATCACATCTTATTAATTTTTGGTCTCAATTGGAATCGAGGAATTAAAAATGCTGCAAAATTGGGAAATTGCAGAAGAAGCATCTACAGCTTGCGAAAGAAGCTGATGACACTGTGGAGAAGCAACGAGCTTGTACTCAACTTGGTCGTACCTATTATGAAATACTTTTGAGGTCTGAGGATGATTGTGATGCTATCCAGAGTGCTAAAAAGTACTTTAAGAAAGCCATGGAGCTTGCACAGGTTCTCAAGGAGAAACCACCCCCTGGCCATTCTAGTGGGTTTCTTGAGGAGTATATTAATGCACATAACAACATTGGTATGCTTGACCTTGAGCTTGATAACCCTGAGGCAGCCCGTAGTATTCTCAAGAAAGGGCTGCAGATTTGCGATGATGAGGAGGTGAGGGAGTATGATGCTGCGCGTAGTAGGCTTCACCATAACCTTGGAAACGTTTTTATGGAGCTGAGATGTTGGGATGAAGCAAAGAAACATATTGAGATGGATATCAATATCTGCCATAAAATTAGTCATCCTCAAGGAGAAGCCAAGGGGTATATCAATCTCGCTGAGTTACATAATAGGACCCATAAGTACGACAATGCACTTTTGTGTTATGGTAAAGCTTCTACTCTAGCGAAATCTATGCAAGACGAGAGTGCGTTGGTTGAACAGATTGAGCAAAATATCAAGATTGTCAAGAAATCCATTAAAGTTATGGAAGAATTGAGAGACGAAGAGCTTATGCTTAAGAAGTTGTCTGCAGAAATGACTGACGCCAAAGGCACTTCGGAGGAACGAAAGTCTATGCTTCAAGTGCATGCTTGTCTTGAACGTCTTATTGAGAAGTCTACCATAGTCTTTGCATGGCTGAAGGTGAGTTTTATTTCTTAATCATTCCTTGCTTTTCAGTCGTAACTCTCCATACCATGTTTGCATTGTTTGAAAAGTTTCCTGTTGTTAGAGTTGTCCATCTTAGTGTTTTTTTAATGATGAGTAAGTACTGTGAGGTTTTCCAGACTTCAGAAGGGTATGGAGTAGGATAGATATGCTATTCTCTTAAACAAAATCAAGTTTTGTGAAGTTCGGTTATTGACACTGTCTTTTCAGATCAGTCATGAAGACTATATTACCCAAGGATTACTAAAGTTTTGTTCTCTCAAGAAACATATCTTTTAAATGGTGATACATATTTTAGTTCTAAACTTGCTAAAATAAAGTTATTATATTCGGCCAAATTGGCAAAACTATGTGTATGCTGTATCATACGGATATTGAGCAATGTATGATCCAAGTCTCTGCGCCACAGTTCCAATGACAAATAATATAGTTCTGAAAGTTTAAGTAGGAAACTACTACTTAATCTCTGTATGCAACTAATAGGTCGCTACTTATTCTTTGAATGTCTTAGCATCTTGAATTTTCAAAAAGGAAGAAGAAAATATCAGACGAACTCTGTGACAAGGAAAAGCTGAGTGATGCCTTCTTGGTTGTTGGAGAGTCTTACCATAAGCTCAGAAATTTCAGAAAGTCCCTGAAGTGGTTTAATAGAGGTTATGAGGGATACGAAGCAATCGGTAATCTGGAGGTAAGATTTGTGTGCTTGCACGATTAATTGTAAATTGTTATATTTCACTATTTTTATCATAATTTGTTCAAAGCACCATAACTAATTGATGAGGCCTCTACTGGATATATTTGGTGTGAAAGGGTAACACTAATTGTCCTATTTTGGGATTTGTCAATATTATAGCTTTTCTTCGTTCTCACTTATGGTGGTCTCTTGTAGGGTCAAGCACTAGCGAAAATCAATATAGGTAATGGTTTGGACAGTATTGGCGAATGGACAGGAGCACTCCAAGCATTCGAAGAGGCGTACAGGTAGATCCAATTATTAGTAATCTATATAAGAGAGTCCTTTATCAAACTTTGCATTTTAAACTGCTGAGTAGTTATGTTTGTGATTCAAGTAGTAAACCCCCCACTTATGAATCTTCCTTAAGAAAATGACAATTCCATTTAACATATGAATGAAGATTTAATCATTGTTAAAATTTGAAGGAACGCTTAAAGCAGAGAAAATGTAAATGTGAACGCTCATATAGACGTGAATGCACACATGTCTAATGCTAATGCTAAGTACTTAACTAATGGTCTCTTTGGATTTATTCTCATGTGATCCTGCAGAATTGCTTCAAAAGCTAATCTTCCTTCAGTTCAGCTTTCTGCACTGGAACTAATGCATTATAGCCATATGATGAGATTTGGGAATGCTCAAAAAGCCAGGTAACCTTTACTATGGACTACGTAGCCACTGGGTAGAATATATATATAGAAACTAAATATGGTGTAAGGTTTGCAGTTTCAAATATTTCATTTGTCTCATAGATTATTCTACTGTTTAGGGATTTGAAGGACAAAATACAAGATCTGAAGGAGTCAGAGCATGCTGAGAGAGCCGAATGTGGTACACAAGAAGAATGCTCTGAAACCGACTCAGAAGGGCATGGGAACATATCAAATGATAGGCCAAATGCATGTAGCTCACCAGAACCCCAAACATCAAATTCACTTAGATTAGAACCGTTAGCAGATTTAGATGAAGCAAATGATGACGTGCCACTAATTTCAATTCTCCAGCCTGGAAAACGTCTGTTCAAAAGGAAACAAGTTTCAGGAAAACGAGATGTTGACACTGATCAGACTAAGAAAGATTGCTCTGCAGTAGCAGACTCTCAGCAAACAGTTGTTGGTCGCAAACGTATTCGTGTAATCCTCTCTGATGATGAAAGTGAAACCGAATATGAGTTGGGATGCCCTAAAGACAATTTTCACAAAGTTCCAACGCAGAATGAGGAGGTTTCTGGGGAAAGTATGTATTTTGATGGTGCTGTTAATTATACGAATAATACTTCCATCCAAGATAATGTAGAAGAAGGTTCTTGCTCGTATACGCCTCTCCACCCCAATAAGGTGGCTCCAAATGTCAGAAATTGTAGATCTTTGAGCAATAATATAGCTGTTGAAACTAGTGGTTGTAGTAAAAGAGGATCTCAGTCTGATGTTGGTGACTCCAACGGCTCACATTGCAAAACTGGAGCTTCTCTCGTGAACTTCCACGCTTACTCAAAAACTGAGGATGTGAGCTACTGTGATCTGGTTTTGAGTTATCATTGATTATTCTTGACTGGATAGGATTTCATTTATTTATTCTACTTCGTCCGTTCTTCTTCATGATATCTATATTTTTTACTTGTTGCAGCAAAAAATAAAAGTTGAAATTGAAAATGAACACATTGCCTTAGACTCCTGTTCTCGCAATGATGAGTCTGTGAAGGTGGAACTAACTTGCTTATACTATTTGCAACTTCCTGAGGATGAGAAATCAAAAGGTATGTGCACTTTTTTGTTTCCTCAGCAAAAGTTTAGCTTGAATGCATGATCTCAGATCCCCAGTTAGGATCAATCTCTATAACTCTTATCTCATGATTAATAAAAGTTTTTTTTGCATTTTAGTATCATTCCCCTTGTTCCCTAGCACATTTTTTAAGTAAATATTTGGGCTGTAAAAGTTGTTTGAATCTTTGAACATCCAATTTGCGATTTAGGTCTGTTGCCGATCATTCATCATTTGGAATATGGTGGAAAAGTTCTGAAACCATTGGATCTACATGCGGTTCTCAGAGGTGCTTCTGGAAATGTTGTTATTGAAGCTTCCGTTACTGGTAAGTATATTCTTGGTACAAGTGGGATCTCATGATATTTGACTGTATGATTGTCAAGCTGATCCTGCTATAAAATAAATTTCATCACAAATTTGTTCTCACTTTTAAAATGATTGTGGCTGAACCGCTGTATTGGTTTTAAAGATTATGATCATTGATTATCTCCTCTTATTTATTTAATATGGCTGAATCAGCTATGTAATTAACTTGTTTCAGGTTGGGTTCACAAGCGCCTGATGAAACTATACATGGACTGTTGCCATAAGTTTTCCGAGAAACCCAGTATAAAATTGCTTAAGAAATTATATATTTCGGAGGTGAGAATAATTTCCCAAATTTGCCGGTGAATGGACAAATTAGTTTTTCTCTTTGTTTGCTGTTCAACCTACTTAAAGCAAGCTAGTTACAAACTCTTTACTTTATTTGGTGTATAATTTAAAATGGTTATTTCGTTGTTTGTTATCAGGTAGAGGATGATATTAATGTGTCAGAATGTGAACTGCAAGACATATCAGCTGCTCCGTTATTGTGTGCTCTCCATGTCCACAATACAGTTGCTATGTTGGATCTCTCTCACAATATGCTAGGTGAAAGTTGTTCTTTGACGTCTTACTTAGTTTAAGTGAGTTAGTTGGTTATATCATTAAAGTACTAGGAAATTTGAAAGTTTTATATTTCGTCTTATTGGTTGTTAGGGAATGGTACAATGGAGAAACTGAAACAACTTTTTGCCTCGTCAAGCCAGATGTACGGTGCTTTAACTTTGGATTTGCACTGCAATCGATTCGGTCCAACTGCTTTGTTTCAGGTACACTACTAGGCTCAAAGCTAGAAAGTTTCACATATTCATGGGTTTTCGTATTGTTTAATATACTCCTCTCTACCAGATCTGTGAATGTCCTGTGCTGTTCACTCGGCTTGAAGTCCTCAATATGTCCAGGAATCGACTTACAGATGCATGTGGATCTTACCTGTCAACTATTTTGAAAAATTGCCGGGGTATAGTTTCTTTTATTATTTTGCTAATTGCTCTGATGGTATAAAACCAGTCTAGTGTTAGATTAACAGTATTAACTCTTATCTTACATTCACTGGCTTACCGTAATGTGTCCCCTTTTGCTTTTTAGCACTTTACAGCTTGAATGTGGAACATTGTTCACTTACATCAAGAACAATCCAAAAGGTTGCTGATGCTTTGGATTCAGAGTCAGGACTTTCGCAACTCTGGATAGGTAAACTCTATAATTTATGTGTACATTCAATTTTTTTTCTCTCTCTTTTGAGGTCGCTTAAGTTGATGTATCCATATATGGCAGGTTATAATAATCCTGTTTCAGGGAGTACTATTCAAAACCTCTTGGCTAAATTGGCTTCTCTAAGCAGGTTAAAAAAAACAAAGCTGTTTTTTTGTGTTATCTTTTCCACTAACGTTAATCGATCTAACACCATCATATGTTAAACCACTTCAGCTTTACAGAACTGAGCATGAATGGCATAAAGCTTAGTAGCCACGTTGTTGATAGCCTTTCTGCATTTGTCAAGACTCCATCTTTGTCAAAACTTTTGGTTGGCAGCAGTGGAATAGGAACGGTGATGATATGCTAAACACTCAAATTGAATTCTTATATTATGATATCTGCATCCTTTTTCATCTGACGACGCTATACAAATTTATTCTAGGACGGAGCTATAAAAGTCACTAAATCTCTATGTTATCAGAAGGAAGAAACTGTGAAACTCGATCTTTCATGTTGTGGACTAGCATCTCCTTTCTTTCTTATCCTCGCCCAAGATATTACTCTAACATCTTGCATTCTTGAACTTAATGTTGGAGGAAATTCAATCACGGAAGAGGTATGTTTTTGATGACCTCAGCATAAAGCTGTTTCTTTTTCATGTAGTTCCATCTAACTAAAACTCTGTTGAGGATGGAGATAGACCATGCTAAAGAATATTGCAATCAGTAGAACTCGTGATTCTGTAATCATTTTAAGCTCTGAAACGATATTCCCATTATTGTAATATTCCATTTGGCTGATAAATCACCTTTATCCAAATTCCTGTCTTCTCAATGTATACAATATTGAAACAGGGAATCAATGCACTGGGGATGCTGCTTATGAATCCTTGTTCAAACATAAAAGTTCTGACTCTAAACAAGTGTCATCTAAAGCTCTCAGGAGTTCTATGCATAATCCAAGCACTTTCAGGTCTGAACTAAAATATTCCATAAAATCTCCTGCTGTAATTGCTAATTAACCAAAATTCTTCCCAATTTTGAACCATCAACGACACGTTCTGCAGGTAATAAGAATCTTGAAGAGCTTAATCTTTCCGAGAATGCTAAGATAGATGAGACTTTCTTTGTGCAACCTGTGAAGGAAAGCTTAAAACTAGGGCAGCTTTTACAAGGAACATCTGAATCTGTCACTTCCATGGACAAACCTCAGACAGTTGAGACCAGACAGCATTGCCAGAACCCGGGCAAAGAACAAGATGTATGTGAAACCAATATGGAGTGTGATGATCTCGAAGTTGCAGACAGCGAAGATGAGCAACCAGAGGAACAAACTGCAACTTCCAGCAGTCTAAGTTTACCACGCAGGAATCATATCATCAGCGAACTTTCAACCGCTCTTGCAATGGCTAACCAGTTGCAGATTCTGGACCTAAGCAACAATGGGTTCTCAGTTGAAGCCTTGGAAACATTATACATGTCGTGGTCGTCATCAAGCTCGCGAACTGACATCGCCCGAAAGCATGTGAAAGACGATATTGCCCATTTTTACGTCGAAGGAAAGATGTGTTGTGGAGTCAATTCATGCTGCAGAAAGGACTAAAGATCTTCCTTGTCTGAAACTGTATTTGCCAAAATAAACGAGTATTTAGAGCGTTTCAGTATCTTGTACATATTGATATTACAGATTTGGGATATAGGCTCTCTTGTGATGTGTAAATGCCGAAGTTTAAGAGTGTATTCTTTTATCTGCTCCTATAATTAATAATGAATGCTTGGAACTTTAGAAAAATATTTATAAATTTACAAATTACAAGGCTAAGTACTGCTTTTGTTTACATTTACATGGGCAAATTAAGAAAAACCTAATTATCTTTTTTTTGTGCAATGAAAACCTAATTATCTAAAAACCCATTTCATCGAAAAGACTGTCTAAGACCCTCGTAGTCCTTCATAATGAGGACGAGCCGGCACATATACCTGGCGGCAACTCCACCGGTCCCTAATACCCTCACCACGGCATGGTCCATAGTTCAAGCGCTTCCAGCGTCAGCCACAAGATTGTGA
The DNA here is from genome assembly GCF_000633955.1 of Camelina sativa. Classification (NCBI taxonomy): domain Eukaryota; kingdom Viridiplantae; phylum Streptophyta; class Magnoliopsida; order Brassicales; family Brassicaceae; genus Camelina; species Camelina sativa. The sequence goes on along the minus strand of NC_025685.1, from coordinate 8,420,576 downwards.
GTCTTTTCGCTTTTGTTCTCGTTTCGATTGAAAAATTCCAAGATTTAGGATTGATAAAGAATAAAGGCAGCTCAATCACAAATCGATTGCAGAAACAACAAATCCAATTCCAATATGATTCAATATCCAAACCAAGTGAAGATACAACGTTCATAAAACGCAGAACCTTCTAATTCATCTTGTAAGAACCTCTTAGGGCTCTTCACAGAGGATGAATCAAGGTTTACAAACCCAGAACTAGAGAGATAAGAGAAACTCTAACAAACTTTTACAACATTTTCATTCTAATCTTGTAAATCGATAGTTTTCTCCCTTTAAACTTCAGCTCTTCTTCTTATTCCATCGTGGCCGTTGATGCTATCTTCCCTTTCTCACCGTCCACGTGTCTCACTTCATAAACTCTCTTTTCCTATATCAAGGATCTCTGAATTTAGGGTTTTGTTACGAACTAATGATTTCACTAAATAAAGTTTGTAGCTTTCGTACACTATAATTTCACCCTCGAACATGAATGACATGTTTCGTTTCATCTTGTGATTAATCGTTAGCTGTAATGCAAAAGCTAAAGGAAGAAATGGTGGTGAATCGAAGAAGAAGAAGAAGAAGAAGAAGTGTGGTGGAGGAGGATTGTGGGATATAAAGATTCCGGTGGATGTGTGCTGCGAGAGATACTGTCTCCCCTTGGATGATTAAAAGCCAACATACATGTTTCTCTTGTCTGCAAGACATGGCTTGAAGCAGCTGTTTCCATCAGGAAGCTGCAGAGTCGTCCTTGGCTTTTTTACCCACAGAGAGGATCAGAAGACGGAGACTACCTTCTTTTTGACCCATCACGGTCTCTCTCTTACATATCAGCTCAAGTTTCCAGAGTTAAAGAACCATGCATTCACTTGTTCTAGGGATGGTTGGTTGCTTGTGAAAAAAGATACCTCCAATTTGTTCTTCTTCCTTAACAAGTGAATCACTTACCAATATGAGATGTATATCCGCAGCGCTTCGCTGCAGCCGCCACCGCAACCCCACAACAACCTTAGTTTGTGACTTCATCGTAAGTGATTTTGTCTTGTGAAAATCTTCTTTGTTCTGCACAAATGATTAAATACCTTCTTTAAGTTGTTAATTAAATAAAAAATTTGTATGATTGAATTAATTAGTTGCAAAGTCTTTTTATGCATTGTAGCTCGGATACTTTATGGACTGGATCAAGCTTCTTTTAATCCAAAGCCTATTCTTAAGGAGTTGAGACGCAACAAGTGTATCAATCTGATTTTAATTCTTCTTCTCTTGACAATTTATATGTTTGCCGCAGATTATTCTTGGGAAGGTCTTATAAATGTGAATTACTCGGAAAAATCGTTTCTCTGTTAGAATCTTCATCAACTCATCTCTATTATGTGCTTGTTCATGTTTCTAAGACAACACTGGTGAGTTTATTTGTTTGATACCATGAACACTGAAGAGTGTACAGAGTTTGTGAGCTCAAATCGACGCAACCAATATTTTTGTTGCAGGGATTTGTCAAACAAAATATAAAAAAAGGAAATGAACTCAATCGCTTCACATTACAGAATTTAACTGATTTTCTAAGTATTTGCCCCAAAAAAAAAAACAAAAAAAAAACTGAATTTATATAGTCATGCCAACTCGACCGTACAAATCCTTTTTTACTCTTTGGTCCGGATTTCTACTAAATTACAATGGGGAATGTAGAAATCTTAGGAATGAATTTTTCATAACCAAAATGAAGAATTATAGATTCTAAATCACTTGCACATTACAACTTGATGACTTTTGTTGTAGTTTAACATCAATTAAATGTTAAAATAATTGGTGGATACGAGGCACATATAGGAGTGATCATCTTTATATCTATGTAGTAAAATTAAAATTGTGTTATTAAGAAAAACAGTGATTAAAGAAGGTAAAGTTTTAAGAAAAGCAGTGGTTAATATTTCTCTTTGTAAAAGTGATATAATAATGTATATAATTGAGAAAGGGGTCACATACGTGTATTTGTAATTTTAGAATCGATTGCGGAATTATCGGATAATAATATGATTTTTGCTCTAGTAAAACGTGTAATAATACCATTATCCTCATCATATTCTACAAATCATGCGGTGTTGGCCATTTTCTCTTCCAATTAAAAGAGTCATCATTTTTCATAATTGTTCGAGATATAATTAGATAGTGATATTGTAAACGTAAATTTGATGAAAGCTAACAAGATTAAGAAATTAATTTTATGAAAACAAAAAAAGATTTCGTAATCTTGGTTAAAACTTTAATTATAGAGTTTTGGTGTACCTTTTCATTGTAGAGAGGGAAAAAGTAGGCTTTTTATCCCACATTTTTATGCATAAGAACCTTCGACGAAAAATTTAGCCTAACTTTTTTGTTAAAACGGCACATCTTTCGGCTCCGTATCTTTTGTTGTATATGATCTTTATGACTCTATGATCTTAATCTTAATCATGTTCTCCATTAAACCATAAAAGACCTTAAAGTGAAAAATGTATTTTATACCATACATACATCTAATATTTTTACGAAATTAACTTCAATTTTGGTTGGTAAAAGAAGTCAAATGTAGTTTTTTTTCTTAAGAGTTTGTGTTTTGTCCAGTATAATACATTGTTATGAGTTTTGATGTATCGTTAGTCTACTGAGAAAATAAAAATTGTCACAAAAAGGAATATATATCTATAGATATCACTGTAGAAAATTGAAAACGAGTGTCAAATCAATCCCCGGGCATGGCGGGATGGGTTATTGGACACTCTGTACATGACGAAGGCTATTATTATTTTTACGAATTTTACGTTAATAACCCAACCTTGCGTGATTTTTTGGACTATCTTTTTCACTCTTTCTATCTTTGTTTTATTATTCAATATTATATTTCACAATAATACAATATAAATAATAGCTTCATGCACTGCCTATATATATATATATATATATTTCACTATCTTTTGATAGTGTAGTAAATAGTATTATTATTCTTTATATAAAGTTGTGTGACAAAACAAAACCAAGAAAATAGTAGTCTAACAATTTTTAGAGACATATTTTTCTTCTTTTCATATCTCATTGGTTGAACGAGTAAAATGATGACCCATGGTGTTCTCTAGACGGTAATGAAGTTGTTGGTCTTTCTTTTTGGACTTTATAAAAGACGATGATTTTCCAGTTTATAAAAAGAGTCTTATCAACAGCTTTGATATAATTAAAAATCAATAAAATGATTAATCAAATGAAGTGAAAAAAAACTAGATAGAAAGTTTAATTAGACATTGATGAAGTAAGTAACGAGATAATTGCATCCAATTATCTCATCTCGTAAACTTGATCATTTACATATACAACAACAATAACAAAGGAAGAAAGAGTGAGAATAACAAAACCCAAACCTAATCACAATATCTCTCACTTCTGCTCTGATATAAGTTACATGCAAACAAAAAGATCGAGGAACAATTAAAGTGGTCAAACATCTGAAACCCTAATTAAGTTCATGTTAAAAGCAAACATCAGAGACCGATGAATGGTCTTGTACTCCTTTTAATTTGTGTATGAGTGCATGNAATCTTGTAAATCGATAGTTTTCTCCCTTTAAACTTCAGCTCTTCTTCTTATTCCATCGTGGCCGTTGATGCTATCTTCCCTTTCTCACCGTCCACGTGTCTCACTTCATAAACTCTCTTTTCCTATATCAAGGATCTCTGAATTTAGGGTTTTGTTACGAACTAATGATTTCACTAAATAAAGTTTGTAGCTTTCGTACACTATAATTTCACCCTCGAACATGAATGACATGTTTCGTTTCATCTTGTGATTAATCGTTAGCTGTAATGCAAAAGCTAAAGGAAGAAATGGTGGTGAATCGAAGAAGAAGAAGAAGAAGAAGAAGTGTGGTGGAGGAGGATTGTGGGATATAAAGATTCCGGTGGATGTGTGCTGCGAGAGATACTGTCTCCCCTTGGATGATTAAAAGCCAACATACATGTTTCTCTTGTCTGCAAGACATGGCTTGAAGCAGCTGTTTCCATCAGGAAGCTGCAGAGTCGTCCTTGGCTTTTTTACCCACAGAGAGGATCAGAAGACGGAGACTACCTTCTTTTTGACCCATCACGGTCTCTCTCTTACATATCAGCTCAAGTTTCCAGAGTTAAAGAACCATGCATTCACTTGTTCTAGGGATGGTTGGTTGCTTGTGAAAAAAGATACCTCCAATTTGTTCTTCTTCCTTAACAAGTGAATCACTTACCAATATGAGATGTATATCCGCAGCGCTTCGCTGCAGCCGCCACCGCAACCCCACAACAACCTTAGTTTGTGACTTCATCGTAAGTGATTTTGTCTTGTGAAAATCTTCTTTGTTCTGCACAAATGATTAAATACCTTCTTTAAGTTGTTAATTAAATAAAAAATTTGTATGATTGAATTAATTAGTTGCAAAGTCTTTTTATGCATTGTAGCTCGGATACTTTATGGACTGGATCAAGCTTCTTTTAATCCAAAGCCTATTCTTAAGGAGTTGAGACGCAACAAGTGTATCAATCTGATTTTAATTCTTCTTCTCTTGACAATTTATATGTTTGCCGCAGATTATTCTTGGGAAGGTCTTATAAATGTGAATTACTCGGAAAAATCGTTTCTCTGTTAGAATCTTCATCAACTCATCTCTATTATGTGCTTGTTCATGTTTCTAAGACAACACTGGTGAGTTTATTTGTTTGATACCATGAACACTGAAGAGTGTACAGAGTTTGTGAGCTCAAATCGACGCAACCAATATTTTTGTTGCAGGGATTTGTCAAACAAAATATAAAAAAAGGAAATGAACTCAATCGCTTCACATTACAGAATTTAACTGATTTTCTAAGTATTTGCCCCAAAAAAAAAAACAAAAAAAAAACTGAATTTATATAGTCATGCCAACTCGACCGTACAAATCCTTTTTTACTCTTTGGTCCGGATTTCTACTAAATTACAATGGGGAATGTAGAAATCTTAGGAATGAATTTTTCATAACCAAAATGAAGAATTATAGATTCTAAATCACTTGCACATTACAACTTGATGACTTTTGTTGTAGTTTAACATCAATTAAATGTTAAAATAATTGGTGGATACGAGGCACATATAGGAGTGATCATCTTTATATCTATGTAGTAAAATTAAAATTGTGTTATTAAGAAAAACAGTGATTAAAGAAGGTAAAGTTTTAAGAAAAGCAGTGGTTAATATTTCTCTTTGTAAAAGTGATATAATAATGTATATAATTGAGAAAGGGGTCACATACGTGTATTTGTAATTTTAGAATCGATTGCGGAATTATCGGATAATAATATGATTTTTGCTCTAGTAAAACGTGTAATAATACCATTATCCTCATCATATTCTACAAATCATGCGGTGTTGGCCATTTTCTCTTCCAATTAAAAGAGTCATCATTTTTCATAATTGTTCGAGATATAATTAGATAGTGATATTGTAAACGTAAATTTGATGAAAGCTAACAAGATTAAGAAATTAATTTTATGAAAACAAAAAAAGATTTCGTAATCTTGGTTAAAACTTTAATTATAGAGTTTTGGTGTACCTTTTCATTGTAGAGAGGGAAAAAGTAGGCTTTTTATCCCACATTTTTATGCATAAGAACCTTCGACGAAAAATTTAGCCTAACTTTTTTGTTAAAACGGCACATCTTTCGGCTCCGTATCTTTTGTTGTATATGATCTTTATGACTCTATGATCTTAATCTTAATCATGTTCTCCATTAAACCATAAAAGACCTTAAAGTGAAAAATGTATTTTATACCATACATACATCTAATATTTTTACGAAATTAACTTCAATTTTGGTTGGTAAAAGAAGTCAAATGTAGTTTTTTTTCTTAAGAGTTTGTGTTTTGTCCAGTATAATACATTGTTATGAGTTTTGATGTATCGTTAGTCTACTGAGAAAATAAAAATTGTCACAAAAAGGAATATATATCTATAGATATCACTGTAGAAAATTGAAAACGAGTGTCAAATCAATCCCCGGGCATGGCGGGATGGGTTATTGGACACTCTGTACATGACGAAGGCTATTATTATTTTTACGAATTTTACGTTAATAACCCAACCTTGCGTGATTTTTTGGACTATCTTTTTCACTCTTTCTATCTTTGTTTTATTATTCAATATTATATTTCACAATAATACAATATAAATAATAGCTTCATGCACTGCCTATATATATATATATATATATTTCACTATCTTTTGATAGTGTAGTAAATAGTATTATTATTCTTTATATAAAGTTGTGTGACAAAACAAAACCAAGAAAATAGTAGTCTAACAATTTTTAGAGACATATTTTTCTTCTTTTCATATCTCATTGGTTGAACGAGTAAAATGATGACCCATGGTGTTCTCTAGACGGTAATGAAGTTGTTGGTCTTTCTTTTTGGACTTTATAAAAGACGATGATTTTCCAGTTTATAAAAAGAGTCTTATCAACAGCTTTGATATAATTAAAAATCAATAAAATGATTAATCAAATGAAGTGAAAAAAAACTAGATAGAAAGTTTAATTAGACATTGATGAAGTAAGTAACGAGATAATTGCATCCAATTATCTCATCTCGTAAACTTGATCATTTACATATACAACAACAATAACAAAGGAAGAAAGAGTGAGAATAACAAAACCCAAACCTAATCACAATATCTCTCACTTCTGCTCTGATATAAGTTACATGCAAACAAAAAGATCGAGGAACAATTAAAGTGGTCAAACATCTGAAACCCTAATTAAGTTCATGTTAAAAGCAAACATCAGAGACAGATGAATGGTCTTGTACTCCTTTTAATTTGTGTATGAGTGCATGGATTACATATATTGTAGATATAGTAGCAGGTATATATGAGAAAGATCGAGTGATCATGGAGACAACCATGCTTGAATACCAATGTCGTTGTGCTTTCGTGAAGGAGCAGAAGCTGGAACAGGGAAGTGTCTTGGAAAGAATCCTAAGAAATGGCCTCTCCTCATCGTGTTGTTGTTGTGATCATAATTAGGGTTTCTATAGAAAACGCTTGTTGACGAGAATCTCGAGGCGTCGCAGTGGTGAACGAAGAAGAAGCAGAGTATCAGAAGAAGAAGAGATTGTGGGTTTATTGATAATCTTCTTCTCCAATATTGTGGACGCGTAGGAAACATTTCTTGGTTACAAATCTGAATTCCAGAGAAGGAGATCAATAAAGATGTTTTTGTTTGGTTTCGTTTTGGGGAAGTGGGTTTTTGTTTTTGTTTTTGTTTTTGGAGTGTTGTTGAGGATTTTGGATGGAGTAAAAGATGGTAAGTAGTGATGAGATCAGCAAGCAGGTTGAGACTTGAGAGAGAAAGAGAGAGAGAGATGAGCTTCTGAAAGCAACCCCTTTTGAATAAGTCTAACTTTGGCTGGAACAATTATAATGGCCAATAAAAGTAAATAAAGGTAAGGCAAAACTGAACATTTCATTTATTGTATCTTATATGATCATCCATAACCATAAAGAGAGAACAAATAACTAAAATTTCTTCTTATGCGTGGAAATTGTATCTTTTAATTATTCCGAAATTTTTGAATATATATGTTATATGGATTTGGAATTTTTTTTTTATATACATGCAGTGTCAGCTGTAAGGTGGACCGGGGGACATGAAACAACAGATTATAATTTTAAAACATTAAAGGGAGAATAGTTTTAGTTACTTTATCATTTCTTTACATTGCAATATGATACAGTTTTTTTATATATATTTTTTAAAAAACTATTTTTATCAAAAAGTTTTTGAAAAGTAAATGTCCACAATCTCTCTTATTAGGTCTGAAGTTAATGTTTGATAAATAAATAAAAGAAGCAATGTTCTGTGAAACTCCACAGAATATTTTTTTACAAAAACTAAAAACAAAATTCTAGCTAGTATCCGATGCATACGTTAATTACACAACAGTTTATACTTTATAATACAGTATATATAAAAGAAAAATGTTGATGTAATTAATGCATTGAAAGGAGGAATGATTTATTAAGAAAAGCAAAATATATATGGGATGGTCAATGAAGAAGGTTTTTGGGTCCCCAATTCCCCAAAGTTCAGGTGAAGAAGATGGAAAGTGGGAACAACTTCCTTTGTACTTTGATATATTATATTCTCACTTCTCAGTAGTCAGCCTTGCTTTCTTCATTATCTTTCGATTTTGTTATTAATTAACGTTTTCTCATATGGTTAGTGTCACTTGTAAGAAACCGAGGCGAGCCAACCATTTGTCCAAGTAGTCCAAATTACTTTATTCATTAAGTTTGCGGTTTGAAGAATGCTACGTGCTTTTATTCAAAAAAAAAAAAAAANAAAAAAAAAAAAAAAAAAAAAAAAAAAAAAAAAGAATGCTACGTGCTTTCTATGAAAAACGAAGCGTTTTGTATCCCTTCTATACTCTATAGATAAAGCTGGCAAGTTATATACAAATACGACATCCATGTGCATAATCAGTCTTCTTCTAAACATGTATACGAAAAGATGGAAATTAAAAGCATAATTGCACTGTTTTTTTTTTTTTTTTGCTTTTTTAAAAATTGCCATCAACATAATTGCACTGCTTTGACAAGAAAAAAGCATAATTGCCATGCTTTTGTAATCATCAGATATAACAAGCCCATTCGAATGGGCTTCTATAGTTCCCATTATAGTTACTTACATGACTTTCGTAATAAAATTTCCATTCTTTTTACGGCACTTTACTAAAAGTTTTTCATCCAAAAGTATCACGAATGTTAATATACTCATGAATGTCTTGCATTTTTTCATAATTATTATCAGCATTTTTTTTTATACAAGTAACATGAAACTCCGCAACGTTTGAGATGTTTTGTTTCAACTAGCAGAATTTAACTTAAATGCATATCATACCTTTAGCTCTGTAGCTCTCCAGAATCTAACAATTTGATTTTGAATTATACCACAAAATGAAATAGGGTAAATGTAGTTGACAGTTCTAATAAAAAATAGTCACACTATTCAGGTCATGTAACTCAACCAGTAAACTAAGGGCATCTGTAGTGGAAGTTGGTCATATCGTTACTCTTATTAAAAAATAATAAAAAGATGAGAGAGAAAAGTAAAGAAAGAGTAATGTTTTTTGCTAGAGAATTTTGAGAATATTTTGAAAAACACTTCTCGACATGTGTCATTCATTTACTGGCACACATTTTTAAAAATAAATAAAAAATAAAAATGTGTAATAAAAATATTTTTTTTTGTTTTCTGAGTAACATTGAGTCGTTCTCGACTAAAAATGGTCTAACGAAACTAGCTAGCTACTATTAAAAATAAGAGTCTGAGAGATATCAAATTTGGTTATTCGAGTCGAGCACCAATCACGAGACAGAGGCAACAAATAACTTCTTTTTAATCTAGATCCAAATGTTTTTATTTTTATCAAAAATTAAGTTAGATAAATACAAATGTAAATAGTTGCAGCAGTTGTAGCGCACAAATTCCCTTTATAAAATACTGTCTTAGTATATAAACAGACTGTAAAACGTTTATACTAAGACAATATTTTATAAAAATTTCAGTTCACATTTAGTTAATAGTAAGAGTTTAACCGATCATAAAAGAATGTGCACAACACAAGTAGTTACAATATATTAAACACATTTAAATTTGCATACAAATTTGCAAAACATAATAAAAACTCTACAACTTTCTATATAATGAAACCTGAGGGATCCGTCCGCGGAGTGCCAATGCGTACAACACGTTTACTCAAAAACTTGTAGTATTAATATGTATATCCCACATGAGCAAATACCTTCTCCTACGTTCGAAATCTTGTTTTATTTTATTGTCAATAATCCTTACAATTATATAATCCGAATCCGAATCTCTTGATTAGTTGATTATGTAAATGTGTAATCCAAATCTTCCCGTATATTGAGGAACAAAAGAATGATCCTTATTCCATGATACAAAACAAAAGTAAATTGTTATGAAATTATATGTAATCGCACGCGAATGAAAATGAATCATCATTATTCCTATGTTACTTTGCGGTTCCTCATTTTACTCTCATCATCTTCCTTAATTACCCGTAGCGTGTGAAAAATCTTCATCATTAGCATTTTATTATCATTATTCCTCCTTTTATTAGTAGTAATGAGTATAATACCGTCTTTAATTACTCTTTGAAGTGCGAAAAAAAAATACTAATAAATTTGATTGCATAGAATTCGAATATTTCAGTCCACTTTGTAGATTAGGTGTTAATCAATATTCAGAAAGAATTCGGAGACAATGTTTGTTTAGTTAATAAATCATCAATGTGTAAATCTCTTTACTTAATGTTATATCTTCATACAGAACAAATACAAAAGAAGAATAAAACATTATTCTTATGTATATTTATGAAAAGTAAATAATTTCTTGCATTTTAGAAATTAGATTGATACAAACACTATAATGTCTATCCATTACAACAGATTAATACATTGTATATGCAAACATATATTTTATCATCAAAACAAAAAAAGATGTCCAACAAATTATTTGTTAGTAAAACTCAACCACATAAAAAATTATATCACTTCTTTTGTAGTGATAATAAACTTTAATTTAAATAAATACTAGACTAGTGGAAATTAATGAAAAAAATCTATATCAATCTCCCACAGAATTAGCAACCCTTTAATGTGTGTGCATGTAAACTGTATACACAAACACCCACATACATGCTAGGTGTGTTGCCAAATCTGTGTTGGAGAAGATAAGCTAGTCAAATCTAATAAATTAATCCCTTACAAATATTCTAGAAAACTCCTCATAAATGAGTCACTAAGAATTGAATGATGTTGACTTCGAACGGGAACATGACATTGGATATGTTTTTTTTTCATGTGATGCAAACGAATTGCCTCTGCCAATGGAAACCTCAGCAATACAACCCCACACTTTCGGAACTCGATTCTTCTTCATATCTCTATCTTCATCCAAAAAAAAATTGGAACTATTTGCACCACAAATTTGTGGAGAAATAATTGTGAATATGCCTCATTACAAATTTGTCTTTGCCGTTTAACCACCAGACTAAAAGTTTGTGATCTTCATCGAATATGTTATCTCATTTTATAGTTTTCAATCTCACGGTAAACAAATATAACTTACTCATGTATATTAAGTTATTAACTAAAACATCATTCTCGGATGAGTTTCATGGTTTACATTTATACAACAATAAAAATAGTTTTCAAGTTGTACGTTTGTGTTGAACTAAAATTTATTATCAAATGACAATACTAGCTAGCTAGAAGAAAAATAGAACGTAGAATCTTGTCTTTCCTCTAATCCGTTTAGCATTAATACATTTAGAGTTACATGTTCGACTTGATTACTAATTACAACAAATATATAAGTTGATCAAAAAAAAAAAGAGAGAGAAAAGTTGCCAATAGTATCCTTACATATGAGGACAAGTGGAAATTATTGTCCACCAAGAACAATAATGGATGGATCAGACGATGAGTGAGGTAATTTATTAAAAGGTGACATAATAGGAATTGGCGTAGATATTTTTTCCGATTTGGCATAATTGCTAATTGTAGACAATATGATGCACGTTCGCATCATTATAGTTTTGTTTTTCTTTCGGTGCAATTTACCCTATTATCAAATTATATGCTCACGAGTTAATATACATATATACTCAATTCATTCGTCAGCCGTTAGAATGATTACAGATAACAAATAAATCGAGAAAAACTTTTGAAGTTTTATAAAATGCTACTTAATTACCATTCATTTCTCTTTAATACATGGACGTGTATATATCTTCTTCAGTTAAAGAGATGCTTGATCGATATCTATTATAAAAGGTTATAAATAAGATCTTACGCTCGTTTTAACGGCTATTATTCGTTTAATTATGCTAAACCTAATTGAAAGTTAAACCTAACTATAAGAAAACTCAATTGTCACAATAATATTCAAAAATAAATGATTCACGAGTCAGCAAGCATTTCATCCTACTCCTCCTACCTCTCTTACCTCTAATAACTGAAATATTTTCAACACCTAAGTTTGATTTTACTATTTAGGCCAACAACTTTCGGTCACCCATGCCTTTTCTCACATACTGATCAACAAAAAAAAATTCAACTTTTGCTGTTTTCCTTAAATTCAAAGAAAGAAGGCTAAGAAGCTATAAACAAAACAAAAAAAAAACAAAGAAAAAAAGAAACTATATGTACATATTCAAATAATAATGCATGCAACAAATACAGTAATGGATGAATGAAGAGACGATAATTTTTGAAAGAGCAAAAACTGAAAGAAGAAATAAAAACTAAATGGCACAACCCACCCTTTAGGCATTAGTATATATCACCAAAAGTAATGTATTTTGATGTATAATATAAATACGAATGGCACAACCGTGAGCAACTAAAGCAATGATTAATAAAATAAAAAGTAGGACCAAACTCAAATCCATTGAATATGAATAATCTAATTATAATGCAACTCCTAATTTTGTTAGCTTCATCAGACAATTTAGGCAGTCCAACCATATATACTTTTCAGACAACTAAAAAATGTAACTGCGAATACTTTTATAATGTATATACGTNAAAAAAAAAAAAAAAAAAAAAAAAAAAGTTAACAAACAAACATTATAGTGAACAGAAAGAAGAGAAGATGACAATCCCAGAAAAAAAGAAACGCTTTTGCTTTTTCTCCCCCCGACATCAAAAACACCTTCGCTAGCTTGCTCGAATAATATAATCCATCAAGTTTTCTCTTTCTCCGTAGTGGAAGCCAACACAATCTTTATTTATTAACAACATTAAACATAAATGTCAAAATATTATTATCCGCCCATGACCAATCTCAGCTTGTATATATAATCTGTTGCTTTTAGTTTCTGTTTATTATTAAAAAGAAAAAAAAAACATATATACATTTTACATTATAGTTCATCAAAAATGTACTAAAAATAGGACATGAGATGGACCAAGGCCATGTGGCTGTGGGACGAGACTAAAATAGACCCCCTCGTGCAGATATGAGATCCCACCAAAATCCCACACGCTTCTAACTCACACACGAGTAATGGTCACTCTACGCTGTTGGTTCTGGTCAAAGTCCTCCCCATCAACAAATTAACAACACATCAAAACGGTTACGACTTGACCCAATTCATCCAGAAACATTCTTTGATTTGTTTTGACCCCTGACCAAAACTTAATTGAATCCTTCAATCTTTTTTCTAGAATTTCCGACTTGTCCTCAAGATTATTCAAATACTATATGAAAATTATTATGTTTTGGGAATATTATTACTCAAAACAAAAAAAATATATATATATATATATAATGAATTAGGTTAAAAAAGAGGGTGACGCAAGCGTGCGTTTAAAACCCATCAAACTCTCCACTCACTTAGTTTCATTCTTCATTCTTCTTCTTCACCTTCCACACTTACGCATCTCTCATCTTCTTTTATTTTTCCCGCATTTTCTTCCTTTTAACTCGAGATGGGGAGACACGATGATGAAACAGAGACATCGTACATTACAGTCCCTAGCTTCTTCAAATGTCCTATATCTCTAGACGTGATGACATCTCCCGTTAGCCTCTGCACTGGCGTAACCTACGATCGAGCCAGCATCCAGCGATGGCTCGATGGAGGTAACAACACTTGTCCCGCTACTATGCAACTCCTCAAAACTCAAGATCTCGTTCCTAACCTCACTCTCCAACGTCTCATCAAACTCTGGTCCGACTCTTCTGGTCCCGGTTCTTCTCCGATTCTGAATCCTCCTTCTGGTACAAAAGTTCCGACCAAGGAAGAAGTTAATGAGTCGTTGAATAGACTGATGACAACTCTCTCGAGAGACGACGACGTTCGTATTGAGATTTTGACTAGGATCGTTCGGTTCTTGAAAGACTCTGATACGAACAGAGAGTTTCTCAAGAAGAAGAAGACAGAGTTTATAACATTGCTCGTTGGTATCATACGAATGAAGACGACGACGAAGAAGAAGATGGAGTTAGTTCTAATGGCGACTAAGATTTTGGATACGATCAAACCAGATCGTGAAACGTTATCGAATCTGATGCTCAACGACGACGGAGGAGATTGTTTAACGGCGATGCTCTTAGCGATCCGACGAGGGGATCAAGATTCGAAGATCGAAGCCGTTAGGGTTTTGGATTGGATCTCATACGACGCTAGATCGAAGCTCTTGGTCGCGGAACACGACGGCGTTTTAACAGAGACGATCAAATTGATCAACGTCACCGACTCAGATCCGAGTTTGATCGAAGCGAGTTTATCGTTTCTAATCACAATCTCTAAATCGAAACGAGTCGGATCAAAACTAATCGCTGCTAAAGTAATCTCCAAGATCAAAGACATTCTCATGACCACGGAGATGACGAGCGTCTCCGTGACGGAGAAGTCACTGAAGCTGTTGGAGACTCTGTCGTCGAAGCGAGAAGGGAGAGCAGAGATGTGCGGGGAAGACAACGGGAGATGCGTGGAAGGAGTTGTGAACAAGCTTTTGAAAGTGTCGACGGCGGCGACGGAGCACGCGGTGACGATACTGTGGTGTTTGTGCTATGTTTTCAGGGAAGGTACGGCGGCGGTGGAGAGGAGTAACGGAGTGACGAAGCTGTTGGTGGTGATACAGAGCAACTGCTCGGTGATGGTGAGACAAATGGCTAAAGATCTCATTAAAGTGTTGAAGATTAACTCTTCTGCTTTGTCTGCTTATGAGACCAAGACCACTCATATTATGCCTTTTTGATTTTTATATTTTTGTTATTATAAGATAAGAAACAAAAATATGTTACTGGCGAACTATTTTGAAACCTAGTCGAGATATTTGTAAATCATCCTTAGGCAAGTTTTGTTATAGTGTAATCGATTTTACTACTAATGAATGGTTTCTTGTAATTGTGTTGATTTAAGCGATTAAAACTCATACCAACAATTTAAGAAGGAGTTGTATAAGTTGGATTTTGTTTATTAATCTTGTGAGATTATGCTCTGTTTCTAGTGTCTATTGCTGAATAGTATTGTTAATTTGTGACAAGATTAGATGGTATTGGTAGGGGAAGGGATCAAAGTGACTAATTAATTAGTTTGATTTGTTAGCTGAGGCTATAACTAAAAACTCTATATTTTTAGTTAGACACACTCTTTGGTACAAAAAAAAATCAAATGACAGCTTCACGTACTAGATAGATTAAGCTAATGTATGTATGGTTCACTGAATCTGGTGTACGTACTAGTATGAGTTTAAATGGATGGTTATATAATTTTGCTTACTAAACCAGATATAAAAAGAGGAATAATAAAATAACCGAATAAGATTCCTTTAGATTGAAGTGACAAACGAAATATGGTCTCTCATGTCTAAATCTTGGAAACTTATATTGTCTTTTCTTTCTTGTTAGAGGAGGTTGCAACATTTCATGGTCATGCCTCTCTCACACCCACTCGCTTTTAAGTATTATTATTCTATCTTTTGTTCGAATTTTGATTTGAATGGTACTTGCTTCAACATTTGAATTGAAACTTATTCTCTTTTTATTGTATAAAGCAATACTATTTGTAAAAGGGAGCGAAAGTTTTATCCTTTTGAATAGTAGGAATCTATACACGTAAGTTTTCAGGTTGTATGAATCTTTTAAATGTTTTATACCACATGAAAAATCATAGGTGCTTTAATCGTATATATTACATCATCGATCGTAATCGTTAGAAGATACTAACATTCGGTATAAGTTTTAATTTGTTATATATAACGAATTTAACTATCTATAAAAAAAAAACTAACTTGAAGAAAGTTAAAGGCTACATACCATTTTTTTACCATACGGTGACCAGTTCGAAGCAACAACAATATTTTTTGACAGATTTTTTAATATATGTTTGCTTGTAGCCTTAAATAACTGGGGCTGGCTCTGTTTCGAATTTCAATCAAGACATCTCATATCGCTATGGTTACAAGGTATACAAAAATTACCCCATAAACCCTATACAGTAACTCTACATTCCTCTGGATCCCAAGTAAAGTTTGGTTTTCTTTTTATTTGCACTTCCCGCTGCTGTACCAAGAAGGAGTTCAGAATCTCCTCTTATGCTGGAAAACAATTATTGGATAGATGGGGTTTGTTTGACAAAAAAAAAATCATTGGATAGATGTTTAATGGAGTCTTCACCGCCCTCGCCATTTTCTTCCTCTGCAAGGAACCTCTAAAACACCAATTCTATCACCCTAACGGGAAAACGGCAGGCCGAGAAATCCTCGCAGCAGGACAATGTACACTTGCGTAGTCTGTGTTGCTAGTTTCCAAATGGCTTTGGCCATAAGCTGTTTCATTTGGCTCCAACACATTGTAATATGGGCTAAGTCGCTTTCTTGTACATCTTCCTCATGATCTGTGGAGCCAGTCCCGGCCCTACCATAAGGCAGGCAAAGCATCTGCTTTACGCCACACAATATTAAGAAAAAATTGAGTCAACATTGTTGGATATGTTATTGGTCTAGTGGTATTAATTGAGGCGGCAAATACAAGCAGTTTTAAGGACATTCTGTTTCGATTCCACTTTCTCCCACCTTTTATTTAGTTTTTTTCTTTCTTTTCCCCTCTTATTTCCAAAATCTTCTCCATTTTTTATATACTTTTTGTTTTACTTAGTTTTCTTTTACCTTTTTCTTCATTCTTTTATTAATCACATTTACAACATGAACAATATTACTGAAACAAAATAATTTTTAATAACTATGTAAAAGTTTCACAATTTTTAACAATTACACTTCTATAAATTTGCTTTAGGCCACATAAACAATAGGACCGGCCCTGTGTGGAGCCACCGGTTCTACCTTCCACACAGACCACATATGCTTACAAAGTCTTTATCGAAGTATTAACAAAGTCTTTATCGAAGTATTAGCTCCCTTATACTCTCATCATGATGATCTTTTTGATCCCTTACTTTGAGAGTCATCCCGGGTTATCATCAAATGATTCAGTGGATTCGGTACGAGGGTCAATTCTTTCTTTGGAATATTTATTTGCCAACTCTTTGCTTTGATTTTTTAATTCCATTACACAACTAACATACCATAAATTTTGTTTCCAAATTTGTGTTTTCCATTTTTCCAACTCCTCCCATCATCAAGTATCATACTATCACATGTATATATATGCCTAAACAGTTATGAGAATTTTTCCATTTTTCTATTTCTTCAAAGCTGTTTACTTTTTTTTTTCTTTCTTTTTATTGGTTTATAGTGTCCACTTTTACCATTAATTTTACGCAGAACGTATCCAACTTTGTATAATAGGGTTTTCGTATAGCACTCCAAAATTCTTCTTAATTACAAATTCTCTGCAAGAACTTTGTCTTTTGGTTGAGGAAGTAAAAGCCTAATTAAGAAAGCGATTTGATAAGATATGGGGAATCAGATGCAGAAGAGTACTACCTCGGGTAAGTCGTTTGTTCTTCTGATTTCTTTTGGTTTAAGTTTTGTTTGTTTGCTCTTTTGGTCTCCGAGTAGCAAAAAAAAAAAAAAAAGTTTATGAGAAATTTCTTTGTCGTCTCTCCTCAATGTAAATAATAATAAAAAAAAAAGGCTAAGTAAGCGTTTTAATTAATATATCAGATATAGGGAATTCTGAGTTGCAAACGAGTTTCTCGTTCGAGATAAATAACTTCTCCGAGAAGAAAAGGGGGTCGTCTCCGACGTTCTTAGGCTGTGGATGGGAATGGTAAGTGAGTATAATCAATCTTTAGTGTTTAAAAGTGGTTATAATCTTATACTTTGGTAATAATTTAAAATATTATCTTAGGTTTGTTGTATTTCATCACAAGGAAAACGATGATGACTTGCGTCTGTACCTGTGCGTTCACAATTTTAGAACACTTCTAACTGGATGGAAAACGCGAGTTCGTCATCGCTTCATTTTGTTGAATCAATCCAGAAAGGAGCTCTACAGAGCAGCTGGTAATGATATGATCGTATCGTAATTTATACATCATAATATCTCATTGATAAAGAAGATAAGTTTATATATATATATATATATACATATCTGTTTTGTCTTACAGAAACAACAAGCATGTTCTGCGCTAAAACCCCATCGTGGGGTACTATGACACTGCCTCTTAGCAAGCTTAAAGAGGAAGGATTTCTGGAGAATAACAAATTGATCATTAAAGTCCAAGTTAAAGTAGCTGAAGAAGAAGGACATGTAACTGGGAAGGATATGTTTGAAATCGAAGGTTTTGAGTTTCTTTCTACTCAGGTATGCATTGCTTATACATATATAGGAGCTTCCTCATTTCTTTTTCTTTCTTTCTTTCTGGATAACCCGATCTTGTTGTTTCTTTTTTGTTGGCAGGTTTTTCCTTAGCCGGCTATTCATGAAACACCCAGACATTGCAATTGATTTCAAACTAAATTGCAAAGGTCTAAAAACAGCATACATGAATACTATCATCAGCCTCATCGAGACATTGTGCAGGTCTCCTAAGAGCTTTTCTGAGACTGAGCTAAGCAGCATTGACAGCGATTTGAGAGAGCTAACAGAAGCGGGTTTTAAGCTGGATTGGTTAAAGACAAAGCTTGAGGAGGTTTCCTTGTTGAGGAAGAAAGAAATTGCTGATGATCTCCGAGTCCAAAAATTGGAGGAACGGGTCAAGAGTGCGCAGCTGACTTTGTCGGATATCATAGTTGAACTGGAAACTGAGAAGGCTAAATCTGCTGCTGCTGCTTCTAAATTTTTGTCTTTTTCCGACATTATTTGATGCTAAAAATCATTTTTCGTTCACATATATTTCTCTTGGATTTGGCATAGAAAACTGTTGACATTCTCACTCTTTAACATTTGTTTCACTCTCAGACGTTGTTCTCTCATTCTTTACGTCTCTCTTAATTGTTGCACTCAGTTTTACTTCTTGTTTGGAGAGAAACACAATAACACGTTTTCTCTTTAAAAGACTACATTGTTTTGTTGTTTGGATAGTTTCTTACAACACAACACACACTTCGCACACCCTTGCACTTAGAAACGTTACTCCTAGTTCTAGCATGTAACGCTTACATCAGCCACACTAGTAGCTATCATACACATATTGGAACTCCAAATCCTTAATTGATTCAGTCTTCTTAGACTCTAACAACTTCAACTCTAACAACTCTTCACTTAAGCAAAAATATTGGACTTAGTATTTTGTTCTTTTTTTTTTCCTTTTCTGAAATCACTTGTTAGCTAGTCAAATATCTTTCAAAATCCTATATTACTGGAACCGGAATTTGCTTTTAAGTCATTCAAAATATTATACAAGCTCTTGTTATTCTCCAACCAGAGATTTAGAAAAACTATAAGTCGTCTATCGTTATTAATGGAAAACTAAACAACTTTTTTCTTTTTTTCTTTTCTTTCCAAGTACTAAAAGTGATTTTGTGAGACTTTTGATACCTTTCTCGTTGGAAAATAGAGATGAACAAATTTACGCCTCTACAGTTGCAAAAATAATTATCATTGAGAACAATCGTTTGCCACTCTCTTGGTGTACATCAAAATTCTCTAACCCAAATTTTTATTTATGGTTACTTTCTTTTTGATCATTATATGTGTTATATTTGGTTAGTGGAGTTAAGGTCAAATTCCTCCATTAGATTTTAAAAAATTGAGTTCATTGAAACTGAATTATTATTATTTATTTTGACAAATTAGTGGGATTAATGCATTTACAAGACACACATGATATTTGAGAGAAAAACGCCAATACAGAGAGATCAGAGATAGGGATATCATATGACTAGTCTAAAATGGTTCGCAAGAGTATTTTTGTGGGTGGATCATGGGATATCACGTGATACTGTTGCGATCTGTTTAATGATTAAATCAGTCAATTTCTTTTGTTTTTAAAAATCAGATAATATGATGATGTCACATACAATTTAATTATTTATCCATCTTTATTTTCCTCTTATAGTTCCATTACTTTGTTAGTATAAAAGTTTTGTTGCTTTACTTTAAATTCAATAGTTTGAAAACATCCTAATTCATTTTTAACTGATTTAATTTGTTGATTAATAATGATTAAGATAACACCCAAAAAAAACAAGTATTCTTTCTCCCTCATCAAGTTCCCATATCACACGCACATTATTACCATGTTCATTTGTGCTCGCATTGCTTACCCCTCGCGGACACGTAGAGAGAGAGTCCCATCACTCTCCTCCAAGTCTATCAAAGTTTTTTAATTAATAAAGGAATATATTATTTAATTTTAAATCAACAATAATTTAAAATTTTAAATATTTTCAATGATTATTTCTTAAAGTTTGTAAAATATTAATTTTTGTGAATCAAAAAACTATTTCAAAACATCAATTTTTAGGAAATAAAAGTAGAGGACAAAAACGTAAGTTACTCATGCAAAAAGAAGCACGAAAACAAAAATAAATGAGAGCTAGTGTAGTACGATAGTCCACCGCCGTTTTGCCACTGTGAGAGAGAGGGTCGTATATTATATGTTGGACCACTTTGACACGTTTTTTTCCAACTTGAGAATGTTTTCTTTCTCCGACTTCTTTCTTTTACAGGCAAATAACAAATCAATCAATTAAATCTTGCACAGAGTCGTGTTTTAGCTTATTTTAAATGCATTAATTAAGAAACAATAAGGAACTAATTATTCTAATTATTTAGTATAAGTTTAGAGTTATAGAAAAGCAGCAGGAGAGGTAAATCAAGTTTTTTTTTGGTAATCAACATGGATATATATGCTACATGGAGAAGATTTTTGTATTACATAAGTAAATAAATACCATTTTATGGTAGTTAAAAGTGTATAGCAACGAATTATATACTAGTATAAAATTTTAGTTTTATGGATTGGCATCATTAAGTCGTTAATGTGCTCTTGATTTTCTTTTTTCAAATAGTTGTCACGTGACATGCACACGTATTTGAGGGGATCCGATTTGAGGACACACACTCACCTCATGTATCAAAAGACAGTACTATAGACTACATCATTCATTAAAACATTTTGCTCATCGATCGATCGCTCATCTCTCTCTCTTTTGGCTTCAATCACCATGAGTAAAAACCCTCTCTCTCTTTTTTTTTTTGTTCAAACATTGCACTGATTTTCAATCTTTTTTTTTTGTTATTTCCTTTAGGTAAGAGCTTAAGGATGCTGAGAGTGTATGGAGCTCATTTAAGAGGTATAATATTTCTATAATCAAATCCATTTCTTCCATTTCTTTTGTTACCTTCCTTTGCTTTTCATGTAGAAAAAAGCTTTTGATGATCTGTCTTTTGTTACAAATCCATTTTTTATTTGCATTTATGTTTAAATTATCTTGAATTATTCTATAATACATTTAGTTAATAAAAATTGTGATTTTTTCTGCATATAATGCAATATAAAATTTAAAAACGGACATATATTACTTAATAGATGAATAAAAAAATACGGGTACAATATCCCACATCGTCCAACAAAAATGGACAATGGTTCAGAGTCATACTATAAAAGAGACCAAAATGATTCTGAATACAAATGAGTAGAAAGCTTGATTTATCAGACATTCCAACTTTAAAAACTTTTATTTGATTTATTCCAGTTCTTTATTTTAAAGATTTTTAAAAGGTTAAATATGAAAAATATTTAAAACTTTTAAAAAGTTAAATATGATAAATATTATACCGTATGTACACAATAAATATTGAAAATTAAAATGATATAGTGTGAGTTAAAATATCTCGGGACGAAATTATATAGCGGGACGAGTTTTATCGATATTTATATAAACTAAAAAATATTATTAATTCGCGGTGTTACAGGGGTAAAACATCATTTCATTATTTTGTTAACATTGTCAGTATCAGAGAATAGACATATCTAATTAAATTGATTAAATAAATATTATGTAAAAAAATAAATTATATTGCGGTATTATATGGTTTATTTAACAATTATAATATAATTATAACATATTTAACTAAGAAATACAACTTATAATTAAATATTTTAGTTATAAATAATTTTGCTCCGCGGTTTAGTGTGGATCCTAATCTAGTATACAGATATTAACAAATTATAGGCACTGATTTGTGACATGTCCAGATAATTTGGTGAGCTTAGTAAATAATTGAGGAACAATTAAAATTCCTTGAATAGGGGATCAAGTGCTTCCTAGAGGACGGACTATCGGGCCACTGGCAAGTGGCAAAAGAGGTTTCGACCCGACGCGTTGGTGGAAAATACTCAGTACGTCTTTTAATATAACTAACCCATGTTACTACAAATTTCCTGTTTTACGTGGATAGATTAATATTAATTTACCATAATCAATAAGACTAAATTATTTGGAAAAGCTTTATAAAAAGCACCAATTCTTTGGAAGAAAAAAAAGCTCAAAACTTAAATAAATCCTTAGGAGTTAATTGTGGCAGTAGTCGTTTTTATTTGTTTATTATGGATGAGAGATATCAAAGTTTGAAAATAAGTAACTTTTCTGTTAGCACAGTGATGTTTGAAAAAAGATATCGAGAGACTTAAAGGATCATATTTTACCAATCTTTTTTTTTCTTGCATACTGCCGTGGGTGTAGATAGCTCGACGAAATACTTGTATCTATCTAGCTCGTATCTCAGTTCGAGAAGAACTAAGGACAAGAAACCAAGTGTATCCACTGGTCTTTCTATCCACTTCTAAATAAAAAAAAATATTATAATAGACATTTTAATTTGACAATATAATGTCAAACCATGATCTTTTCTTTGGTGTGAAAAGAGAGACAATGCCTCCTTTAATTTATTAAAAGAAAAATCTTAAACAACAACGTTACGAACGGTAGCAGAACTGTGAGTATCCTTAGACAATAAAGAAATAAGACAACTAGGAATAACATCAAAATCATGAAAACCTAACTCAAGCGAGAAAGAATAGTTTGCCAAACCAGTCAGACGATTTGCCTCTCTATACGTGTGTAAAATATGGACGCACCAATCCCTAGATATGAAGCCATGGCATAACAGTACCAGGAAAGACAAAGGATGAGCCTCGCTAACCCCTATCTCGAGAAAACTTAACTCTGTCCATAATAAGCAATACGAGCCTTGCCACTTGCTTCTCCCAAGCAATACGAGGCCATAATAAGCACCCCACAACTCGGCCAAATGAGCCGAACAGATCCCTATTCTCAGAGAGAAACCACTCACCCACACTCCTGAGCTATCCCGTAGTACACCACCTGCCGTTGCTGTGCCCGGATTTCCATGCGATGCACCATCTGTATTCATCTTCATCCAACCATTCGAAGGTGCAGTCCAAGCAATCATCTGATCAACACGCGTAAGAACATGTCCAAGGCTTCTCATCTCTCTGTTCACACTACCAATCTCCTTGGCCAAGTCCTTTATAAACTTAACTCTATCCCGACACTTGCCTGTACTACCAAAGATATTCCCACAACCCCATTTCTAACCCCACCAAACTGCAACGCCAAATAACGTTGATGTCAAACCATAATCTTAAAAATTAAAAATCAATTTTTTTTTAAGTGCCTCTAAAAAGAATAGTCAGCTTACACATCTTGTAAACCCAAATAATTAAAAATAATGTTTTCAGTATATTAAAGATAAAAATGGCATGTAAATCGTAAAGTATACAATTCTTAAGCAGATTTTAAAAGCGTATTAGGCAAATTTATATTTAGTTTGTGGTTAACATATTTATGCAAACTTAACATCATTATTTTAATGTCATAATTTACTCTATTAACTTGAAATAGATACAGTAAAACCTCTATAAATTAATAATGTTGGGACCAAGACATTTTATTAATTTATAGTGATATTAATTTATCTATAAATTAATAATTATTATTATATAGTGTAAATTAATAATTATTAATTTATAGATATATTTTAATAGTTTGAATATTTAAAATTATGAATTGAGACAATGTTAGCAAAATATAATTTTACTTTCGGTTTTTGTAAATTTTATGGTATTGGAATTGAATTTGTAATATATAGAAAACATTATTAACGATAAATTACAAATACAATAGACAAATTCACTTATACACATGACATACATAAATTCAAATTTATGAATAATAATATCAATTTTTGTATTTTAATAGTCAATCAAAATATCAAAATGTAAATGATGAATATTTAGAAATTGAAAATTTCCAAAAATTAGCTATTTTTTGGCATGTTACAGAATATTGTATATCATTATAGTTTGAAAATACAACATAACAATTGTTTTATAGATATGAGCTTTAGGAGAAACATACATTATATATATGTAAATTTACATGATTATTAATTTATAATATTATTGGGACTATATTTTACATGGAGATTTCAAAAAAATTATTATCTTATAATCTTATCAAATTTTGTTATTTTTTACATTGGCCCGACTTGGGACTAACAAAATTTATTAATTTATAGTGTTAATTAATTTATAGAGTATTAATTTATAGAGGTTTTACTGTATTACATAGTTATTTTACCATACAATTTAGCATACCCATATTTAGTATACTAAATTTGATAACATGTAAAAAGTCTGCTTATTTTTATATAGACTTCAAAAGCCTATATAGCTAGTCTTTTGTTGTTGGTACTCCGTAGTCCGTACTTCTTAAGATCTTGTTTACAACGTAACATTAAAATGATGATAACATATAAATGTTTTCCTATACATTGTTACATTCTTCGGAATCTATGAAATTATTGTTAGAGAGAGTTTTTTTGTATTGGACGAAATTGAAGTGATCAACTGTTTGATTGGGCCAAACTAGATTCCGTATGTGGGCTTTGCATAAACAAATAAAAGCGTGTTTCATCCGGACTTCCAAGCTCAATCGAATATCAAGATTTAATATCAAGATAATACACTGACGAATCTTTCACAGAACAGAGTCAAATTAATAGAACAAAACTAAAAACATTGAAAAAAAAAACATAGAACAATAAAACCAAAAGTAGCACATTATTAATTATTGAAACGAAAGGTTTATCGAAATCCAATGAGTGGTTCAAACCAATCACAATATGTTTGAGCTTTTATGTGATTTAATATTGTTTGTCTAATTGAAATGAAACAGAATTATATTAAAAATGTTTGAAAAAAAATAATTCAATTGAATATTTTTCTTCGACAACTCATTGTAGGTCTTGTTAGGTTTGTTACTTCTGTTCTATGCATGCAGTAGCAGACAATCAATAGCTTAGAAAGTAAGGATTGATCGATACCGCATATTTTGTAACTTCGATTCTTCTAGAACATGTAAATTAAAATTAATTAAACTGAAGTTTCACGGCCCAATAATAGTATGCGTTAATTGTATGTATGGCAGAGTCTGAGAGAGAGGTAATCATTGAAGACATTATTAAAATTGTGTGCCTTGGTTCCTTGATAAATAAAGTAAGATCTTTCCTACTAATTTTCCAAGAATGGGGAGGTTTCCTCAATGAGGAATGTGCTGTACAGCTTTGGTTGGACACACAAAAAGTCAACATTTTTATAAAGTCAAACTAATCCTTCTGTTCTGTTTTTTTGGTCAACTTACTCAGTCGCCGGACAATTTAATTCCCAAACCAAACAAAACAGAGAAGATCAAACAAAACTCAATTCTGAGAAGAAGAAGAAGAAGAAGTGAGAACTTTAATAAATCCCCCCAAATTTTTTAATGGATCCGTCGGAGTATTTCGCCGGCGGCGATCAACAGAACCAGAAACGGCAGCTTCAGATCTGTGGTCCTCGTCCTTCACCTCTCAGCGTCCACAAAGACTCACACAAAATCATCAAGAAACCACCTAAACACCCTGCGCCGCCTCAGAACCGTGACCAACCCCAGCAGCCTTATGTTCCTAGAGAGCCGGTGGTCATCTACGCCGTTTCCCCCAAGGTCGTACACGCCACCGCGTCCGAGTTCATGAACGTAGTCCAGCGTCTCACGGGTATCTCCTCTGAAGTTTTCCTCGAATCTGGCGGCGGTGGTAACGTTTCACCGGCGGCGAGACTTGCGTCGACGGAAAATGCTAGCCCGAGAGGAGGTAAAGAACCTCCGGTGGTGGTGGCTAGAGATGATGAAATCCCCACGGCCATGGAAGAAGCAGCTGAGTTTGGTGGTTATGCTCCGGGGATACTCTCCCCGTCTCCGGCCATGTTGCCGACAGCTTCTGCCGGGATTTTCTCTCAAGGTGGAATGTTCTCGCCGGCTATACCGCCGGGATGGTTTTCGCCGGCGGGATTGATGAGCCCGTTTCTAACGTTTAGTCCTGGTTATACTAGTTTGGTTGCTTCTCCAACTTTTGCTGATGTCTTTAGTAGTAGTAGTCATTTATGGGATCTTCAGTAACGATTATATTTAATATTTATGTGTTTTGCTTCTCTGTTATTTTTTTTGTATTGTATCTTTAACATATCCAATGTTGTAATAACCCAAAGGGTTTAAAAATGAGCTTCATGTAAAAAAAACTAAATTTAACTTTCAAAAATTTCAGACAGATTCCTAAACGTTGTCTGCAAACTATATATATATATATATATATATATATAGGAGTGACAAGATTCTCCTGACCTAAGATACTCTGTTAAGTTTTGTGTTTTGAGAAAGAGGGATTCATGATGTAGTAGTTGTTGTAACAACAGAGTTCCAGGTTCCTCCTATCAATGTACCGACTCTCTCTCCTTTGATTGCTTTGGCGATGTTTCCAGGTTCCGATAGATTGAATACCACAACTGCCAACATCAACACAGACCAAGTAAGCGTTCTTGTTGATGATCATGTTAAGGTTTGAGAGAGTGTTTTTAAATACAGACCTGGGATGTTGTTTTCTTGGCAAAGAGTGATAGCAGTCATATCCATCACCGAGAGGTCCTTTGAGGTTACTTCTTGGTAAGTTAGTGATTCGAGGAGGCGAGCGTTTGGGTTTCGTTTAGGATCATCGTCGAACACTCCATCAACATTTGTTGCTTTTAGCACTACTTCTGCGTTAACTGTGTCCAAATGCGATAAGTTTTGTTTTTTTAACGATGCTAATGATAAATGAATCATTGGAGAAAACTTGAAACAGAAACCACCTCCGACTTACTTTCAGCACATCGAAGAGCTGCTGCAGTATCGGTGGTGAAAAACGGATTGCCTGTTCCAGCTGCAAATATAACAACCCTGCCTTTTTCTAGATGTCTGATTGCTCGTCTTCTTATGTAAGGCTCTGCTACTTCCGACATGCGGAAAGCGGTTTGGACACGGGTTGGGATGCCGATACTCTCCATTGTCGCTTGAAGAAATATTGCATTCATCACAGTTGCCAGCATTCTGTCAAATTTTCAGACGAACCAATGAGACAACAAAAAAAAACTCCAATAGACGAAATTTCAAGGTCTTATTGGCGCAAAGGGAACAAGATAAGTCCATACAGAAGGAGTAAAGTTCAGAAAAACAAATTTGTGTGGACTAGAGTCATGAGTGGATATAATTACCCGATATAATCAGCAGAGGAGCGATCAAGGCCACTGCACCCAGCCCAGGTGGATCCACGAAAGATATTTCCTCCTCCAACAACAATAGCAACCTATTGTAAAGGTTGTAAGATCAAGACAGAGCACACAAAACATTGCAATGGGCATGCTCAATGACCCAGACCCATCATCTATTACATGTAGACTCCCATAAATCTCCACCCCATGACTTAAGCATCCGTTTCTTGTAAGTTTAAACTAAATGATTTTCCACATAGTTTCTTACTACTCTATAGGCAATCATCAAATGCTTAGGGTACCATATTTTATTATCAATCAACATGTCTAGGAAAGAGCACAAAGCGTAATACCTAACCACTAAGTGTCACAGTAAACACAATTACAACTAGAACAAAAATGTTTGAATAAAGTGTTTCCAGAATTACCTCAATACCAAGTCGAGTTACTGCTGCAACTTCCCTTGCAATCGCCATAGTAACCTAATTAATGGGAAAACAGATGAGACGTCTGTAGTAGGAAACAGAGAACAAAGAAAAGCAAAAACAAAAACCTTAGGATCTATATTCTGCTCCTCGTCTCCAGCAAGAGCTTCTCCACTGACTGAGTAAAACCCTTCTCCATTTAAGTGGTGGTTTAGATGTTCCATCAAAGGAAGGCATTCGTGGAAAAGATGATTGCCCATTTAAGCTACTGAAAAATTTACAGATGACGGCAACAGAGCTTTAAAACAAAATCAGCCAAAAGTTCCAAACTTCATGAATGGGTTTAGATTTACTTCAACCAAAACAATTAAAATTCAGATTTAAAGTCTATTTTGAATGAAGTCTTAAACCCTAAACCCAAAAAGTGTCTTCATTGACGAATTTTCACAAACATCTTATGGGCCTAAAGATTGAGAATTGAAGATCATACCTTCCGTTCCCGTTCCCGTTCCCGTTCATGGAATCTGACGCTGAACCGTTGTCTGAGGACAAAGAAGAAGAGCAGCTGAGAAGTACACGCCTACTACAATTCTGTGCGGAGAAGAAACTACGATGGCGAGGAGTGAGAGGGACGAAAGAGGTTCGGGAAATAGAAGAAGAGGAAGACGAAGACGAAGAAGCTGAGATTGGAGAGTAAGAGGTGAGAGGCAACGGAATCGCCATTGCCGGAGAGAAGAATTGAGAGATCTTACTGAAATAATTCAGTAGAGAAGCGTCGCCGGCACAAAAAAAAGGGGTTTGAGTTTTTTTGGGAAGATAAGGTCTGGTTCGATTGTAATTTTACTCATTAATCTTTGCCGTTATATATTTAAAACTTTCCCCAAATAATTCACTATATTTAATGTTTATCTTATCATACAAAATCGAACAAGTTTCATTAATTTATATATTTTATAAGATTTTGATATATGTCAAAATGTTGTCTTTAGATTTTAATATGGATGGTTGCCCAAAAAAAAAGATTTTAATATATGATTTAAATAATTAATATTAGAAAATATATATAATTAATCAAATTAAATAAAGAACACCATTTTTGGGGCACTACATTTAATTTAACAAATGTAGCTACAAAATAGATTACAGATATTTTCTTATATTTAAATAATCACACTATTTTATATGTATTTATTTTTATTGATTAATATATAGGTTTGAAACATTTACATCTTACAAGAGAAGTGAAGAACCACAAAGCACTCCTATCTTCATTTTTTTTTTTTTTTTCAATGACTTGTTGTAAAAAATATGAGTTTTCTTACCAAGTTCAAGTATATTTGAATTTTACTTACAATGAACATTGTTAGAAGGGTGAAATTAAATTCGTTACTTTGCAACGACGTAAAATTGTTTAACACCAAAGCTCAAATCTTTAAACCAAAAAAAAAAAAAAAAAGCTAAATCTTTTAAATATTCCCTATAAAAGGTAACAAACACAAATATAGAAAGAAGAAAAAAGAAGATGAATCTAAATCTTGAAAATAGTTCTTGGTACGAATGGTCAAGGATTGTTCATATTACACAGTATAATGTTAATGGGAATGTTAATTCCTTGAATCCTACGAATGGTCAAGGATTGTTCATATTACACAGTATAATGTTAATGGGAATGTTAATTCCTTGAATCCTTTCTCTCTTTCCTTTTGTCCTTTAAAAAACCTTCCTTCAAAGAGAAGCCACCACTCTCTTTTAACACTTTACTCATGTCTCTCTCTGTTCGAATAACGGAAAGCTCTGTTTGCTTTATAACAAATTATAAAAAAGAACAATATTACACTCAGACAAACACATACCAATCACGTTTCTTGCCGACCGGAAAATGGATACTGAAAAAGGTTATCCCAGAGGTTTCAGAGCTGACAGTATACGATCAGAAACAGGCCGCAGCAGTTTCAGGTCAGATAGTATGCAGATCGATGAAGCAGCCGAGCTACCACAAAACAAGATAGGACAAGAAAACTCGACCTATCTTGTCCTCTTCAAGAACATAGACAGTGGAAACTTAGAAGCCACGAAAGCGTTCTTGGACCGAAATCCTGAGGCTTTAACCGCAAGCTTAACCTCTAACGGAGACAGACCGATCCATAAAGCTGTTTTGTCTGGTCACATCAAGATCGTGGAAGAGATCATAAGACGGATTCATGATCCAGAGCAAGTGTTGAAGATCAAGAATGATAATGGTTACACTGCGCTTACTTATGCTGCGACCGGTGGGATTGTGAGGATTGCAGAGTGTTTGGTGAATAAATGTCCCAGTTTGGTTAGTGTCCGGAACGAGAAAGAGCATATACCAATCGTGGTGGCTTCGTTGTATGGTCACAAACATCTTGTTCGGTATCTTTACAATCACACACCTCTCAGTGATCTTGATCCTGATGGTTCAGATGATCACAATGGCAAGAACGGAGCGATGCTTGTGACTAATTGTATTGTCGATGGATTATATGGTATGTTCATATAACTTTTTTTTGGCAACTATATTATATGTTCACAAGATGGCTAATGTGTCGCATATATGAAGGTATTGCTTTGGATCTGATTCAGAGATATCCCAAGCTGGCTTATACTCGAGACAGCGACAATGATACAGCGATCATCGCGCTTGCTCAAACACCTTGTGCGTTCCTTAGCGGTACCCGTCTTGCGTTTTGGCAACGGTGGATATATTATTGTGAGTATACTTAGCTTATGCTTGCTTATTAGACGAAGACTAAAAATAACTTTTTTTAATTATTAGAACTTTATAAGGAAGTTCATGCTTTTTATGTTGCAGGTATTCACATAGAAAAGGTTAATAACCCTCACGAAGTTCTGAATCATCATGACCATCAATACAGGAAAGAAGAAGATCATAGTTGGATTCAAGACAAGTTGTGGAAACACCTTAAAGTTCTTTGTAAGCAGTAAAACTCATCTCAAATAGTGAGCCATGTCGATGATTGTGAT